>NC_087343.1:60820151-61123181 GCF_030014295.1 Loxodonta africana
AGTCTAGGGGAAGATTGACGAAAAAGACCTTCCTCCAGAGCCAGCAGAGACAAAGACTTCCCCTGGAGCTGACGCCCTGAATTTGAACTTTTAGCCAACTTCACTGTGAGAAAATAAACTTCGCTTTGTTAAAGCCATCCACTTGTGATATTTCTGTTATAGCAGCACTAGATGACTAAGACAGGTCCCTAAGGACAACAAGCATGAAGATGGAGCATAATAACAATTCTTTACAGTGCAACTAGATGCATATTGGGTGCTTGAATTGTAAATGATTTCTCTTTTTTTTTTTTAATTGTTGTAAAGACATATATATAAAACACATTTACCAGTTCAACATTTTTCAGGTGTACAACTTTTGACGTCAATTACATTAATCACGTTGAGCAACTATTGCCCTTAATTGATGGCAACGTTTACATGGTTTTAGTTTTATAATAAGATTTAATTAAACTTTTTAAAAAATGAATACAGTTCAATTTTATTTAAATACTTTTGATTTAAATTGTTGATATTAGTAAATTATTTATATTGTGCCTTTTAATTTTAATAATCTGAACCTCTTAGAAGAAAAATACCTTACTTTAGAACATACATAAAATATTTCTTATTTTTAAAAATTTACCTTAACTTACATGTTTATGGACTTGCACATCTTTAATACTGTTACATTTAATTTAGAAATCAAAAAACGAAAGTAGAGTCCAGAAAAATAAAAAAAACAGATCTCTCCTGCAAAAACATAGAAAATTCTCAAAGATGTGACCTACTTAAATTTTCAAAACCTGGAAATAGTGAAAATGAGCAGCCTGTAGTTGGGTATGACCATCACATTACATTATAAATTCTATGTTTAATGAAGATTTAATTACTTAATGAAAACAAGCAAGAAAATGATCTCATCAAATATACAACCTGAACAAATTAGATGAAATTTCCACAAC
Organism: Loxodonta africana; assembly: GCF_030014295.1. Classification (NCBI taxonomy): domain Eukaryota; kingdom Metazoa; phylum Chordata; class Mammalia; order Proboscidea; family Elephantidae; genus Loxodonta; species Loxodonta africana. Next base: position 60,821,096 of record NC_087343.1, read on the forward strand.
TTAAAATTCTATACCAAGTGGAGATTTTAATTATTAATTTAAAAAATGAAGATGTGTGTAGGCTTCATTTGTGCTCCTGCCCCCATCCCATCCCCCCTCCCCCCCCCACCTTCTCACCCCCCGCACTGACACCCCCCTCCCCGGCTCTGGAGACAGGCCTGTGGGGGCCTTTAACTGCCAGATCTCCTGGTGGTGTCAATAGGGATGTCAGGCCAGGTGGTGTGTGGAAGGGAGATATGTGTGTGTTGGGGCTGGGGAGGGGGTAGAGAGGGAAGTGGAGTGCTTGGTAGGCAAGCCAGGTACTGTCAATAGGGAGGTCAGGCCAGGTGGTGTGTGGCGGGGAGATGTGTGTGTGTTGGGGCTGGGGGGGGTAGGGAGGGGAGTGGAGTGCTTGGTAGGCAGGCCAGTTGCTGTCAAGCTGCACCTGCAGCAAAGTTAGGCAGAGCCCTCATACAGCTGGTGGCCGCAGAAGCAGGTGAAATCAGGTGAGAGCTGAAGTGGTACTTAAGAGTATCTGATACCATCTGTGCAATTGTATAAAAAGCCAGCTCTTTATAAATAGGATAAACACGGACTTACTTTTTTTTTCTGAGCCATTAACATTCCTTGAGGGTAAATAATTTTAAAAAATTACTCTATAAGCAAAGATATTTCCTTTTACTCCTTTCTTTGGTAAACTTACTCCTACATGTAGTGCAGTCCTTTTAGCGTTCAGAATTTAGCACCAAAGTTTGAATGGGTGCAGACGACTTTTTTCTTTCAACAAAGGTTAGGGAGTATAAAGGAAAAATAATAGATGCAAATGGTTAACACACTTGGCAGCTAACCGAAGGTTGGAGGTTCCAGTTCACCCAGAGGCAACTTGGAAGGAAGGCCTTGTGATCTACTGAAAAGTCAGTCATTGAAAACCCTATGGAGCACGGGTCTACTCTGACACGCATGGGGTGACCAAAAGTTGGAGTCAGCTCCATAGCATCTGGTGCTGGTGCTGGTAAAGCTAAACTAAAATCTGAGCCCTAAATGCTTCTTCCCCTCCACTTCCCTCCACTGTTTCCCTCACTCCTAGTGCCTTCCTTTCCCTCATTTCCTTACCCCCATCCTGCCTTTCCCCAGTCCCAGAGGGAAGCACGTGAGGAGTTAAACCCTTCACAGTGAGCTGTCCTGGTGGGTGCACTCTCCGGTTCCCAGGCGACACTGACCCCTGCTCTAAGATTCCACCTCACCTTTCTAAGATCCTTTGCTCTGGATATCTTCACTCCCCTTTCAAAAAACTTCTACCCCTTCCACCTCCACCCCTGGGGTAATGACTTCACTCCAGGATTGGCCACCCATCCCCCAGCAGTAGACATCCTCAAGTTCCAGTCATTCGTTTTGGAGCAGCTGCTCTCTAACTTTTTGACCTCAAGATTTTTTTTGTTCTTAAAAATTACCAAGGCTAACAACACAAGTAACGCAAAGGATATGTACCAAAAACTAAGTTGGTTTGTGTCAACCACCAGTAGAATCACAAAGGCTTTAACAAGAGAGATTTCCATTATTTAGCATAGAGGGGCTCCCACCTAGGTAACACGGAGAGCCAGAAACAGCAAGAGCAGAGGAGGTGATTGGCTTACCCTACATCTTTCCACTCCAGTCTCCTTCCCTTTATTACCTTCCCCACTGTATCGTCTTATGAGGGATACTTTTACTACTTCAATTCTAGTCTTCTTTTCCTTTCATACCTCTGCATCCGTTTTTCATATAAAAATATATAGGTTCAGTGTTAAAAAATTTTTTTCAAAATTTTATTGTCGTAATAAATTGTGCTGACTTGAACATTTATAAAACTAGATACTAACCTGTATGCCACTATGTGTGCAGGCTCACTTTGTAAATTCAATACTTCTGCCATCATTCACATCCCTGTGGCACATCTCTCTATCAAACAGGATAAATAATAGTTCACTTTAAATCCGATTTTTAAAAGCACCATTCAATTTTGTTCCAGTGGTTTAACATTAATCTCCTATTAAAACTAATATATTTCACACAAAAAAAATTATTGAGAGCTCCAAAGTGTTTTTGTTTATCAAGTTTTAACTATTGGTATTTACTGTACATGTGATTAAACTGAGAAGGTTAAAAAATATGTATTAATTTATCAAAACAACAAGAAACCCGTTATCTTTTAATATAAATGATGTTTTTATGAAAAATAACTGTTTTCCAAACCAAAAAAATAAAATAAAATAAGAAGGGCATTGTATTACATTTTTGTAAGTGTCTGTTGCTGTCGTTTTTAGTTGCCGTCCATTCAATTCCAACTCATGGTGAGTAGAACTGCTCCATAGGGTTTTTCAATGCTGTGACCTTTCAGAAGCAGGTCACCAGGCCTGCCTTCTGAGGTACTTCTGGTGGGTTCAAACCACCAGAGTTTTGGCTTAACCCTGTTCGTGGCACCCAGGGACTCTAGTTAATGGAAGAGAGCTAGATTCTCATATCTCCTTCTGCATTCAATCTGATATGACACGTTTTGGTTGAAAGATATGAAGAAAACCCAACCTCACACAGATATGGAATGGAAAAGGGAGGACCTGGCAGACTCCCCGAAACATTCCCAGGGGCCCCCAGGGATACATGAACCAGAATCTAAGAATATCCTGAGTAGGGCGTAGGAATTGGCCTTCAGTAGGAAAGTAATGACCTGACACCAGAGTCCCAGAGAAGAGTCCGGGGCAAGAGCTGGGTGTTCCAAGTCTTGCACCATATCCCTAGGCTGACATGAGCCCTCCAAGTTCCTTTGGGAATTTGCAAGCATGTCTGTTGGACCAAACATACACACACAATTGTGTCTTCCAAGGACACGTATTAATCCTCAAGACAGGATCAAGGAGGAAGGAAATGTTTTCCTAACTTTCTCAAAACACACAGATTCCTTTATGGCCACGGAGTCGGTCCAAACCCAACCAAACCCAGTGGCGAGGAGTTGATTCCAACTCATAGTGACCCTATAGGACACAGTAGAACTGCCCCATAGAGTTTCCAAGGAGCACCTGGTGGATTCAAACTGCTGACTCTTTGGTTAGCAGCGGTAGCACTTAACCACTACGCCACCAGGGTTTTGATGGAGTCAATAAAGAACCATTATTAGGCAGAGCAGGATTTAATAATCATTTTTAGGTTGTATCCCTAAAGGGACAGTTTAGACAAAGAGAACAGTTTCTATTGTCATTCTGAACCTTCAATCAAGAGCATTTTTTCTCTCCAGTATAGGTGAGTGGAGGGGGAAGGGTTACAAAGTGTCTGCCATCTAGATGTTCAAACTGTTCCACCCTCTGGGATCACCTTTTCCTTGTCACAGAGCCACATCGCACTTACCATGGGAAGCCAGTGACACCACTACCACCATCCTCACAACTGCCCACCCCCACTTCCACTGTATCTCAAAGGATTCTTGAGTGTGGCAGAAAGTCTTGATTCTTTAGATTACTTTTTGCTCCAGTTTCCTGCTGTTGTTAGTTGCCATTGAGTTGACTCTGACTAATGACCACCCCCTATACAACAGAACAAAATGTTGTGTAGTCCTCCACCATCTTCACAATCGTTGGCATGTTTGAGTCCATTGTTGGGGCCACTGTGTGTTTTGAGTGCCTTTCTGCCAAGAGGCTCATCTTCTAGAGCCATTTTGGAGGATATTTTGTTGTGATCTTGAGACAGAACCCCCACAGTGCTGTATTCTTTACCTGGCTTCATCCCCTACAGTGTTGTACTGCAAAATCATTTCCTTAGCTAGGTTCCCCGCCCCCCCCCCCCCAGCTTTGCATTTGAATCCTGCTTTTGCGGCACTGGGTTTGTTTTTTTTTTTTTTTTTGCTTGGAGATTATGTGTAAACCCTATTGCACCTTCATAGTATGATTAAGAATGTTGCTGACATAACTTGTTTGAACTCCCTACTTGTAAACCCCTTTAAAAGTAACTTACCTGCCTGCCCTTGGTGAGCAGTTTTGGCAGTAGTAGCTCCGGCTGACTCCATTTCCTTGTACAAGGAAATAAAGGTACCTTTCTTTTTCTGGTTTATTGGCCAATACCAGTCATGCCCGGTAAGAATCTGAAGTTTCCACCCAATAACATTTCTGGCGAGCCAGCCAGGAGACATCTGCTTGGTTCCTGAGGTGTATGGGGAAACAGAACAGTCCTGATATCTGGCTCCACCAGGAGATTGCTCTAGAGATCTTGGAGCAGCTCTGAAAGCCGATTCCCCCCCACTCAGGACACAAACAATGGCTCTGTGAGAGACATGAAATGCATCTGGGTTGTTTGGTAAGTGCCTAGTTAAGACCTTAGAATCATCCCAAGAAATGGGAGACATTGACCATTGAGGGCATTAAGAATCTGAGGTTATTTGGGAAGTAACAGGGTAATTCCTAGGTAAGGCCTTAGAAGAGTCCCAAGAAGCAGGAGGAATTGACTGCTGAGGGCATAAAAGGCTCAGGCACCTGTTAAGTTTGTGCATCAGATATAGGTTATGGGAGTGTGTAAGTGTGTGTATCTAGAGAATGGAGAACGTTCAAGGGATTCCGAAATGTGGCCTTCTAAAATGCATCTCTAAGAACTGGGAACAGAGGCTTGGACAGACATGGCTCTGGCAGCATGCTTGTCCCTTTCCTACTTGTCTCTTTAAACATATACCAAATAAAACTTTCTTTTTGCTTTAGTAAACTTTGTGATGTTTTCACCCTACAAGAGTTAGTTGCTGCAGGGATTCTAAAACCATGAATCCAATCGACCTCAAGGAGACCTGGACTGTGAAGCAGAAGCTGGCAAAAAGAGAGGGCCTATCTTCTGGACCCAAGCAATCACACTCCATATTCCTTTGACACTGACAGCGTGAGTGCTCTCGGAAAACGAGCCTTTGCTTATTTTTTCTGTTCTTTTTCTCACGTTTTCGTAAGTTTTGTTCAGCATGTTTGTTTGAAAAACTGGTTGTTTGATTAAGGAGAATTATTCTTAGATTTTTGCCTGATCATTTGTTTAAGAGCAATATCTAGTAACTCTTGGTGAACTGAAATTTAGGTCCAGATTTGGGCGTTAGAAACATTAAAGAGGTAATTCTGTTTTGAAAGAGCTCTGAGCCACTATAAGTAGCAAAAATTTGGGAACAGGTTGACCAGTAAAAGACATTAGGGTGGTCACCTGTGCTCATCATGAGCACTAAAGACCTCTGTGACAGGTTAAGTTGTTTTTGAGACAGGCTTTTTTTTTAGAGCACTAGACTGCCTGCCACCCACAAGCAAATGCTTGCACAACAAAGGTATACATTGGTCTAAGCGAAACACTGTCCAAACCCCCACAACATTCCTCATTCGGTTTGTTTTTGTGGCTCAGAGAAAACCTGGAAAATAGTGCTCTGTTTCGCAAAAGTTGCAGGGAGAAGCGGTAGCTCCATACTTATTTATGATAGAGTTTCTCAGTAAAGAATCACAAGAGTATTCCTCCATCTGACACTCTGACAAGTTAACAAATTTTGTCTAAAATCTGTTATTTCCATTGAATTGAGTCCATCTTACCAAAAATTGCTGTATACACTTTAAGAAACTAGAATCTGCATATCCTTGTTTTGTGTGGTATTGTTCAGTGAGTTTACATGGTCTTTCTCTCTCCTTTTATTCTGAGAGCTTGCTTCTGGCCTAAAGCGTTGTCTCTAAGTTTCTGTCTTGTGTCAGGTGGAAGGCTATAGCTGAGAATTGCTGTTTTTTGTAAGGCTGTCTTAGAACCTCAGTTCTTTCCACATCCAAGAAAAACTGTGTCTTGTGCCCGCCTTATATATTGAAAAACTTTAAGTCAGTCATAAATACAAAGCCTTTCTAAGTAACTTAAGCTAGACATTATATGAAATGTGTTTTATTTAACGAAAAAGTATAATTTTGCCTTAAAATAAAACTAACAATTCCAGAGTATGAAAAATGAAGCGAGCTTAGAAAAAAATTAGTATTTACTGGGTTGATAAAAAGAAAGCAAAATTGCCTTCCAAGAGAATAATAAAAGGGAAAGAAATTAGTTATCTTTTGTCTTTCAAAATGCCTAGGTCAATTTAAACATATGTAAATTAATTGGGATTACCTCTCCAGTCCCCAGTCTCCATAGCTGAGAACTGATGGATTCATTTATAAAATTGCTAAAGAGCTTTGGTATTTCCTGGGTAGATAGCCTTTGTGATTTCCAAAACCAGAAAATCTTTAAGGGCTGAAATTAGATTGGGAAAATATGAGAAATAATAGAAGTTGAATGAAAACTTAGAGTGTTTAAACAGGCTTTCTTTCAACAACAGTTATATTTTATAATATACAGGCTTAAAATAATTTCTAAGACCTTTTTTGTAACTTATTGATGTTAAATTGAGTTAATAAATATTTGTCATAATTTAAACTTGTATACTTTTGCTTTTTATATAACAAGAGAAAGGATATGTATATATGTGCATGTTTGGGTCTGCTAATGAGTGTGTTTGTTTTTGCCATTTAAAGGAATGCACTATAAGAGATAAGCAAAAAAGACATTTAAGAAGCTTATTAAAAAGAAATTTATTTGATATCATCAAAAGTTTTATCTGTCTGACAAAAGTTTAATGATTTAATTTATGAGATTTTTAGGAGCTTTAACGTTAAATAAAATATAAAGCAAAGATCTGGGTTTCTTGCTGTTGAAATAATAAAATTTTCTTTGATTTCTGAGTTGAAGGGTTAATTTATTCTTTATGTAACCTGCCTTGAAGTCAAAGGTTCAGCCTCTCATTAGAAAAAGATTCCTGAGTGGAAAACCGAGCCCCATGGTTTTTAGGGGAAAAAAAAAAGCCAAGGTTTTTACTTTAAGATCTTTGGTTAAATAAGTATTGTTTCACAGTGACCTATAATAAACTCCTAACAAGTTCGAACTTTACGGAAAGCCACAAAAATTTTTTATAAAGGAAAAGTGCTAAAAAGTTTTATTTAATAAATTACTTGGAAGGTGTTGTCAAAATCAAGAAAAACGCCTCATTCTCTTTGGGTTAAGATTTATATGCTAGTATTTCCTCTTGTTATATGCTGGTATTTCCTAATATTAGACAGCAAACGCACAGTATTATGTCATAATTTTATTATTATTTCTTAATTGCTGACTTTGTCACAACTTTATCAAAGCCAGTGGTTTGGAAATTCACATCATTTACCTATGAAGTTTTCTTTTATTACTATTCAGGTATTTAAAGATTTGATTATCTCGGTATATTTTTGGTATATACTGACTTGGTATATCCTGGTATTATGTCTCAAGATTATTACGTATTATATCTGAAGCTTTTTAAATATATGGTTAATGGTTATATTTAGAGACATTTTTATCTAAACTTTTTTTAACTGATTTTATTTGGCCTTTATGTTATGCTTGTAATTAATTTCTATCATTTCTTTCACTATAAGAGTATTATTTTTATGAGTTAATCATGGCCATATTAAGTTTTGTCATCTGCAGATACGTTTTTACTTTGGTGATTTGCTGAAAATATTTGACCAAAATATCACAACAAAAAGATGGACTGTATTGGGCTTGCAAAAAGAACTGAGACTAGACTGAATAAAATTTCCAGAACTACTATACAGAAGCTGACTGTGGCTGATCCAGAATCATGAGTAATCGAAATTAACTACATAAGACTTAGTAAACGAAAGGGAACTCTGGATTTTACGTGGGAATATTGCCGATGTTTTAAGGTCCTACTTTTTAGGTATAAGAAACTATTTCCCTTTCTCCTAAGTTATTTAACTAATGGGTTTAGATATTGTAACTCTTGAACTAGAAGTTCTCTCGTAAAAACAGTATTGTGACATTACTGCTTCTGAGAAAGTGACCCATGACTGTTAATAGGTAGACCAAGGAGAGACAGCTTACCCTCGAGAAGAACACTTAGTATGTTTTAAACAGATTAACTGAGCACTTCCAACAGGAGAGGTTCATCCTATATCACCTTGTTAATCATGTATTCTCTATTGAAATCTGGTAGTCACATATGAATTTTTCTATACCTTCTGTTTTTTTTTCTGTTTCCCCTGGGCAAACTTTGTTCTGGTGGATTCAACAATACTGGTTTTAAATGATCCCTTTCCAAATGACAGTGAGTTTACATGGGCAATCTCCTTTTCAGATTCCTGGTGAATGCATAGGCAATGCTCCTTGAGAATTTTAAGATTATCTTTAGATAGTCCTAGTAAATATTAAAAAGGTAATGTTAAATTATTACATACTATAAAAAAAATTTTTTTGTTGTTTTTTATAAAACAAGTGTCAAAAAGAAACCTATTGTTCCAACACTCAGGGTATGGTTGGTAGCTTTAATTCCTAGTTATGGTATAGTTGAATTGGAGAAATCTTTAAGAAATTTATCAATCATTAAGGACAAATGACAGACAAAGTTGCTAATGAGATGAAAACACAATAGTAATCTCTGACCTCATTAACCAAGGTGACATGAGATAACAAAATAACCTTAAATTTTTTTATTAACCCAAGAAAGTGTAGTCTGTGCTATAGCAAATACCTCTTGTTGCATTTGGATAAATAACAGGAGAAGTCGAACAGGATATATATAGAATTAGACAGCAAGCTACCTGGTTACACACTGCAACACCCTTACCCTTGATGGTTGGTTGCCATCAAGAATAAATACGTGGGCTAAATCACTAATGCAAGGGATAGTAATGTTCTTAGTCTGCATCCTGATAGTGTTAGGCATGATAAAACTTATCTTCGATTGTCTTACATACCTAACAGGGCAAAAGAAGGCCTCGGGCTAAAATGTTGATGTATATTGGGCCTGCTCACTTTGGTGATGCGATTGACATGGCTTTTAAGATCCTGGTGAAGAGCCAGATGGTATCCGGTAGAAAACCAGTACCGTGTGTTTAAAGAGCCTGCCATGGCCACCAAGTAAGGGCTTGACTAAGTCCAGGTATTAATATCTCCAATCTCTGATCAAAAGAAAAAGAATGATTTAAGAGAGAATATTAGAGCCATTATTCCCAGTCCTTGAGCATAAGAAATGTGAGCCAGCTGGAGCCGGACCACAAAGACTCATAAAGATACATCAACTGGGCCCTGAGGTATAACAACAATAACTAAGACAATCTGGAAAAAAAAAAAATCTTTTAGAGAGGCATTCAGATAAACAGGGCATAAAAACCACTCTTTTTCTTCTAAAATTTTGTAAACAGAAACCAACAAGAGATCAGTAGCTACTATGGAAGGCCTAAGTCCAATATTTGTCCCTCCCCAAAAATATTCCAAACAATTCGAGCTGGGCTATAGTTCAAAATGGACGCTGGTCTTGAATGACCAATGTCCAAAAAGAAATGGGAGAAGTGAGACAGAGCCCCCACAGTGCTGTATTCTTTACCTGGCTTCATCCCCTATAGTGTTGTATTGCAAAATCTCGTTTCCTTTGCTGGGCTCAGCACCCCACCTCAGCTTTGAATTTGAATCCTCCCACTGAGCCTGCATAGTATGATTAAGAATGTTGCTGACATAACTTGTATGAACTCCCTACTTATAAACCCCTTTAAAAGTAACTTACCTGCCCACCTTTGGTGGGCAGCCTTGGCAATAGTAGCTCCAACTGGCTCCATTTCCTTGTACAACAAAATGAAGGTGACTTTCTTGTTGAACCACCTCGGTCCCTCGTTTATTGGCCAATATGAGTACTGCTGAGTAAGAACCTGGGGTTTCCACTCGGTAACAATCTAGCCTGTCTTAGTCTGGAAGCTCTAATGAAATCTGTCCACCATGAGTGACCCTGCTGGTATTTGAGATACCAGTGACATAGCTTCCAGCATCACAGCAACGCACAAGCTACCACAGTGTGACAAATTGGCAGAAGGGTGGTGGCCAGTTTTCTATTCCCACTGAATCTTGATCCCATTTGTGTTCTACCTTCTAAAGCTCCTTTCTTCTTTCAGCACCCGTTGTCTTCAAAGAACATATTAAAACAAACAAAAAAAATTTTTTTTGAAGAAATAAACTGCAAATTTAACATGAGTCTTGAGATAAAAATGTGAGTAATTTTGAGCTTGCAGCAGGACACTTCATCATAGTTTTCATACCAAGTCCCTGTGTTGTCCCCTTGGTCAACATTTCTCCCACCTTTGCTTCTGCATTTACAGTTTAGACAGCCCAGCCCATCCCATCATCTATTCCTTTATTATGAGAGATATACATGTCAAGAAGACTGGACGTTTCCCTGACCAGTGCATTGTATCCACTACCACCACCAACGGTTGCCACGGTGTTGATTCCTACACATGGCGACCCTGTATGTAGCAGAGTAAAACTGTGCTCCATAGGGTTTTCAACGACTGGCTTTTCGGAATTAGGTCTCCAGGCCTTTCTTCTGAGGTAGGACAACCACCTGGGAAATGAGAATCAACCACGATGGTACAAATTAAATAGATTCAAAGAGTCCTTGGCCTCAGGCTCTGAAAGGTGGCCCCAACCCCGCCGTTCAGAACCCAAAACCTAGCCTCCCCCAGGCAGTGATGTGTAAGCACCTTCCTGTTGATTCCCAGCCCCCTAATTTTTCTGTGTTCTTTTTCTACCCCCAAACCCAATCTCATTTCCTTTCCACAGATATGTTAATAAACCATTTTTGGTTTCAGTGAACGCTCAGGCCTTCTTTCTTTTTAAGGTCACTGAACATATATATCTCTGACTTCTTCTGGGATGCTAAGTATAAAGTTTAACTCTCTGAGGGCAGCTTTGTTTTCCAATTCTTAAGTGAATCCCATATACCACATTCATTAGGCTACCTAATTTTCTTTCTTCCCATTAGAACTAATTTGCTCTCTGGAACTACTTAAAACCTATCTAATCTTTTCCCAGGATACTCCTTCAAGTATTTGAATGCAAGTATTAGGTATCTTTTAACCCTTCCCCACCTCCAGGTATGAATATTTATATCCCTAGTTTCCAAACACATCACCACCTTGAACACCTTTGTTGAACGTGCTCTAATTTGGCAATGTCCCTTAAATATGGTCCAACAGGGTATAATAACGCTTTTGGATCTTGACACATTCTGTCAAGTATTTTACTTGACAACTGTATAACAACTTACTGGCATAAATATTTTTATTTATTTATTTTTTGGCTAATTCAGTGGGCAAAAATTACCTTTTTTGTTTTAATTATTGGTGAAGTGGAACACTTTCCCAAATGTACACTTGTCAACTGCATTTCCCTTTGGGAACTCACAACATGTATCAAGTGGCATAAATTGTTTATAGTTTCTGAATGTTTTAAACTGGATTCTCTAAAGGAGCAAAATCAGTAAAGTATATATATATATAAATATATTAGAGAGAGATTTATTGCAAGGAAATGGCTCCATGCAATTGTGGAGGCTGGCAAGCCCCAAATCCATGGGTCAGGTGTCAGGCTGGAAGCTTCACCTGCCTCACGTGGTTGCAGGGGCTGATGAAGCCAAAATTGGCAGGGCAGGCTGCTGACTCATGTCCAAGAACGAAGGTCAGAGGATAACAAGTTGGATACAGAATCGAGAGAGCAAGCTTTGTCAGAACATTCATATATGGGGATGCAGGCCTGCCACCAAGAAACTCTCCTTTCAACTGATTGACTATTCACATCAGATCACAAAATGGAGGATGATTACATATTATCTGCCAAACCACTGAAAATCATGGCCTGGCCAAGTTGACACATAACCTTAACCACCGCACTGATAGAACAATTCTACTTCTGTGGATTTATTCTGAAGCAATAATCTATACTTGGTATTGAAAATATTTTTTCTAGAGTTAATAATGAAAAAAAAAATGGAACCAATGTTCAATCCTGAGGCACTTATTCAATTATAATAAATTTATGCAGCTCCTAAAAATGGCTAGTATATTAAGACTATATGCCTTAGTGGCTGTCTTAGTCATCTAATGCTGCTATAACAGAAATACCACAACTGGATGGCTTTAACAAAGAAAAATTTATTTCTTCACAGTAAAGTAGGCTAAAAATCCAAATTTCAGGTGTTGGCTCCAGGGGAATTCTTTCTCTCTCTGTTGGCCTTCTCGTCAATCTTCCCCTGGACTAGGAGCTTCACCGTGCAGGGACCCTGGGTCCAAAGGGCACGCTCTGCTCCCGGCACTGCTTTCTTGGTGGTATGAGGTCCCCCTGTCTCTGCTCTCTTTTTTATATCTGAAGAAATTGGCTTAAGACACTATCTAATCTTCTAGATTGAGTCCTGCCTCACTAGCACAACTGCTGCCCATCCTCCATCATTAACATCACAGAGTCGGGATTTGCAACATACAGGAAAATCACACAATACCAGAACTCATGACCCAGCCAAACTGACACACACCTTTTTGGGGGACATAATTCAATCCATGACAGTGGCTATATGCCTTCATGGGCTAGGGGATTGGGGAAAAAAAACTCATGATATAGTATTAAGTTAAAGAAAAAAACTCAAGATAGTAATTATTCATACACTTTGATTATATTAAGATTTTAAAAGAATACACTAAAAAAGACTAGAAAGAAATTTATCAAAATGCTTATGGTACTTATTTTAGTGTCACAGGATTACAAGTGATTTTTTTTTCTTTTTAATTGCCATATAAAATTTACTAAATGCATTACATAACTTTTTCATTTAAAAGTACAGTTAAAAAAAAGAATTCCATATATTCCACTAGTACTTTTGACTTCACAAAAAATCTATATTATTCAGAGCTAATCGAACAGGAAACTCTTCACTGTCTTTGGATTACTTTGTTTGAAGGTAGAGATCATCTGAAGAGAACCTCATCAAGTTTCCTTTCATCACCTCCAAATGTCCGTGTGTACTGGATTGTCCTTTCCTATTGCCTTAAAGAAATATCCTGCCTATTTTCCAAGAATAACTCTTCCATTTGTGTCATTGATTTGATTTCATTCTCTTAATCACAAAACTTTGCCTCCTCCGTTATGGCCTCTCTGTTGTGGTTGTGTTTCTTCTTTCATTGGATTCTTTCCTGATGGCTAATGATGTTGAACACCTTTTCATGTGCTTATTGGCCATTTGTATACCTTCTTTGGAAAACTGTCTATTCAAATCCTGTGCCCATTTTTAAAATTTGATTATTTGTCTTTTAATTGTTGAGTTGTAAGAATTTTTTATGTATTCTGATACAAGTCCCATCTGATATATGATTTGCAAATATTTTCTCCCATTCTGTGGGTTGTCTTTTCACTTTCTTGGTGGTATTGTTTGCAGTAAATTTAAATTTGGATGAAGTCCAAGATATCTATTTTTTTTAATCTGTTGCACATGCTTTTGGTGTTGCATCTAAAAAGACTTCTCATAATCCAAGATCATAATGATTTACTCCTATGTTTTCTTCTAAGAGGAGCCCTGGTGGCACAGTGGGTAAGTACTCAGCTTCTGAATCTGAGGGAGAAAGATGTGACAAACCGCTTCTGTAAAGATTATGGCCTAGGCCTGACAAACTGGAGAAACCCTGAGAGTATGGCCCCCAGACACCTTTTCAGCTCAGTAATGAGGCTCACTCTCCAGCCAAAGATTGAACAGGCCCACGAAACAAAACAAGACTAAATTAGGAGTGCACCAGGAAAGCTGGTAATAGGGATTCCAGGGTTGAGAAGGGAGAGTGTTGACATGTTGTGGGCTTGTTAACCAATGTCATACAACAACGTGTATACTAACCGTTTGATGAGAAACTAGTTTGTTCTGTAAACCTTCATCTAAAGTTAAATTAAAAAAAAAAAAAAAAGAGATTACGGCCTAGGAAACCCTATGAGGCAGTTCTACTCTGTCTTATAGGGCCACTATGAGTCAGAATTGACTCGATGGCAACTTTAATTTTTATGAAAGCAGATTACCCCTTCTTTCTCCCATGGAGCAGCTGGTGGGTTTGAACCACTGACCTTTTGGTTAGCAGCCAAGCACTTAACCACTATGCCACCAGGACTCATTTCCATAAAGATTACAGCCTTGGAAACCTTGTGGGGCAATTCTACTCTGTCCTATAGGGTCATTCTGGGTTGGTTATCAATTCAACGGCAATGGGTTTTTGGGTTTTCTTCAAGGAATTTTACAGTTTTAGCTATTAAATATGGGTCTATGAGACCCCTTTTGAGTTAATTGTGAGGTAAGGGTCCAACTCCATTATTTTGCATATAGCTAACCAGTTTTCCTGGAAACCTGGGTGGAGTAGTGGTTAAGTGCTACGGCTGCTAACCAAAAGGTCGGCAGTTTGAGTCCACCAGCTGCTCCTTGGAAACTCTATGGGGCAGTTCTACTCTGTCCTATAGGGTCGCTATGAGTCAGAATCGACTCGACAGCACTGGGTTTTTTTGTTAACCAGTTCTCTGAGCATCATTTCTTAAAAGGACTATTCTTTCCCCCATTGAACTGCCTTGGCACCCTTATCAAAAACCACTTGACCATAGCTTTGGTGAAGGGTAAGACAGTATACGATACTGGGGAAGTCAGCACACCTTGACCAAGGCAAAGTCATGGAAGCTTCAGAGACACATCCAAACTCCCTGAGGGATGGAGTTACTGGGCTGAGGGCTGAGGCCTGAGGACTGTGGTCTCAGGGGACATCTAGCTCAACTGGCATAACATAGTTTATAAAGAAAATGTTCTACATCCTATTTTGGTGAGTAGTGTCTTGAGTCTTAATAGCTCGTGAGCAGCCATCTAAGATACTCCACTCATCCCACTCTGTCTGGATCAAGGGAGAAGGAAGAAAACTAAAGACACAAGGGAAAGATTAGTCCAAAGGACTAAGGGACCACAACTACTATAGCCTCCACCAGACTGAATCCAGCACAACTAGATGATGCCTGGCTACCACCACTGAGTGCTGTGATAGGGATCACAATAGAGGGTCACTGACAAAGCTGAAGAAGATGTAGAATCAAATTTAAACTCACAAAAAAGACCAGACTTACTGGTCTGACAGAGACTGAAGAAACCCATGAGTATGGCCCATGGACACCCTTTCAACACAGTGCTGAAGTCACTCCTGTGGTTTACCCTTTAGCCAAAGATTAGGCAGGCCCGTAAAACAAACAATAATACACGTAGCTCAACCATGTATATGAAACTAAATGGGCACAACAGCCCAGGGGCAAGGACAAGAAGGCAAGAGAGGGCAGGAAAGCCAGACAAATGGAAACGGGGAACCCAAGGTCAAAAAGGGAAGAATGTTGACATGTCGTAGGGTTGGCAATCAATGTCACAAAACAATATGTGTATTGTTTAATGAGAAACTAATTTGCTCTGTAAACCTTCATCTAAACCACAATAATAATAATTAAAAAATCAATTGCCCATAAATGTAAGGGTGTATTTCTGGTCTCTCAATTCTGTTCTGTTCATCAGTATGTCTATTCTATGCCAGTACCACACCGTCTTGATTACTTTACCTTTGTATTAAGTTCTGAGATCTGAAAATATGCGTCCTTTCCCTGCCACTCTAGATTTGCTGTTTCCATTTTCTTATCCTGTACCGAAAAACCAAACCAAATCCATTGCCATTGATTCTGACCCATAAAGACCCTATAGGACAGAGTACAACTGCTGGATTTGAACTGCCAACCTTTTGGTTGACAGCCGAGCTCTTAACCACTGCACCACAGGGCTCCTTAGTTTGTACAATAATAGAAAAAGATTATCTCCCTGAGAATGTAACACTAAGTTTCCACACTCCCAAGAAAAAAAATAATCGTCTGAAGCCATGAAAACAAGTAATCACCATTATCAGTTTTTTAACCCATTCCATCAATTGAGGGCAATGGCCTCAAAGAATACTCTTTGCGAGGCAATCAACTCTTGCCAGCCTCATACTTCTGAAAGCCAGCTAGTTAGGACATGCTCTCTCCCTTTTATAAAAAGGCTTCCATTGTCAGATAAGGTTGGGAAAGACTGCATACTTTATCTCCTTCTTAGAGGCTCATTGTTCTCCTTTCCTAAGTCAAGTTCCCTAGAAAACAGACTGAGATGGAGATTTGTGTGCAGGTAATTTACTGGAGCCCTGGTGGGGCAGTGGTTAAGACATTGGGTGATAACCAAAAGGTCAGTAGTTTGAATCCACCAACCACTCAAACACCATATCTAAGAGAGTGAGGGACCTGTCAGCATCCCCCCCCCCGCCCCGGAGTGTGACCCCCTGCTGCTACTAGAATCTGGTGCACACAACTATCACCACTACTCCTCTAAGTGAATAGGTGACAGTCTACACCACACGCTTGGTAGCCCAAAATCAGATTCTACTCAAGAAAAGTGAACGGACTCTTAGGCTTATATATCTGGTAACAGCCCAAACCACCTGGTAATAGGACATAAGTGATTCAAAGGCCACAACAATCAAGACAGCGCAATCTAGTAGCCCATCTACACATATTGAAAGAAAACAAAACAAGATAAGACTCAGTGAGCAAATATAAAATAAATTATTGTAATATCTTACAGATGGCTCGGAGACAGCAGTCGATATCAAACCACATAAAGAAGCAGACCATGATTGCTTCTACAACTCCCCAAATTAAAGAATCAAAATCTTTCCCAAATGAAGATACAATCTTGGAATTGTCAGATGCAGAACATAAAAAACTAATTTACAGAATGCTTCAAGACATCAGGGATGACCTCATAAATGAAATAAGGCAATCTACAGAAAAAGCCAAGAAACACACTGATAAAGCAGTTGAAGAAATCAGAAAGATTATTCAAAAACATAGTTTAAAATTAATAAGCTGCAAGAATCCATAGAGAGACAGCATTCAGAAATACAAAAGATTAACAGTAAAATTACAGAATTAGACAACTCAATAGGAAGTCAGAGGAGCAGAATCGAGCAATTGGAATGCAGAGTGGGGGAGGTGGAGGATAAGGCCATTGACACCAATATAGTTGAAGAAAAATCAGATAAAAAAAAGAATTTTAAAAAATGAAGGAACCCTAAGAATCATGTGGGACTCTATCAAGAAGAATAACTTGCGTGTGATTGGAGTTCCAGAACAGGGAGGGATAACAGAAAATACAGAAAGAATAGTTGAAGATCTGTTGGCAGAAAACTTCCCTGACATCATAAAAGATGAAAGGATATCTATCCAAGATGCTCATCGAACCCCATATAAGACTGATCCAAAAAGAAAATCACCAAGACATGTTATCATCAAACTTGCCAAAACCAAAGATAAAGAGAATATTTTAAAAGCAGCCAGAGATAAAAGAAAGGTCTCCTACAAAGGAAAATCAATAAGAATAAGTTCAGACTAAGAGAGTGAGGGAGCAGGACCAGGCAGAAGAAGCTTAACAGCAATGTACCTGCCACAGAGCCCTAGGCTGACCCCAAGGGGGCTCTGCAGCTAAGATAACCCTTCAGAGTTGCTCTGCATTGAGGCAAGAGGGGTCTGGCTTCTCCAGGCATTGGAGGCAGGCTGTGCCAGTGTTAAGGGGGAATAGCCCGTGGGCAATTCAGCTCTCTTCTGCCCAGGTATCTCCCAGAGAGGGATGGAGCTGTGAGCAGGCAGCAACCAGCACCTCCCTCCCTCAGCTGAGGGAATGAGCGTCTCAGTCCTAAAGGGGGACCCTGGGCTGGGGTCACACTGGAAGTATCCACCACAGCTCAGTAGCATAATAATTCTGGGCTATCTGGCAGTTTTTAAAAAAATGATTTAACTTTATTTAACCTAGTATTAATGAGCTTGGTGGCACAGTGGTTAAATGGTTGGCTGCTAACTGAAAAGTCAGCAGTTTGAACCCGCCAGCAGCTTGCGGGGACAGTGAGGGGGGAGGGAAGATGTGGCCTTCTGCTTCTATAAAGATTACAACCTTGGAAACCCTATGGAGCAGTTCTACCTTGTCCTACAGAGTCACTATGAGTTGGAATCGACTCAATGGCAACTGGTTTTTTTGTTTTGGTTTTAACCCAGCATTTTCACTAATTGACTTGACCGTGGAGCCTCTTTTTAAGAATTCTACTTTTTGTCCCTACACAGCACCTATTGGCACTCTTGGGAAACACACTTTGGGGAACGCTACTCAAATCCTATTTCTCTGAACTCTGATGCTGCACTCTCAAATGCCTAATGGCAGGACTAGCCCCATCATTTGTGGGGCCCAGTGCAATACCAGCAGTCCCTGGGTGGTGCAAAAGATTAAATGCTCTGCTACTAACCGACAGCTTGGCAGTTTGAACCCACTCAGAAGTGCCTCAGAACAAAGGTCTGGTCATCTCTTTCTGAAAGGTCACAGCCTTGAAAACCCCTTGGAGCAGATCTACTCAACACACATGGGGTCACTATGAGTCAGGATCGACTTGATAGCAGCAGGTTTGGTTTGGTGAGCACAATACCGAACTGTGGGTCCTTCTTTCAAAAGCTATTAAGAATTTCAAGGCAGCAACAGCAGAGCATGAAGCCAAGCGTGGGGCCTTCTGAGTACGGGTCCTGTGTGACTGCACAGATCGACGCCTGGCAGAATCACTCCTCCTGTATTTTCTGCCTCAATGAATGGCATCATCTACCCAGTTTCTCTGGTTATTATCCTTGACTTTTCCTCTCCCTCACACCCCCACATCCAGTACATCATCAAGTCTCAAATTCTCCCACTTAAATATCTCTCAAACCTGTCCACACCTCTTTATCCCCACCTCTAGCTTCTTGAATTCAGGCTGCCATCACCCCTCGACTAGATGACTGCTCAGCCTCCGCCGGTCACCCTGCCTCCTATCTCTCTCCTCCACCCAGGCAGCCAGGATTAGCTTGCTAAAAAGGTGAATCTCATCATGATTCTCTCCCTGCTTACAACACCTCAGTGGTGGCCCTTGCTTTCAGGGTAAAGTTCAAATACCTTGTCGTTGTTGTGTGTCCTCCAGTCGATTCAGACTCCCAGTGACCCAATCGGACAGAGCAGAACTGCCTCATATGGTATTGTAGGCTGTAATCTTTATGAGAGCAGATCTTTTCTCCTTTAGAGTGGCAGGTGGGTTCAAACTGCTGACCTTTCATTTAGTAAATGAGCACTTAAATACTAGGCTTATAAGGCCCTTTATGATGTGGTCCCTGCTTACTGTTCCAGTCTTAACTCTCAGCACAACTCTTTCCCTCCTGGTGAACATTCTTTTCAATTTAATTATTTTTTAAAATTTCTCTCTGTTCTCGTGTACTGTAAAACATAGCCCTCAGGCATAGATAGAGCCAGACTTCATAAAAACTCAGGACAGTTAACAAAAGTAGGCTCCCTGCGAAAAACAGACAGAGATGTGGGGTGGGGAGGCTAGAGGGGAGGATTTGCCCACCAGACAGAAGTCCAAAGGGGCACCAGATTGGGGCCATGGGTGAATCCCCCCTCCAAAAAAAAGGAGGCCAGTGAATCACTCCTGTCACCTCTCCCCATGAGGCTGGGAGGGGGTGGGGGGTGGGGGAGGCAGTGGAGGGTGGAGGGTCAAAAAGAATTCACAATGAAGAATGGAAAATCCAGAACACATAATTTTGCTCATGTGGAACCTCTATGTAGACCAAGAGGCCGTCCTTCAAACAGAACAAGGGGATACTGCTTGGTTTAAAGTCAGGAAAGGTGTGGGTCAGAGTTGTATCCTTTCACCATTCTTATTCAATCTGTATGCTGAGCAAATAATCCAAGAAGCTGGACTGTATGAAGAAGAACAGGGCATCAGGATTGGAGGAAGACTCATTAACAACCTGCAACATGCAGATGACACAACCTTGCTTGCTGATTTGTAGCATTTGCCAATTTCCAACGTGTAAATACTCCCACCGTGGCAGATCTCAACTATCAGAGTCACTGAACCCCAAGTCGGGATGAGGTGCACACAATTCCTAGTTGATATAAGCTGAGCTCACCACCAAAACCAAAAACCGAACCAGTTGCTGTCGAGTCAATTTCAACTCATGGCAACCCAACGTGTCTCAGAGTAGAGCTGAACATAGGGTTTTCGGTGGCTGTGACTGTTCAGAAATAGGTCACCAGGTCTTTCTTCTGATGCAGCCCTGGGTGGATTTGAACCACCAAACTTTCAGTTAGCTGCTGAGTGATTAACGATTTACACCACCTAGGGACCCAGCTCCTAGATGTGGATAAGTCTAGCTTCATTCTGGGAAGAGTAAAGAGGAGCCTGTGAGAAAAATGCCTCAGGAGCAAGGATGACAATAATAGCTAGCAGGGATTGAGCGCTTACTATTCTAGGCACTTAATATTTTGCAAGCACCATCTCATCTAATCTTTATGAAAACTCTGTGGTAGATGGTAGTATCATAATTTTTAGACAACGATCTGAAATTTAGGGAGATAAAGTGACTTGCCCTGTTCACACAGCTATGAAGTGGCAGATTTGGTATTTGGGCTGCTGATCTTCAAAGCTTATACACTTAAACTCTACGTTAAGCCAAAGTAAACCTGAAAATAAATATATCAATTTCTTAACTCATTATATTACGATAAACTATTCATCTTAGTAATAAATTGTCATTTCTATCTTTTTTTCTTTTAAATTAACAAGAGATTTATGTTTAGGGACTTTCAGTTGCTCTCTCCTAGTTTAGAATGTGAGAGACCTCTTAGGGGTGTGTGTGTGTGTGTATACGCACACGTGTACACGTGCACACTTGCACGCACACAGGAAATACTGAAGAATGTGCAGAGAATGGGGAACCAGAGCGCTGAAGTCTTCTCCAAGATTCCAGAATGCAATGGATAGAGGCTGGGACTGATACTCTCAAATAAAAGCAGCCTGTCATCTACCAATCTCCTGGTATTCTCCTAAATTCCTAGGCAGTCTTCCTCTTTGCTAATTTTCGTTAGTCTGTATGCTTTAACACCCATGTGGATACGTCATCTAACACCCTAGCTTCATGGTGGCTTGATATACAATGACCTTTATTCAGTATCTACTACCTCCGCCCATAGGCACACCTGGGACCTTTGCACAACTATTTGCTCCACCTCTGATACACTGAATCCCAGTAAATACCTCTCTGACCGTAACCTTCTACCTCTCCCACATCTTACCCCCCGACTTGGCCTTTGATATATCCAAGCTCCCCAGAGAATGCCCCTTCTGTTTTCCCCTAATGTTCATACCCTCCTTTCTTTCAGCCTAGACCCAAGGTTGTATCCATGCAATCAATTCTTGTCGATGATCTCATCTCTTTTGCCCCATCATACCTCAATCATCCCCTACCCACCCCCAGCCCCTGCACTCAAGTTGATTAAGGACTGCTGAGAAAATCATACAATGAGGGGCTCCAACCTTGGCTTATTCTTCTTCACAGCCCAAAAGTCTGGTGAATGCTTTGTCAGATTTTCCTCCCATTCTCCATGGCAGCTATCTCAAACTTTCACCATTTTCCTCAACTTCCCTGCCCTACAGACTCCTTCTTAGCCTCACAGAATGGCACAGACTCCACTTCACAAGTTTATTCAATAGGAGTTGCTCCACTCACTCTGGGTGTTGGGGTGTCAGGGAGCTGCAAAGCCGGCAGCCACAAGCCTTTTTAGCAGGAAGTTCAGTATATCCCACTTGAAGGGTCTACACCCTACCCCTTCCCCCTTAATTGTCCAGATATCCTAGTGTTTTTTTACAGGCCAAAAAAAGAGAAAAGATCAGTCTGTCTTCCGCCCCCAAGTAGAATGGAGACGGCTCTGGAGTTTGATTAGGACCCACTGCCATAGCTTCCTGCTGGTACATACGTTATTGACACTTAGCCCTTGTCATGGACTGAGTTGTGTCCCCCCAAAATATGTGTCAACTTGGTTAGACCATGATTCCCAATATTGTATGGTTGTCCACTATTTTATGATTGTAATTTTATATGAAAGAGGGTTAGGATGGGATTGTAACACCGTTACTAAGGTCACCTCTCTGATCCGATGCAAAGGAGTTTCCCTGGGATGTGGCCTGTACCACCTTTATCTTACAAGAGATGAAAGGGAAGCAAGCAGAGAGTGGGGACCTCATACCACAAAGAAAGCAGTGCCAAGAGCAGAGCACATCGTTTGGACCCAGGGTTTCTGCTCAGAGAAGCTCCTAGGCCAAGGGAAGACTGAGGACACGGACCTTCCTCCAGAACTGACAGAGAAAGCCTTCCCCTGGAATTGATGCCCTGAATTTGGACTTCTAGTCTACTAGACTGTGAAAGAATAAATTTCTCTTTGTTGAAGCCACTCACTTGTGGTATTTCTGTTATAGCAGCACTAGATGACTAACATAGGCCTACATGATCCAACATGACCCACTGCTGCCGTGCTCCTTTGATCCTCCTGCATGGGCTGCCTGAGTGTCTCAGGGAAAACAGTTGCCCTCGCACAGCATTAATCCCTCCCAAGCCTGTCCTACCCTTGGGCTCTCAAAGTTACGGACCGGCTCAATGGAAATTGAAAAATTCTAAGTCCCAAGTAGATTTGATCCAGACTCACTGAAAATTAGAGTTCAGACACTATATGTTTTAATAAGAGGAACCTTGGGCAGATGAGATGTTGACACAGGCATTTTAAGGTTACAAAATACTGAGCTGGCTGCAACAGCCTGTTATAGAGATAAGGGTCAAAGATGGGCACTATTAGCCAATCAGAAGTCTTGAGGACAGTAAAAATGTAAACATTAGCTAGGTTGGAGTGAAGGTCCTTTCTTGACAGATTTATGCTTATCGTCATGAACTTGATTCCCGGCTAGTTTGCATTCAACAAGTTCCCCAGTTACATCTTGATTTTTTAACTACAGAGCTTTATTGTTATATAAGCCTTAACTTTGAGACAATGGCGGTGTTTTACTTGTCTGGAGACATTTTATTTCCTCATTGTTTGTTACAAGAAATTCAGTTTGAATTTACTCATCAACATTGTAACTTATCTTAACTCAATGAGTATAAAGGAATTGTCAGATTCTTTTGGAGTTAGGAAAAATACATCTATTTTCTTCCTTGTATGGGTGGTGATTGTAAAATAAACGGTGATTTTATCAGTCTTTTTTTTCTGTACTTATTACGAAAAATATCAACCTATGCAGAAGTAGAGTGAACAGTGCAATGAATCTCCATGTACCCATCTCCCACATTCAACAATTACCAAGGAGTTGTCACACTTGCTGAGAAATATTTTTTTTTTTAATACTGTGCAGGAATCTAGCTGATTATTTGACAGTGTAAAACTGGTCCCCTGCGCAGTCACCTCTCAAGCCCAGGAGCACTAAGGCTCAGGCCTCTACCACCTCAGGAGGCTAGAACTACTCTCTCCCCAGGGCACATGCAGTGGGGGTGAGTGTTTCTGTTTTTAATTTTTCTTTCCTTTTCTGCTTCATTTGTTATGTGGATTTTTTTTTTTTTTTTTTACACAGGTCATATGTACACATTGTAATCCATCAAAGACTACAGGGGAGTTGGAATTTTTTTGTTTTTAAGTTCACAGTCTCTTCCTACATCTTGAGGTAACTAGTATTAATATTAACAGTTTGGTTTATATCATTCAGGGCTTTTCTTCAGACTCGTACAAGTGTGTACAAACATATTGTATCAGTTATTAAGCCATCGTCCGTCTCTGGGCTCCAAACTCATCTTTTTGGTGTTGCTGGGAAGCAAGTCTGCAAACCGCATTTCTCCTTTGCTCTTTGGCTTCCTGTTAGGATCCTTGTTTGCTTCCTGTTTGCTAACGGATCCTATGAGTACTACCACAAGTCCTTCACTCCTGCAGCAGCAGTTACTGCCCAAACACCAGCTGAATCCGGTGTGCTGTTTTCCCAACAACTGCAGAACCAGACTCAACACACCCGCTCCCAGACGTCAGCACCAGCTGGTGTGCAGATCCCCTCAGAGGCAGGGGTCCCAGGCCTGCAGGCGTCCTCCTCCGAGCACAGGGTCGCTAGCGCCAGCCAAGCAGAATCTTCTCTGAAGTCTGAGCGTCAGCTACATGGGGCGTTCCTCTGAATTCCTAAATTTTAATAACCCATCATCTTTCTTCTTTTCCTATAGCTTTAGGGGCGGTAGTTGCTTCTGCAGTTGCTGTCGCCCTGATAATTTAGAGCTCTCCAAGTTCCCTTTTAGGTGCCTAGTTAGCAACTTGATACGCAAGCAACAACTCTTATATTTAATTTTCTCCATTCAGATAACTGATAGGGTTTCACGCTTCTGACTAGACACTGACTGATACAGAAATATACATACATTGGAACTTCTTTTTCCTTCTTCTTATTTATGTGTTTATTTATCTACTCGAAAAATGGAATACTACCATACCCAATAAGCTGCAACTTGCTTTTTCACTTACTGTTTCATGAACACCTTTCTAGATCAATACGTATAACTCTAATCCTTCTCAATAGCTGCACACTTCCATTATATGAGCATACTGTAACTTATTCAACCATTCCTCTGTTGGTATATGTACAAATTATGTCCAAATTATTGCTATTACAAAAATGCTACAATAAACATTCTTGCTCATGTCCTTATTTACTAATACATTTGCTTCCATTAAAAAGCACTAAAAGTGGGATCGCTGTGTCAAAGAATGAGATATTTATATTTTTATGACAACTCATGCAATGCACTGAATTGAAATAGTTAACTAAAAAAAAAACAAAAAACCAAACGAATACCAGCTGCTGTCAGCTCTAACTCATGGTGACTCTGTGTGTGTCAGAGTAGAAATGTGCTCCATAGGGTATTCCTTTTTGTAGTTCTTGTTGTTGAGAATATACTCAACAAAACATACACCAATTCAACAGTTTCTACGTGCACAACTCAGTGACAACGATTGCATTTTTGAGTTGTGCAATCATTCTCGCCCTCCTTTCCTGAGCTGTTCTTCCCCAATTAACATAAACTCACTGCCCTCTAACGTTCCCATCTAATCTTTTGAGTTGCCGTTTTCAATTTGACCACATATAGATAGATCTTATAAGAGCATAATGCTCAAGGCAGACATTCTTTACTAGTTAAGCTAAACTTTTTTTTTTTCTCAATTTTAAGACTTCATGGGACATTTCTGGTTTAGGTTTACAGATTATCTGGGTAATAGTTTCAAGGGTTCATCCAGCCTCTATGGCTCCAGAAAGTCTGGAGTCCATGATTTTTGTTCTGCATTTTCCCCTTTTGATCAGCATTCTTCTATAGATTCTTTGATCAAAATGTTCAGTCATGGCAGCGAGGCACCAGCCAGTTCTTCTGGTCTCATGGCAAGGGAGGCAGTTTTTCATGGAGGCTCCAAAGAGTTTTCAATGGCTGATTTTCAGAAGTAGATCACCAGGCCTTACTTCCTAGTCTTAGCCTGGAAGCTCCACTGAAACCTGTTCAACTTCACAGAAACATGCAGGCCTTTACTGTCAGACAAGTGGTGACTGTACTCGAGGTATATTGGCCTGACCAGGAATCAAACCCAGGTCTCCCACATGGAAGGCAAGAATTCTACCACTGAGTCCTACTGCCCTCATCCATTTAGAGTCCAGTTTTTCCTTTGATATGAGATGAAATTCCATCTTTTATTTTTCTATATCCATTTCGTCAGTGTAATTTCCTAAATAACTCCAATACTTTCCTCGCTGATTTGAGGTGCCTCCCTATCACATACCAAATAAAACAAAAAATATTTCTTGATTATGGGGGGGGACTTGATTATGCTCCGATGGCCTACTTGTTCCTGTATCGTATAAGTAGCTCACTGGAACATAATCAAGTCCCCCCAAACAGATATACTGTTTAATTTACTATGGTTTTATAAAATCCCTTAGTATGTTGTAGAGTTAGTCCCCATTTTTGGTCTTCTTTTTCAATCTTATCTGAGTTATACATGGACATATTATCCTTCTGTCTTGGAAAGTTTTTCAAGTTACCAGAAAAAAATCATTCTGGAATTTGGATTGTAATCGCATTGAAGTTATTAATTTTGAAGCAAATTTATACCTTTATAACGTTAAACTGTTCCATCCGTGAAAATGGTCTATTGTTTCATTTATTCAGGTCTTCATTTATCTCCTTTTAATAGAGCTCATTTTTTCCCAAAAAAATTCTTGTGCATTCTTTGATAGTTTAATTCTTAGACATTTTATATTTTTATTGCCTTTTTTTTTTTTTTTTTATAAATAGTATCTTATTTTCTACTATATTTCCTGGTTGTTTATTTCAGATATAGAGAGATACTCCTGATTTTTCTACATTGATCTTATATCTGACAATCTTGTTGATTCTCTTGGGTTTTCTCTATAAATGATAATGTTGGCAAGTAATGATAATTTTAGCATTTCTGATATTTATATATGTATCTTTTTTTTAAAAAAATCTTATTTTATTGGTCAGGTACTATTGTGAACAGTAGTGTTGCTGACAGAAGCATTCTTTTTTTTTTTTTTTTAATTTTTATTGTGCTTTAAGTGAAAGTTTACAAATCAAGTCAGCCTGTCACACAAAAATTTATATACACCTTGCTACATACTCCCAGTTGCTCTCCCCCTAATGAGACAGCCCACTCCCTCCCTCCACTCTCTCTTTTCATGTCCATTTCACCAGCTTCTAACCCCCTCTACTCTCTCATCTCCCCTCCAGGGAGGAGATGCCAACATAGTCTCAAGTGTCCAACTGATCCAAGAAGCTCACTCCTCACCAGCATCCCTCTCCAACACATTGCCCAGTCCAATCCCTGTCTAAAGAGTTGGCTTTGGGAATGGTTCCTGTCCTGGGCCAACAGAAGGTCTGGGGGCCATGACCACCAGGGTCCTTCTAGTCTTAGTCAGACCATCAAGTCTGGTCTTTTTTTGAGAATTTGGGGTCTGCATCCCACTGTTCTCCTGCTCTCTCAGGGGTTCTCTGTTGTATTCCCTGTCAGGGAAGTCGTTGGTTGTAGCTGGGCACCATCTAGTTCTTCTGGTCTCAGGCTGATGTAGTCTCTGGTTCATGTGGTCCTTTCTGTCTCTTGGGCTCGTAATTACCTTGCGTCCTTGGTGTTCTGACAGAGGCATTCTTATTTGATATTCAACTTTAAAGGGAATTTCTCTTGAATTTTTTCAACAATTCCAGTGGTTGCTCTAGGTATTTGATAAATACCTTTTTATCAAATTAAGAAAACTCCCTTCTATTCATTTTTATAGGGTTTTTCATTTTCAATCATTCGTAAGTGTTCAATTTTGATCTACTGAGATATTTATGGAATTTTTCTCCTGTAGTCAATAAGTTGAGTGGACTACATGAAAAAATTATCATATGTGAAATATCTTTGCATTCCTGGGCTAAAATTTTATTTGAGATTTTGTATATTTGTTCACAAGTTGAATTGACTTATTTAAGTTGACCAGCTGTCTTGGTTTGCCCAGAACCAACCGTCTCAGTTTTAAAACTGAAAGTCCCATGTCCCGAGCAAACCACGATGATTAGTCACCTACCTACAATTATCTTTTCTTATCCTGCTTGTGGTAGGCAGAGTGCTGCCCTAAAGATGTTTACATCCTATTTCCCAGAACCTATGAATATGTTGTATTACATGACAAGGGGGAGTTAAGGTTGCATGTGGCATTAAGGTTGCTAATCAGCTGACCTTAAAATAAAGAGATTATCCTGGATTGTCTGGGTGAAACCAATGTATTCACAAGGATCCTTAAATGTGAAAGAAGGAGGCAGAAGAGTCACAGTCAGAGTGATACAGTGTGAGAAAGACTCAACCAGCCATTGCTGGCTCAAAAAATGGAAGAGGGCCATAAACCAAGGAAGGAAGGCAGCCTCTAGAAGCCGGAAAAGGCAAGGAAACAGCTTCTCTCCCTCAATGCCTTAGAAAGGACACACCACTGATAAACCTTGATTTTATCCAAATGAGACTCATTTTCAACTTCTGAAGCCTGGAAATGTAAGATCATAAATTTGTGTTGTTTTAAGCCACTTTGTGGTAATTTGTTATAGCAGCAATAGAGAACTAATATGCTGCTTGTTTAGTTCAGATACTGTCTTAGGCTGGGTTCTCCAGAGAAGCAAAACCAGGAAAGTGTACAAATATATACACAGAGAGAGAGAGATTTATATCAAGGGAACAGCTCATGCAATTGTAGAGTCTGGAACGTCCCAAGTTCATGGATCAGAATAGAGATTTCTCCTGATTCACGTAGCTGCAGGGGCTGGCGAACCCAAGATCTGCATGTCGGAAAGCAGAACTCTTGCTCACAGGCTGTGAAGGTTGATGCATCCAAAGATCAGCAGGTAAGCTGCTAGCTCAAGTCCCGAGAACTGAAGGTCAGATGAACAAGAGGCAGCTGCAGGATCTGGAACAAGACAAACCAACCTTGGCAAGGGGGGCAGGAAGAAAGTAGGCAGAGGTCAAAGAGATAAAGGCTGAGGGGGTGGTAAGTCGCCACAGGACCCACCCCCACTGGTACCATTCAGCAGATTCCATCAGAGGGGTGATCACATATCAGATGTCAAATGGGAAGTGATCACAAAATTATACAGGTGCCAAAACACTGAGAATCATGGCCCAGACAAGATGACACCCAATCTTAACCATCACAGATACTAATGTTATATAAAAAAAAATGTTATATACATCTCACAAATAAGTTATGTAGCTTCCCACCCAGCCAGCCACACACTACTTTAAAAAAACATTGTTTGAGTCATCTTGATAAGATGGTGATTATCTGTGTTTGACAATATTACAGAAATCACAAGATTTGCCTGGGCCTGGTGTTTTTATGGAAGGAGATAGAATGTTGTTGTTAGGTACCCTCAGCTCTGACTCATAGCAGCCCTATGTACAATACAACAAAACACTGCCCATACATCCTCACAAATTATGTGCCATCCTAACAATTCTTGTTAGGCTTCAGCTTATTGTTGGAGCCACTGTGTCAGTTCATCTTTAATGAACTTCCTCTTTTTCTCTGGTCGTCTACCTTACCAAACATGATGTCACTCTCCAGGGACTGGTCCCTCCCGATAACATGTCCAAACTATGTGAGATGAACCCTTGCCATCCTTGCTTTTAATGAGCATTCTGGCTGTACTTCTTCCAAGACAGATTTGTTTGTTTTTTGGAAGTCCATAGTACATTCAATTTTCTTCACCAACACCACAATTCAAATGCATCAATTCTTTGATCTTCCTTATCCATTGTTCAGCTTTCACATGCATATGAGGCAATTGAAAACACCATGGCTTGGGTCAGCACACCTTAATCCTCAAAGTGACATCTTTGCTTTTTAACTCTTTAAAGAAGTCTCTTGTAGCAGATTTTCCCAATGCAATGCGTCATTTGATTTCTTGCTTGCTGCTTCCATGGGCATTGATTGTGGATCAATCAATGAAATCCTTGACGACTTCAATCTTTTCTCCATTTATTATGATGTTGCTTATTTGTTCAGTTCTAAGGATTTTTGTTTTGTTTTCTTTAAGATGCAACCCGTATTGAAGACTCTGGTCTTTGTTCTTCATCCATAAATGCTTCAAGTCCTCTTCACTATCAGCAAGCAAGGTGTGTCATCTGCATATTACAGGTTGTTAATGAGTCTTTCTCCATGCTGATGCCTCATTCTTTTTCATATAGTCCAGTTTCTCAGATATTTGCTCAGCACACAGATTGAGTAAGCGTAGTGAATTGATACAACCCTGATGCACACCTTTCTTGATTTTAAACCATGTAGTATCCCCTTGTTCTGTTCAAACCAACTGCCTCTTGATCTATGTACAGGTTCCTCAAAAGCACAATTAAGTGTTCTGGAATTCATATCCTTCACAGTGTTCTCCATAATTTGTTATGATCCACACTGTCTAATGCCTTTGCATAGTCAATAATGCACAGGTAAAAATCTTTCTGATCTTCTTTGCTTTCAGCCAAGGTCTATCCGACATCAGCAATGATGTCCTTCTTTCCACATCCTCTTTTGAATCCAGCTTGAACTTCTGGCAGTTACCTGTCGATGTACTGTTACACTGCTTTTGGATGATCTTCAGCAAAATTTTACTTGTGTACGATATTAATGCTATTGTTCAATGTTTGATAATTTCTGCATTCTGTTGGATCACTTTTCTTTGGAATGGACACTGTCTTAGTCATCCGCTGCTGCTTTAACAGAAATACCACAAATGGACGGCTTTAACAAAGAGAAGTTTATTCTCTTACAGCCCAGTAGGCTACAAGTCCGAATTCAGGGTGCTGGCTCCAGGGGAAGACTCTCTCTCTCTGTCGGCTCTGGAGGAAGGTCCCTGTCATCAGTCTTCCCTTGGGCTGGGAGCATCTCAGCACAGAAACCTCAGGTCCAAAGGATAAGCTCTGCTCCTGGCACTGCTTTCTTGGTGGTATGAGGTCCCCATATCTCTGCTCGCTTCTCTCTTTTATATCTCAAAACAGTTTGGCTTAAGACACTACCTAATATAGATCTCATCGATATAACTGCCGCTAATCCATCTCACTACATCATTGTTGTTGTTGTTAGGTGCCGTCTAGTCGGTTCCGCCTCCTAGCGACCCTATGCACAACAGAATGAAACACTGCCCTGTCCTCTGCCATCCTCACAATTGTTGCTATGCTTGAGCCCATTGTTGCAGCCACTGTGTGAATCCATTTTGTTGACGGTCTTCCTCTTTTTTGCTGTCCCCCTGCATGATATCCTTCTCCAGGCACTGATCTCTTCTGATGATATGTCGAAAGTGAGACATAGTCTTGCCATCCTTGCTTCTAAGGAGCATTCTTGTTGTGCTTCTTTTAAAACAGACTGGTTTGTTTTTTGGCAGACCATGGTATACTCAATACTCTTTGCCAACACCACAATACAAAGGCATCAATTCTTCTTTGGTCTTCCTTATTCATTGTCCAGCTTTCACATGCATATGAGGTGATCGAAAACACCATGGTGTGGGTCAAGAGCGCCTTAGTCATCAAGGTGACCTCTGCTTTTTAAAGAGGTCTTTTGCCACAGATTTGCCTAATGCAATGTGTCTTTTGATTTCTTGATTTCTGCTTCCATGGGTGTTGATTGTGTATCCAAGTAGAATGAAATCCTTGACAACTTCAATCTTTTTCCATTTATCACAATGTTGCTTATTGGTCCAGTTGTGAGGATTTTTGTTTTCTTTACGTGGTGGTGTAAGCCATACTGAAGGCTGTGGTCTTTGATCGTCATCAGTAAGTGTTTCAAGTCCTCTTCACTTTCAGCAATCAAGGTTGTGTCATCTGCATAATGCAGGTTGTTAATAAGTCTTCCTCTGATCCTGATGTCCTGATGTCCTGTTCTTCCTCATATAGTCCAACTCCTTGGATTATTTGTTCAGCATACAGATTGAATAGGTATGGTGAAAGAATACAACCCTGACGCACACCTTTTCTGACTTGAAACCATGCGGTATGCCCTTGTTCTGTTTGAACTACTGCCTCTTCATCCATGTAGTTTCCTCATGAGCACAATTAAGTGTTCTGGAATTCCCATTCTTCTCAATGTTATCCATAGTTTGTCATGATCCTCATAGTCAAATGCCTTTGCATAGTCAATAAAACACAGGTAAACATCTTTCTGGTATTCTCTGCTTTCAGCCAGGATCCATCTGACATCAGCAATGATGTTCCTGGTTCCACTTTCTCATCTAAATCCGGCTTGAATTTCTGGCAGTTCCCTGTTGATATATTGCTGCAGCCCCTTTTGAATAATCTTCAGCAAAATTTTGCTGGCATATGATATTAATGATGTTTGATAATTTCCACATTCAGTTGGATCACCTTTCTTGGGAATAGGCATAAATCTGGATCTCTTCCAGTCGGCTGGCCAGGTAGCTGTCTTCCAAAGTTCTTGTCATAGATGAGTGAACACTTCCAGTGCTGCATCCATTTGTTGAAGCATCTCAACTGGTATTCCATCAGCTCCTGGAGCCTTATTTTTCGTCAATGCCTTCAGTACAGCTTCGACTTCTTCCTTCAGTACCATCGGTTCCTGATTATATGTTACTTTCTGAAATAGTTGAACGTCAACCAATTCTTTTTGGTATAGTGATTCTGTGTATTCCTTCCATCTTCTTTTGATGCTTCCTGCCTGGTTTAATATTTTCCCCGTAGAATCCTTCAGTATTGCTACTCGAGGTTTGAATTTTTTCTTCAGTTATTTCAGCTTGAGAAATATTGAGCATGTTCTTCCCTTTTGGTTTTCTATCTCTAGGTCTTTGCATATGTCATCATAATACTTTGTCTTCTTAAGGGGCCCTTTGAAATCTGTTCAGCTCTTTTACTTAATCATTTTTTTCCTGTTGCTTTAGCTACTGGACATTCAAGAGCAAGTTTCAGGGTCTCTTCTGGCATCCATTTAGGTCTTTTCTTTCTCTCCTGTCTTTTTAATGGCCTCTTGCTTTCTTCATGTATGATGTCCTTGATGTCACTCCACAACTTGTCTGGTCTTCGGTCATTAGTGTTCAACGTGTCAAATCTATTCTTGAGATGGTCTCTAAATTCAGATGGGATATACTCACGATTATACTTTGGCACTCGTGGACTTGTTCTAATATTCTTCGGCTTCAGCTCGCACTTGTGTTTGAGCAATTGATGGTCTGTTCTGCAGTTGACCCCTGGCCTCGTTCCGACAATGATATTTAGCTTTTCCATTGTCTCTGTCCACAGATATAGTCAATTTGATTCCTATGTTTTCCATCTGGTCAGGTCCGTGTGTATAGTTGCCATTTATGTTGTTGACAAAATGTATTTGCAATGAAGACGTTGTTGGTCTTGCAAAATTCTATCATGTGATCTCTGGCATCATTTCTATCACCAAGGCCATGTTCTCCAACTACCAGTCCTTCGTCTTTGTTTCTAACCTTTGCATTCCATTCACCAGTAATTATCAGTGCATCTTGATTGCCATGTTTGATCAATTTTAGACTGCAGAAGTTGGTAAAAATCTTCAATTTCTTCATCTTTAGCCTTAGTGATTGGTAAGTACATTTGAATAATAGTTGTATTAACTGATCTTCCTTGTAGGCTTATGGATATTATTCTATCACTGACAGCATTGTACTTCAGAATAGATTTTGAAATGTTCTATTCCGCAATGAACATGTTGCCATTTCTCTTCAATTTGTCATTTCTGGCATAGTAGAGCATATGACTGTCTGATTCAAAATGGCCGATACCAGTCCTTTTCAACTCACAAATGCCTAGGGTATTGATCTTTATGTGTTCTGTTTCGTTTTTGATGACTTCCAGTTTTCCTGGATTCATACTTCATACGTTCCAGGTTCTGATTATTAATGAAAGTTTGCAGCTGTTTCTTCTCATTTTAAATCATGTCACATCAGCAAATGAAGGTCCCAAAAGTTTAACTCCATCCATGTCATTAATATCGGGTCTACTTTGAGGAGGCAGTTCTTCCCCAGTTGTCTTTTGAGTGCCTTCCAACCCAAGAGCCTCATCTTCTGGCACTATATCAGACAATGTTCCAGTTCTACTCCTAAGGTTTTCACTGGCCAATTTTTTCAGAAGTAGGCTGCCAGGTCCTTCTTCCCAGTGTGTCTTAGTCTAGGAAGCTCAGCTGACATGTATCCACCAAGGGTGACCCTGCTGGTATCTGAAATACCAGTGGCAAAGCTTCTGGTATCACAGCAATATGAAAGCCTCCACAGCACGACAAACCGAGAGACACGTGGTGGAAATTTTTTGTTTATTTTATATGTATATACTACTGTTGCTGTTGTTAGGTGCCATCAAGTCGGTTCCGACTCATAGCGACCCTATGCACAACAGAACGAAACACTGCCCGGTCCTGCGCCATTCTTACAGTTGTTGTTATACTTCAGCTCATTGTTGCAGCCACTGTGTCAATCCACCTAGTTGAGGGTCTTCTTCTTTTCCGCTGACCCTGAACTCTGCCAAGCATGATGTCCTTCTCCAGGGACTGATCCCTCCTGACAACATGTCCAAAGTATGTGAGACGCATTCTCACCATCCTTGCTTCTAAGGAGCTTTCTGGTTGTACTTCTTCTAAGACAGATTTGTTCGTTCTTTTGGCAGTCCATGGTATCTTCAGTATTCTTCGCCAACACCACAATTCGAAGGCGTCAACTCGTCTTCGGTCTTCCTTATTTATTGTCCAGCTTTCACATGCATATGACGTGATTGAAAATACCATGGCTTGGGTCAGGCGCACCTTAGTCTTCAGGATGACATCTTTGCTCTTCAACACTTTGAAGAGGTCCTTTGCAGCAGATTTGCCCAATGCAATGCATCTTTTGATTTCTTGACTGCTGCTTCCATGGCTGTTGATTGTGGATCCAAGTAAAATGAAATCCTTGACAACTTCAGTCTTTTCTCCATTTATCATGATGTTGCTCATTGGTCCAGTTGTGGGGATTTTTGTTTTCTTTATGTTGAGGTGCAATCCATACTGAAGGCTGTGGTCTTTGATCTTCATTAATAAGTGCTTCAAGTCCTCTTCACTTTCAGCAAGCAAGCTTGTGTCATCTGCATAATGCAGGTTGTTAATGAGTCTTCCTCCAATCCTGATGGCCCGTTCTTCTTCATATAGTCCAGCTTCTTGTATTATTTGTTCAGCATACAGATGAAATAGGTATGGTGAAAGAATTCAACCCTGACACACACCTTTCCCGACTTTAAACCAATCAGTATCCCCTTGTTCTGTCCGAACAACTGCCGCTTGATCTATGTACAGGTTCCTCATGAGCACAATTAAGTGTTCTGGAATTCCCATTCTTCACAGTGTTATCCGTAGTTTGTTATGATCCACACAATTGAATACCTTTGCATAGTCAATAAAACACAGGTAAACATCTTTCTGGTGTTCTCTGCTTTCAGCCAGGATCCATCTGACATCAACAATGATATCCCTTGTTCCACGTCCTCTTCTGAAACCAGCCTGAATTTCTGGCAGTTCCCTGTTGATATACTGCTGCAGCCATTTTTGAATGATCTTCAGCAAAGTTTTGCTTGCGTATGATATTAATGATATTGTTCTATAATTTCCACATTTGGTTGGATCACCTTTCTTGGGAATAGGCATAAATATGGATCTCTTCCAGTCAGTTGGCCAGGAAGCTGTCTTCCATATTTCCTGGCATAGACGAGTGAGCACCTCCAGCACTGCAGCTGTTTGTTGAAACATCTCAATTGATATTCCACCAATTCCTGGAGCCTTGTTTTTCGCCAATGCCTTCAGAGCAGCTTGGACTTCTTCCTTCAGTACCATCGGTTCCTGATCATATGCCACCTCTTAAAACGGTTAAATATCAACTAATTCTTTTTGGTATAATGACTCTGTGTATTCCTTCCATCTTCTTTTGATGCTTCCTGCGTTGTTTAATATTTTCCCCATGGAATCCTTCACTATTGCAACTCGAGGCTTGAATTTTTACTTCAGGTCTTTCAGCTTGAGAAATGCCAAGCGTGTTCTTCTCTTTTGGTTTTCCATCTCCAGCTCTTTGCACAGGTCATTATAATACTTTGTTTTCTCAAGAGGCCCTTTGAAATCTTCTGTTCAGTTCTTTTACTTCATCAATTCTTCCTTTTGCTTTAGCTGTTTGACGCTCAAGAGCAAGTTTCAGAGTCTCCTCTGACATCTACCTTGGTCTTTTCTTTCTTTCCTGTCTTTTCAGTGACCTCTTGCTTTCTTCATGGATGATGTCCTTGATGTCATTCCACAACTCGTCTGGTCTTCGGTCACTAGTGTTCAATGCGTCAGATCTATTCTTGAGATGGTCTCTAAATTCAGGTGGGATATACTCAAGGTCACATTTTGGCTTTCATGGACTTGCTCTGCTTTTCTTCAGTTTCAGCTCAAACTTGCATATGAGCAGTTGATGGTCTGTTCCACAGTCGACCCCTGGCCTTGTTCTGACTGATGATATTGACCTTTTCCGTTGTCTCTTTCCACAGATGTAGTCAATTTGATTTCTGTGTGTTCCATCTGGCGAGGTCCATGTGTATAGTTGCCGTTTATGTTGGTGAAAGAAGGTATTTGCAATGAAGAAGTCATTGGTCTTGTAAAATTCTGTCATTCTTTCTCCGGCATTGTTTCTATCTCCAAGGCCATATTTTCCAACTACTGATCCTTCTTCTTTGTTTCGATCTTTCACATTCCAATCACCAGTAATTATCAATGCATCTTGATTGCATGTTCGATCAATTTCAGACTGCAACAGCTGATAAAAATCTTCTATTTCTTCACCTTTGGCCCTAGTGGTTGGTGTGTAAATTTGAATAATAGTCATATTAACTGGTCTTCCTTGTAGGCGTATGGATATTATCCTATCACTGACAGTGTTGTACTTCAGGATAGATCTTGAAACATTCTTTTTGAGGATGAATGCAACACCCTTCCTCTTTGAGTTGTCATTCCCAGCATAGTGGACCAATATGATTGTCCTATTCAAAATGGCCAATACCAGTCCATTTCAGCTCACTAATGCCTAGGATATCGATGTTTACGCATTCCACTTCATTTTTGACAATTTCCAATTTTCTAGATTCGTACTTCGTATATTCCAGGTTCCGATTTTTAACGTATGTTTGCGGCTGTTTATTCTCATATTGAGTCATGCCACATCAGCAAATGAAGGTCCCGAAAGCTTTAGTCCATCCATGTCATTAAGGTCAATTCTACTTTGAGGAGGCAGCTCTTCCCCAGTCATCTTTTGAGTGCCTTCCAACCTGGGGGGCTCATCTTCCAGCACTATATCAGACAATGTTCCATTGCTATTCATAAGGTTTTCACTGGCTAATGCTTTTCAGAAGTATACTACTATACCACAATAATAGTTATATATAAAATGGTTTGTGTCTCTCTCTAAAATAAAATTTTTATTCCTTACAGTGGAATGTACAAAATAGTCTTGTACAACTCTTTTGACTTCTTGCATATCTCTTTCTTCAAGCCTAAAAATGGTATCTCTCTCTCTATATATATGTACACACCATGTTATTTATATAGACACATACCGTTTTATATACATACAATTATATATATATATACTCACGGATACCTTTTATATCAGTACACATATACCACTATATATATACCTTTACCTCGCTTATCAACTAATTTGTTATCTGACATTTTACATTTATGACAATAGTAATAAATCTACTATCTGACTATTTTGTTTATACATTTGGCAGGAACAGATGCCGAGGTGCAAGGTGACAGTAATGCTGGACTGGGCCATGATTCAGAGAGGTTTGGCATTTATGTAATAATGTAGTCATCCTCCATTTTCATATAACACTGGTTTCACATAATGACCTGGTCTTTGGAAACTAACCATGTCAATAAGTAACATATGTATATGTTACATATGTTTTATGTGTGTGTATATATATATATATATATCCTGAGGTGTTTCAACTTTATCTTTACAAAGAACCAGTTTTAGGCTTTATATAACCTTTGGTGATCCCAGGGGTGATTTTCCCTTCCATGGTACATTTCCTAAATGATTCTAAGTACTCCAAGAAACTCATGACTGTTTCACATTTGGAGATAATCTGGAGGCTGGGTGGGGAGTTACTTAAGCAATTTATAATTCCAAATTATCTTTCTGGCACATTTCTCTGGTATTTATTAACACAAATTTAATCTCTGGTACTTCATTTTACTACATAGAGAAGTTAAAAATCATAGGGAAAATCCTTCAGTTTCTTCTTCCGTCTCAAACCTACAAACTCCCTTCCTTTCTCACACTTTTTTTACCCATTCCCTCTTACCACATTCAAAGACAATAATTACTCAGCCAGGCACTGGCTCTAGCTCTCCTACCTCCCCAGAGGCCTTTATCTATCACTTATTGCTTTTCTAGTATCTTTAAATTCTACTTACTGGTTTTCTTCCCTCAGTCTGTAAACATGCTTAAGTCTTCCCCATTTTAATTAAAAAAAAAACCTCCCTTTATCTTAGGTACGCTTCAACTTTCCTCGGTATCTCTTTTCTTCCCATAATGGTCAGCCCTTCTGGAAACATAATCTATGGTTTCCACCTGCAATCTTTTCCCCACCCCCATTACTTCTCCAAATCTGCTCTTGCCAATGTCAGCAATGACTCTCCCCAGCACCTATGTTCTTGACCTCCTTGAAATACTTTCCTTTCTTGATACGCTCCCACTCCCACCCCCTCCTGGTTCTTCTTTTCTGTCTCTGACTATTCTTTCCATCCTTCTCTGCAGGCCCCTCTTCCCTGCTTAAAACTTTTTCATGAGTGTCTTAGTTTGGATTCTCTAGAGTAGCAAAACCGGTGGCACATATATATAGAGAGAGAGAGAGAGCCCTGGTGGTGCAGTGGTTAAGAGCTCAGGCTGCTAACCAAAAGGTTGGCAGTTCAAATCCACCAGCTGCTCCTTGGAAATCCTATGGGGGCAGTTCTACTCTGTCCTATAGTGTCGCTATGAGTCAGAATCAACTCGATGGCAATGGGTTTGGTTTGGTATATATACATAGAGAAAGAGAATGAGATTTACTGAAAGGCATTGATTCACGTAATTGTGAGGCTGGCAGATCTCAAGATCCGTAACCAGGTGACAGAAGTGTGCAGGGTCAAAAAAGAGGGAGAGAGAGTTCTGCCAGAATATCCACATCCCAAGGAAACTCTCAATTAATTGGCTGGTCACATTAGATCACATCATGGAAAATGATTACATTATATTACATTGTGGGATAGCAACCAATTCAGTGTCTGGCCAAACCACTGATAATCATAGCCTATCCAAGTTGACACATGAAATCAACCATCACAATAGGACATATCAGAACTGACACCTGACATGTAGGTATCTATATGTAAATTCAAATTTTTTAACATGGACTACAGGCCTTTTAGGAGCTCTGGTGGTGCCGTATTTAGAGCACTCAGCTGCTAACTGAAGGGTTGGTAATTCAAATCCACCAGCCACTCCATAGGAGAAAGATGTGGCAGTTTGCTTCCATAAAGATTAAAAAAAAAAAAGATTTTTTTTTCTTTTTGAAATTCCTATGGGGCTGTTCTGTCTGCCCTATAAAAGTTGCCATGAGTTGGAATTGACTCAATGGCAATGGATTTTTTATGGGACAGGGTTTTTATGAACTGGTACCTAATCACTTCTTATTACTTCCCACTTCTTATTTTAAGCTACAGTCATTCTAAGCTTCTTGCAGTTCTCAAACCATAAGATGCTCTTTTTCAGTTCTGGATCTTTGCATTTCCTGCTCACCTCTGCTTGAAATGTCCTTGCCTTCTCCCTTTGCCTGGATCCTACTATTTTTCATATTCAGCTGCTCTAGGAAGTCTTGCCAAATCCCACCCATCATTGCCATATGCCCCCTCCCCTCTTTTCCCATTGCGTGCTAGGTTTACCTCAATCATAGCATGTGCCCCACTGTTTTATAACTGTAATGTCACCTACTTCTTCTTCAGGTCTTTTCCCCCAACCCTTTGCTGCCCAAATAATAAGTAAGAGAGCAATCATTTTTTTTTGTTTTGTTTTCATTTGCTTTTGCATTCTTAGTGCCTAACACAGTGCCTAACAGGCAGGCACCCTACGGATGACTGTAGAATAAGTTAATGAACGTGGTTCACATGTGGTAAGATTTCCCAGATGTTAAAATTGATGTGCTGTAGTATCTATGGTGGTTTCTTTATTCAGGTCTGTCCTTTAGAGAGAGTAATAACTTCACCTAAAGAAACTGAAGGAAGCTCTTCATGAATATCGGATATTGTATTAAAGGCAGTATTAAATTACCCCGTTTAGCTTAGGTGGTGCATGTGTTGCAAACTCACTTTGATCTATTCATTTTGATTATCCTTAAATCAAATAATGTAAGATTCTCAATTACAGCCATAAATTTGAATGTTGAAATTATCATATGAATGGGTTTAAATTTCAAATTAAATATTAACTTCAAAAATTCCATGTTTTTTCCTAAAGAGAAGAAAGCCTGTATGGAAATTGAAAAATGTGTATCTCTACAAGTAAAAGAACTAGAAATAAGGCCTTGACGAAAAAAATTAGAGTAGACAGTATTGGTTATCTTTAGATAAATCACCACTCTCGCCACTGATAGAAGTTAAATTAGGCATCATTATGAATGAGAACAGAGAAATGTTATTAGAAAGATTAATTCCTTTTAATCTTTTATTTATTTATTTTTTTAAAGGCTTTTTGGTGGACTTAACATCAAGAATTTTATCGGTATGGATCAGGTTCTCTGAGTTACTGAAAGAAAGGAGTTTCCAAGCTAACTGTGACTGAAGGACATCAACAGTGGGGACAGTTCCTAGAGGTTCTTGACCTCACATCAAACTCTGTGGCCCAGTCCTGGGGACAGCCATGGAGCCTGTGTTTAAGGAGTTGTGATGCTGTGCC
Source organism: Loxodonta africana (assembly GCF_030014295.1). NCBI lineage: Eukaryota > Metazoa > Chordata > Mammalia > Proboscidea > Elephantidae > Loxodonta > Loxodonta africana. The sequence continues at coordinate 60,861,434 of NC_087343.1, forward strand.
TATGGCAGCCAGGGGAGACTGTTGGGGTGTGGTGAGTTTCTCCAGACTAACATATAGCCAAGTTTGCAAGGAGCATCAGGAACAAAAGGACTCAGGGGCAGAAGACCTGTGATGAGATGAAGAAAGGAGAAGTTTTGGTGCCTGCTTTGTCTCTAGATTGTGTTCTGGGAATTTATTCAATGATGTGGAAGAGAATGACTCATAAAGAAAAAATTGTCACAGGTGATTACCTTTTTCCTTCACTTCTTCCCTCTTTCCCCTCATCTCTCTCTGTATGTCAGTCTTTGTCTCTGTCCCATCTCTCTTTCACTGGCTTTTTCTGACCCTGTCTGGATCACTGGACGGTGGATATGGTAAAAACAGTTAACACACCTGGCTGCCAACCAAAAGGTTGGCGGCTTGAGTCACCTGGAGGCATCTTGGAAAAAAGGCCTGGCAATCTACTTCCCACAAATCAGCCACTGAAAACACTATGGAGCACATTTCTACTTTGACACACATGGGGTCACCTTGAGTTAAAGTTAGCTCAATGGTAATTATTATTTTTTTTTAGGAATACAAACAAGACAAATGCTGCTAATCACATAACCTGTCCCTGAAGCCTGTCTCCCTGTGAATAAAGGATGTGGATGGAAAGAACTGGATATTCTCTTATAACTCTCGTTTCAGGAAATTTATTCTTTTTTTTTGCTCATCTATTTGTTCTTCATTCATCACTCAACAAACAGTTATTGTGCCTGTAATGTGCTAGTTCTTCCAGATCAATGATTTTAAGTTCTTTTTTTAAGTCATGCAAACGTTTTTTCCAGCCAGTAAAAAATGCAGATGCTCAGTATGGAAAACATGAAAGCTCCGTTGACCAAATTGGGGCGGAGACAAAGAACTGGGCCGAAGCCTACTCTGCCCCATCTTGTAGCCCCTGAAGGTTTCTAAGGAGCGTATCATACAAATGACTGCTCTCTAACAGGCACTTTCATACACTGCTGGTGGGAATGTAAATTGTTGCAATGACTTTGGAAAACAGTCTGACACCAAGTGATAAAGTAGAAAATATGCCCACCCAGTTCCACCCCAGGGCACATACCCAAGACTAAAACTCATACACATGAGAGCCAGAGGACATGTTAAGAGCATGCATTGTTTATAAAGATCGCAAATGGAAACAATTCCAATTTTCATCAGCAGTAGAATGGATAAATTGTGGTATATTCCTACAGATGGGGCACTATAGAGCAACCAAAATGGATAAACTTCAACTACATGGAACAGCATGGATGAATCTTTTTAAAAATAATGTTGAGTGACAGAAATAAGACAGGAAAGAACATGGCAGTCTGGTTTCATTTACATAAAGTTGAAAAGCAAGTAGAAGTATACCATATTATTAAAGGAATGGTATATGTAGAAGGTGAAAACAAATCTATACAGGAAAACAGGCAAGTGGTTACTATTAAAGTCAGAAGAGAAGTTATCTCTAGGGAAGAAGAAAAGAGATGTAACTGGGAAGGCACACAGGAGATGAAAACTACTTGCAGGGTGCTAGCATTGCGTCATATCTTTTTTTGGGGATGATTACACTACTCTTTGTATTATTTTTTGAACTGATGGTGTGGTTATACCTGTATTTGCTTTATAATAATTCATTATATTGTACATTTATGTTTGATGTCCTTTTCAGTAATATTTCACCATTGTTTAAAGAAATAAGCAAACAAAAAAAACCACTGCCATGTGCTGTGGGGGACCATAAGGGGAAGAACCAAAATTTGATGATCTTGGAGTCTCCAGCTCCTGGCACAATATCCATCCCCAAGCAAGAGATCTATAAATATTGCTTGAACTAAACTGGCCTAGGCAATGTGACATGATTTAAAAAAATAAACATCGTAAAGAGTCCACAGGCTACATCTAAAATTCTTATTCTCACTCCATGTCATAGACAGGAGAAAAACTATCATGGTTCTGTGATTCTGCATATTTTACTGTACATGTCATTAATTTGTACTAGAGAAAAAAATGGTTATTATTTCCTTTGGGGACATGGAGTGTTTTTAATTAATTAATTTGTTTGTTTAACTGAGTACTGAACTTTAATTTCAATCCTTGCTGAAAAGTGTAGGGAACTTGTAGTATTTACTGATGAAGACTGCAGGCTTCAGTATGGATTACACATCAACATAAAGAAAATAAAAATCCTCACAACTGGACCAATAAACAGCATCGTGATAAACGGAGAAAATGCTCAAGTTGTCAAGGATATCATTTTACTTGTATCCACAATCAACACTCCTGGAAACACAGTCAAGAAATCAAATGACATATTGCATCGGAAAAATCTGCTGCAAAGGACCTCTTTAAAATGTTAAAAAGCAAAGATATCCTTTGAGGACTAAGGACCACCTGACCCACACCATATTTTCAATCCCCTCATATGCACGCGAAAGCTGGACAATGAATAAGGAAGACTGAAGCAGAACCGACACCTTTGAATTATGGTGTTGGCGAAGAATATTGAATATGCCACAGACTGCCAAAAGAAGGAACAAGTCTGTCCTGAAAGAATTACAGCCAGAATGCTACAGAAGCGAGAATGGCAAGACTTTGTGTCACATGCATTGGACACGTTTTCAGGAGAGACCAGTCCCTATAGAAGGACATCATGCTTGGCAAAGCAGAGGGTCAGCAAAAAAGAGGAAGACCCTCAATGAGATGGATTGACACAGTGGCTGTCAATCCACTTCGAGGATGGCACAGGACCAGGCAGGGTTTTGTTCTGTTGTGCATGGAGTCGCTATGAACTGGAACAACTCCACGGCACCTAACAACAATCGCTAAATATTAATTGGTTTCCATTTTATTTTAAGATGGGTAAACTTGGTCAAGTCTCTTAGCATGTCTGGGGTTACTGCTTGTTTTTCTACAATATGAGCCATGAAGAATTTCCTAGTTGGGGAACAATCCACCGAAACAATTTCCAGTGTGAACGGTGAAGTGTTAAACCATTGGGCAGATTATCTTGCAGATGGAATATTTCCAGCTCACTGACAGGAGATAAATATGATAAGCCAGGAAAGATGCAAAGTCCAGCAAAGGGGGGCTTTGATACAGGACACAAAGATTAAAAGTGTGATGGTGTTGCCTGATGAGAAATTTTGATCTAGAATTAGAATTTAGGAAGGGGGGAAAAAAAAAACCACTTTGTTATACTAGCCTAAAACCAAACAGGAACATGGCAAGCTAGGGGCTTGGTGATAATCATCTTGGATTTAGTAACAGGGCAATCTGAAGTTCTGAGTGCCATTTTATTGTCCACAATGGGAGATGGGAAGTTCCTGTGAAGGCCACTACTGCCAGTCACTGAAAGAAATTGCTCTGGTATTGGGGAAAAAAAAAAAATCTCCATTTGGGGCATAGAAATTAAAAATTAAAAAATTAAAATTAACACACTAATTTTAAAATCATCATTTTGTACTTCAGTAAAGAATTAAAAATATGTTGTTCATTAATTTTCTCTTGCACTTCATAAAGTGTTATCTAAATATTGCTGACTTATACATTTGGACCATAATATATAAAGTTACCTTAAATATTTTTATCATGATGCCTAAAAACTTATATATGTCTTTCATATCAGAAGTCCTTACTGTCCCTACCCCCCCCTTTTTTTTCCTTCTTGCACCAGATCCCAGGGACACAAGCAGCTTTCTTCTTCATCTTTCACCTCTATCTGTCCCCCAGATCCTGAACCGTGTTTATTTTAAGTAATTTAATACTGATCACTCTGGAAATCCTGTGTCTTCTCTGTTCTCTCCTTCTCAGCCAAGCTCCTTACATGTTATCTGCATTCACTGAATTCACTGTCTCCACTTCCTTTTTTCTTCTCATGTCTGAGTGAGGCCCTCACCATCCAAAGTCACCAGCCAACACCAGTAAATTCAAAGGTGGCAAGGCTGGAAGCTGAAAGACAGTTTTGGAGTCTATTGGATCAAACTCATGTGAGAGAGGATGGCACCTGGAAACAAGGTAATGTCAGTGAGGGCTGAGAGGAAAGGCCGGATTCCAGTTCTGAGTGAGAGAAAAGAAGTCACTTGGTGACTTGGTGGGGTAATGCCGCCACTTTCTGATTTTAGGAACAGTGGAAGAAGACCAAGTTCAGGTTGACAGGGGGACAGATGAGCAGAGGGTCTTATTAAACTCGCACTGTACAGAAAGTATCATAATAAAGAGGAGTGAGGAGGACTCCCCCAGGCCTTCCATCTGATTGAGGGATTCCTCCTCTAGAATGGGCAGGGTGGTTTGGCCCTTTCAGGATTCCTGAAAAGCGAAACAAGCAACCAAACTGTCTTACTTATCTAGTGCTACCGTAACAGAAATACCAGAAGCATATGGCTTTAACAAAGAGAAATTTATTTTCTCGCAGTTTAGTAGGCTAGAAGTCCAAATTCAGGGCATCAGTTGACTCTGGAGGAGGGCCCTTCTTGTTAATCTTCCCCAGGACTAGGAGTTTCTGCAAGCAAGAACCCTGGTCCAAAGGACACACTCTGCTCCTGTTGCTTCTTTCTGGTAGTATGAAGTCCCCCTCTGTCTGCTTCCTACTTTTTCCTTTTATTTCTTATAAGATGGTGCAGGCCGCACCCCAGGGGAACTCCCTTTGCATTGGATCACGGATGTAACCTGAGCAAGAGTGTTATGTCCCACCCTAATCCTCTTTAACCACAGGCAGGGATTATGATTTATAACACACAGAAAAATCACAAAATGGAGAACAACCACACAGTACTGGGAATCATGGCCTAACCAAGTTGACGCATATTTTGGGGGTACATATTTCAATCTATGACACAAGCCCTCGTTTTTGTAGAAGAAAAGAAGTTTTATTATTTCAAACAAAAGAATACAATACAGTATTGAAGAGGTTGTTGGGAGCGGCAATGATTAAGGCTGGACATTTCCCAGTCCAAAGGTGCCACAGGTGTTGAACTGCTTGTGCTTCAGAACACTCCTTTGACCTGGGAAAGATAATAATAATAGCTTTCATTTATTGATCACTCACTATATTCCAGAACTTAACACACTGTGATAAGAGTTTCCATACATGATTTCACTCGATCCTCATGGCAACTTTACAAGGTAGGGAATTAATATAATTTCCATTTAAGAAGTGAGGACACTAAGCCTAGAAAATCTACCTGCTCTTATCTTGTGAAGAACTTTGGTCATGGATGTCAGTAAACAGAAAAATTCCATCGATGTGTAACATCCAGCTCCATAGCTCCAAGTTATGATGTGTGGAGCAGAGAAAAAGAGAGATAAGAAAAGGTAAAAAATAACCCTTTAGAAGCTCCATCGGAAAGAAAAAAATTAAAAAAGAAATGAAAGACCAGGTTCAATGTCATCTATATTGCAACATATTGGGACATAAAACAAATCAGTATCTCAATCCCCAGATATTTTAACACAATGAATAACTCACCTAAGACGATGTATATTTAACGGAAAAGGCCCAAACGGAAGCACAGAAGTAATTTAGAATGAACATAAGGTGCTTCTGATATTAGGCACATTGAGTGGGACGTGTTTTGGGAAAAGAACTTTCTCTATTTTTGACAGGTAGCACATCTGAGATGACAACTGAATAATTAATATATTTAGCCTTGATAGCATATTTTCAAAAGGAATGTGTTACTCTGTTACTCTAGGTACAAATTTTTCAGATAACAAATAGCACTTCTTGTTGTCACCTCCCCTTATGTTTCTTTCGTCACCTATTTAGCCAGCTGTGGTGCTACGTAGACAAAAGCAAACAGGTAACGGATGTTCTGAGAACTTGCTTAAGTATTAGGTATTTTCAAACATGCTTAGCTACATTGGTTGGGGGTGAAAAAAGTATCTGAACTTGAAAGCAGATTAATTTATCCATTAAGTGTAATGGACTATAAATTCAAATCCATCACCTGTTAGCTACGCTACTTAAATTTTCCAAGCCTCAGTCTTCTCATCTGTAAAATGAGAAATCATCTGTGTTAATAGTGTCTGTGATGCAGCGGTTTAGGGTTTGGCTGCTAACCAAAAGGTCAGCAGCTCAAATCCACCAGCTGTTCTTTGGAAACCCTATGGGGCAGTGCTACTCTGTCCTATAGGGTCACTATGAGTCGGACCACACTCAATGGCAATGGGTTTGGTTTGGTTCAAGAGTGTCAACTTTCTAGGATAGCGGTGACAATTAAATGAGATAATTCAGGTAAACACTTACCAACATACCCAGCACAGGATAATGTTCAATACATGTTAACTATTACTTCATTTTTATTGAATTGCATATATAAGCTCTTTGGAGAGTAAGGAAACGCTTTGAAGTAAGCAAGTTGGTTTGGTGTTGTGGTTTTCAAACTGTTATGAATAGCTACTCTTTGGCAGTGAAAAAGAGGTTGTGTGGGTGGGACTCCAAAACCTTCACCGCAGCTTAAAGCAGAGCAGTTCAAATTTCATCCTCTATATATTGAAGTTCTGTGTAAGGTTTTATTATTATTTTTAAAAGTGCTACTATTTTTTAAATAATTGATAATAGATAGAGCCTCTGATTTCAAATCCATACATTATATCTCTACGATAAAAAACCAAAACCCACTACCATGAAGTCAGTTCCAACTCATAGTACTCATAGTGGTGGCTTGTATGTTGCTGTGACGCTGGGAGCTATGCCACCAGTATTTCAAATATCAGCAAGGTCACCCATGGTAGACAGGTTTCAGCAGGGTTTCAGACTAAGATAGGCTAGGAAGAAGGACCTGACAGTCTGTGTCTGAACAAATTGGCCAGTAGAAACCTTATGAACAGCAGCAAATCGTTGTCTGATATAGTGTTGGAAGATGAGACCCTCAGGTTGGAAGGCACTCGAAAGACGACTGGGGAAGAGCTGCCTCCTCAAAGTAGAGTCGACCTTAATGACATGGATGCAGTAAAGCTTTAAGGGCTTTCATTTGCTGGTGCAGCACGATGCAAAATGAGAAGAAATAGTGGTAAATATCAATTAATAATCAGAATGTGGACTGTATGGGGGAAGTATGAATCTTGGAAATTTAGAAGTTGTAAAAAAATGAAACGGAACACATAAAGATCCATATCCCAGGCATTAGTGAGCTGAAATGGACTAGTATTGGACATTTTGAATCAGGCAATTATATGGTCTACTATGCTAAAAAAAAAAAATTTTTTTTTTTTTTTTTTTTTTTTAGCTATGCTGGAAGTGATAAATTGAAGAGGAATGGCATTGTATTCATTGTCAAAGAAAACAGTTCAAGATCTATCCTGAAGTACAACGCTGTCAGTGATTGGATAATATCCATATGCTTACAAGGAAAACCAGTTAATACAACCATTTTTCAAATTTATACACCAACCACTGAGGCCAAAGATGATGAAATTGAATATTTTTACCAACTTCTGCAGTCTGAAACTGATCAAACATGGCAATCAAGATGCATTGATAATTACTGGTGAATGGAATGCAAAAGTTGGAAACAAAGAAGGATCTATAGTTGGAATATATTGCTTTGGTGATAGAAACAACACTGGAGACCATATGATAGAATTTTGCAAGAGCAAAGACTTCTTCATTACAAACAACATTTTTCAACAACATAAATGGCAACTACTCAAATGGACCTCATGGGATGAAAAACACAGGAATCAAGGAGACTACATTTGTGAAAAGAAACAATGGAAAAGCTAAATATCGTCAGTAAGAACAAGGCCAAGGGCTGACTGCAGAAAAGACCTTCAGTTGCTCATATGCAAGTTCAAGTTGAAACTGAAGAAAATTAAAACAAGTCCACAAGACCAAAATAGGATCTTGAGTATATCACACCTGAATTTGGAGACCATCTCAAGAATAGATTTGATAGGAACTACTTTAGGTGAAGGGAAAGATAGCACACAATACAGGGGAGGTCAGCACAATTGGACTAAACCAAAAGCAAAGAAGTTTCCTGAATAAACTGAATGCTTCGAAGGCCGGCGTAGTAGGGACAGGGGTCTGGGGACCATGGTTTCAGGGGACATCTAAGTCAATTGGCATAATAAAATCTATTAAGAAAACATTCTGCATCCCACTTTGAAGAGGGGCGTCTGGGGTCTTAAACGTTAGCAAGCAACCATCTAAGATGCACCAATTGGTCTCTACCCACCTGGATCAAGTGAGAATGAAGAACACCAAGGACACAAGGTAATTACAAGCCCAAGAGACAGAAAGGGCCACATGAACCAGAGACTACATCATCCTGAGACCAAAAGAACTAGATGGTGCCCAGCTACAACCGATGACTGCCCTGACAGGGAACACAACAGAGAACCCCTGAGGGAGCAGGAGAGCAGTGGGATGCAGACCCCAAATTCTTGTAAAAAGACCAGACTTAATGGTCTGACTGAGACTAGAAGGACCCCGGTGGTCATGGCCCCTAGACCTTCTGTTGGCCCAGGACAGGAACCATTCCCAAAGCCAACTCTTCAGACATGGACAATGGGTTGTAGAGGGATGCTGGTGAGGAGTGAGCTTCTTGGATCAGGTGGACACTTGAGACTCTGTTGGCATCTCCTCCCTGGAAGGGAGATGAGAGGATGGCGGGGGTTAGAAGCTGGCGAAATGGACAGGAAAAGAGAGAGCGGAGGAAGAGAGCAGGCTGTCTCATTAGGGGGAGAGTAATTGGGAGTGTGTAGCAAGGCGTATGTGGGTTTTTGTGTGAGAGACTGAGTTGATTTGTAAACTTTCACTTACAGCACGATAAAAAATTATATATATATAAAAAGAATAGATTTGATGCATTAAACTCTAATTACCGAAGACCAGACGAGTTGTGGAATGACATCAAAGACACCATGCATGAAGAAAGCAAAAGGTCATTACAAAGACAAGAAAGAAAGAAAAGACCAAAATAGATGTCAGAAGAGACTCTGAAACTTGGTCTTGAACACAGAGTAGATAAAGTGAATGGAAGAAATGATGAAGTAGAAGAATTGAACAGAAGATTTCAAAGGGCAGCTCGAGAACACAAAATATAGTATTATAATGAAATGTGCAAAGACCTGGAATTGGAAAACCAAAAGGAAGAACACACTCGGCATTCCTCAAGCTGAAAGAACTGGAGAAAAAATTCAAGCCTCCAGTTGCAGTTCTGAAGGGTAAGCATCCAAAGAAGATGGAAGGAATACACAAAGTCACTGTACCAAAAAAAATTGACATTCAACCATTTCAGGAGATAGCATATGATCAAGAACCAATTGTATTTGAAGGAAGAATTCCAAGTTACACTGAAGGCATTGGCTAAAAACAAGCCTCCGGGAACTGACAGAATTCCAATTGAGATGTTTCAACAAACGGATGCAGGGCTGGATGTACTCATTCATCTATGCTAAGAAATTTGGAAGACAGCTACCTGGCCAACTAACTAGAAGAGATCCATATTTGTGCCCATTTCAAAGAAAGGTGATCCAAAAGATACTTGGGTGGCTTTAACCAACAAATTTTTTCTCTCACAGTCTGGGAGGCTAGAAATCTGAAGTCAAGGTACCAGCTCCAAGGGAAGACTTTGTTTCTCTGTTGGCTCTGGGGGAAGATCCTTGTCATCAATCTTCCCCTGATCTAGGATCTTAGAGTAAGGACCCCAGGCCCAAAGTACTCGCTCCATTCCCACTCTTCTTTGTTGGTGATAGGAGGTTCCCCTCCTCTCTACTTGCTTCTCTCTTTTATATTCAAAAGAGATTGACTCAAGATACAACCTAATCCTGTGGATTGTGTCCTGCCTTATTAACATGACTGCCTCTAATCCTGTCTCATTAACATCATAGAGGTTAGAATTTACAACACGTAGGATAAATACATCAGATCACAAAATGGCAACAACCACACAATACTGAAAATCAGGGCCTAGCCAAGTTGACATACATTTTGGGGGGGACACAATTCAATTCATGGCAATGCTGAAGATAATTAAAAAATGGTTGCAGCAGTACATCGACAGAGAACTGCCAGAAATTCAAGCCAGATTCAGAAAAAGACGTGGAACAGGGGATATCATTGCTGATGCCAGATGGACCTTGGCTAAAAGCAGAGAATATTTTACTGACTATGCAAAGGCATTCAACTGTGTGGATCATAACAAATTATGGGTAACATTGCAAATAATGGGAATTCCAGAATACTCATTTGGAACCTATACGTAGACCAGGAAGCAGTCTTTCAAATAGAACAAGGGGATACTGCATGGTTAAATTCAGGAAAGGTGTGCATCAGGGTTGTATCCTTTCACCATACTTATTCAATTTGTATGCTGAGCAAATAATTCAAGAAGCTGAACTATATGAATAAAAAAAGTGGTATCAGGATTGGAGGAAGACTCACTAACTCGCATTATGCAGATGACATAACCTTGAGTGCTGAAAGTGAAGAGGACTTGAAGCACTTACTGATGAAGATCAAAGATCATAGCCTTCAGTATGGATTACACCTTAACATAAAGAAAACAAAAATCCTGACAACCGAATCAGTAAGCAACATCATAATAAACAGAGAAAATATTGAAGTTCCCAAGGATTTCATTTTACTTGGATCCACAATCAATGCCCATGGAAGCAGCAGTTAAGAAATCAAACAGTGTATTGCATTGGGAAAACCTGCAGCAAAAGACCTCTTTAAAGTGTTAAAAAGCAAAGATGTCACTTCGAAGAGTAAGGTGTGCCTGACTCAAGGCATGATATTTTCAAACGTCTCCCATGCGCGTGAAAGCTGAACAATGAATAGGGAATACCAAAGAATTGATGTCTTTGAATTATGGTGTTGCTGAAGAATGTTGACTATACCATGGACTGCCAAAAGAACAAATAAATCTGTCTTGGAAGAAGTACAGGCAGAGTGCTCCTTGGAAGCAAGGATGGCAAGACTTCATCTCACTTTCAACATGTTATCAGGAGAGACCAATCCCTGGAGAAGGGCATCAGGCTTCGTAAGGTAGAGAGTCAGTGAAAAAGAGCAAGACTCTCAATGAGACAGATTGACACAGTACCTACAACAATGGGCTTTAACACAGCAATGATTATGAGGATGGTGCAGGACAGGGCAGTATTTCATTCTGTTGTACCTAGGGTCACTATGGACAGCACCTAACAACAATATATGTATCTTAGATCAAAAAAAAAAAAATAGCTAGAGACAATAGCGAAGTTTACAAAATATAGTTAAAAAAAAAAAAAAACCCACTGCCGTCGAATAGTATCTACAAAAACTCTACAGCGGCCAAATACTTAATGGTGAAATGATGCAGATTTATTTCTAAGATTAAAACAAAAAAGGGGTACCTGATTTCCTTTCAATATTGTACTGACCAATGCAATAAAGCAAGAAAAAGAAACAAAATGTATAAAGATTGGAAACAAAACAACATAGTGTCATTAATTAAAGATGATCACTTCTCTTCAGGGACACGTTGTTCTCACATCTTCCTCCCAGGTCCTATATAAAAAACTTCCTCCCGGAGATGAAATGACCAACTCATTGACATTAACATGTAAACCCTGTAATCCGAGGGCTGGTCATATGTTCCAATTTTTCATCCATGTGCATAAAGATACTGACAGTAGCTTAACTGTTCGCACTCCCAGGCTCTTCAACTACACTATGAACTAAACCTCCTCCTACTACAGGAAGTTAAGTGTCAGATCACTAGACTGGCCAGGTAATTTCGGTTCCCTGAAATCCTACCTCTGGGTCTAGGCTGTGCCTGAATTGTTTCACTTTGAAGGATATACGTTGCCTGGAGCTTTGGGCCATATAAAAGTGGAAGATCCTAAATCCTCAGAGAATCCTAAATGTATTACAGCATAATAAACCAACCCAAACTCCGTGGCATTGAGCAACAACCATGATATGCTCACAGATCCTAAAGGTTAGAAATTTGGAAAAGCGCAGCTTGAACAATTGTCTCTGCTCCATGATTTCTGGGGCCTCAGCTGGGAAGACCCAAAGGCTGAGGCAGGGAGAGAGAGCTGGGGGTGACTCAATAACTGGGATGGGAAAACCTATTGGGTCTGTTTGCCCAGAACTGAAGGCTTTTGGGGCAGGTCTAGGCAAATCTGGACAGGTTGGTCACCTTAGACTGGAGTCTGGAGTCATCTGAAGGATCACCTGTTACATGCCTGGCAGTTGGGTGCTGACTGTTGGCTGGGACCTTACCTGGAGTTACCAATTAGAACATCTTTACATGGACTGTCCATGCGGCTGCTTGGACTTCTTCACAGTGTGGTGGCTGGGTTCCAAGAACACACATTCCAAGAGAACCAGGCAGAAATCGTGTCACCTTTTATGGCCTAGCCTCAGAAGTCACATAGTGTTACCCAGATTCAAGGGGAGGAACCATAGACTCCATTTCTTCGTGGGCCAAACACATACTGTAAAAAAGGCACGTAGCGTAGAATGGGAGGTAATGTTGTAGCCATCTTTCGAAAATACAATCTTCCATGTTTGTATGTAGAACTCAAAGTATCACTCCAAGGACTTGAACATACACAGGTGTTGGGAAGAAGGGATCAAAAGAAAATCATTTTCTCAGATCCTTCTCTCTTGTCTCCCACTTCTAATCAGTCAATTTCTATTCTGTGAGTTCTAGGTTTTCAAACATGGGCTGGAATTCCACAAAATGGTGGCAAAGAGTAGGAGCAATTGGATTGGCAAGGTCGCCTCTTTACAGCTCAGGTGTGCTTTGTAACTCTGGGAGACATTACACGAGTGTATAGTGGGGGAAGGTCACTTGATATTGTAAGGAGACAATTAGTTTCGGACTGAGAAATTCTATCTAAATCTATTGTTGCATAATAAACCAACTCAAACTTAGTGGCATAAAACATCAGCCATGATATGCTCATGGACGCTTGTGCGGGCAGCTCCATTTGATTAATCACATGACATTAGTCAAGTCATTTTTTTTGTCCCAGGTGCCTCGTCTTGAAATGAAAGTACAGCAATACTCCGGCTACTCACTTCACAGCTGTAGGAATCAAATAAGATAAGAAACTGCTGTGAAGGCATTTCTACGCTATATATACAAAGAAACTATATCTCCCAACTTAACGGCTCTAGTAACGAAGTCACAGACTGAAAGGGTGAAAATAACCACCTAGATGGATACTGAGTTTAATTTCATTTCTGTTCCTAAGACAACAAGTTTATGAACAACTCATGGTGATATGAAAAATAATTTGAAATATATGGTAAGTAAATCAAAGTTTGTTTTATGATGGCAGGCCTGGGTAAGGAAACCCTGGTGCATAGTGGTTAAGTACAACGGCTGCTAACCAGAAGGTCGGCAGTTCAAATCCACCAGGCGCTCCTTGGAAACTCTATGGGGCAGTTCTACTCTGTCCTATAGGGTCTCTATGAGTCCGAATTGACTCGATGGCAAAAGGTTTAGGTTTTTTTTTTTTTTTTTTGCGGGGGTGGGGGGAGTTGCTGGGTAAATTGCTTGCCCAGAAAGAAAGATCCTCAGGATCGCAGCTTCCAGCCTAGGCTTTCAGGCCTGTTTCTCCCCAAGTTGTCTCAACCATCATTAAGGTTTCCATGATCATCTTTACATGGGCATCTCCCTTTCTATAGCTAACGCTACCCACTCTCTAGGCTTCAGACTCGTGTCACCAGTGACCTACTGATTATAGGGTGACCAACTATTCCATTTTGCCCAGGAATGAAGGGGTTCCAGAGTGTGGGACTTGCAATGCTAAAACCAGGAAAGGTCCAAGCTAACTGGGACAAATTGGCCTGGTCATCTTCCTACTGAATAACTCTACCGGGGCACTACTGAGGTATCTTATACACATCATGTCCAAAATTAATTCACTGCCTACTCTTTCAACATGATTCCTCTCTATATTCTCTCTAGCAATGGACAGTACCTCCATCCATGCTGATCACCACAACAGAAACCTTGGCATCATCACAGATGCTTCCCTATCACCTTCCACATCAAATCAATTAAATCCCCTGTTTCTGCTTTTGAAAACGTATCTCTTTAGTTGTTTAAGTTCCTCATCCTCTATTACGTGGGGTATTATAAAGTCCTCACTTTATGGAATGAAATATTTAAAATATTCACCTTCTAACAACGGGTCCCTGGGTAGCTCAAGCAGTTTGTGAGCAGCTGCCAAATGCAGAAGACAGGCCTAGTGAAATGCTTCCATAAAGATTGTTGTTGTTGTTCTTAGGTTCCATCAAGTTGTTTCTGACTCATAGCAACCCTATGTACAACAGAACAAAACACTGCCCAGTCTTGCACCATCCTCACAGTCGTTGTTATGCTTGAGCCCATTGTTGCAGCCACCGTGTCAATCCATCTCATTGAGGGTCTTCCTGTTTTCCACTGACCCTTTACTTTACCAAGCATGATGTCCTTCTCCAGGCACTGATTCATCCTGATGACATGTCCAAAGTATGTGAGACACAGTCTCTCCATCCTTGCTTCTAAGGAGAATTCTGGTTGTACTTCTTCCAAGACAGATTTGTTTGTTCTTTTGGCAGTCCATAGTATATTCAGTATTCTTTGACAATACCACAATTCAAAAGCGTCAATTCTTCTTCTGTCTTCCTTATTCATCGTCCAGCTTTCGCATGGATAGGAGGCAATTTAAAACACCATGGCACACCTTAGTCCTCAAGTTGACATCTTTGCTTTTCAACACTTTAAAGAGATCTTTTGCAGCAGATCTGCCCAGTGCAATGTGTTTTTTGATTTCTTGACTGCTGCTTCCATGGATGTTGATGGTGAATCCAAGTAAAGTGAAATTCTTGACATCTCCAATCTTTTCTCTGCTTATCATGATGTTTCTTATTGGTCCAGTTGTGAGGATTTTTGTTTTCTTTATGCTGAGGTGTAATCATACCGAAGGCTGTGGTCTTTGATCTTCATCAGTGCTTCAAATCCTCTTCACTTTCAGCAAGCAAGGTTATGTCATCTGCATTTTCCAGGTTGTTAATGAGCCTTCCTCCAATCCTGATGCCCTGTTCTTCTTCACGTAGTCCAGTTTCTTGGATTATTTGTTCAGCATACAGATTGAATATGTATGGTGAAAGAATACAACCCTGACACACACTTTTCCTGACTTGAAACCACAGTATCCCCGTGTGCTGTTCAAATGACTGCCTCTTCATCTATGTACAGGTTCCTCATGAGCACAATTAAGTATTCTGGACTTCTCATTCTTTGCAATGTTATCCATAGTTTGTTATGATCCTCACAGTCGAATGCCTTTGCATAGTCAATAAAACACAGGTAAACATCCTTCTGGTATTCTCTGCTTTCAGCCAGTATCCATCTGACACCAGCAATGATGTCCCTGGTTCCACATCCTCATCTAAATCTGGCTTGAATTTCTGGCAGCTCCCTGTTGATATATTGCCGCAGCAGCTTTTGAATGATCTTCAGCAAAATTTTACTTGCATGTGATATTGATGATATTGTTCAATAATTTCCACATTTGGTTGGATCACCTTTCTTTTGAATAGGCATAAATACGGATCCCTTCCATTTGGTTGACCAGGTAGCTGTCTTCCAAATTTCTTGGCAGAGATGAGTGAGCACTTCCAGCACTGTATTCATTTGTTGAAACATTTCTTTTGGTATTCTGTCAATACCTTGTTTTTTGCCAATACCTTCAGTGCAGCTTGGACTTCTTCCTCCAGTTTCTGATCATATGTTACCTCCTGAAATGGTTGAACATTGACCAATTCTTTTTGATACAGTGGCTATGTGTATTCCTTCCATCTTCTTTTAATGCTTCCTGTGTCATTTAATATTTTCCCTGAAGAATCCTTCAGTACTGCAACTCGAGGTCTGAATTTTTTCTTCACTTCTTTCAGCTTGAGAAATGCTGGGTGTGTTCTGCTGTCTTAGTTATCTAATGCTGCTATAACAGAAATATCACAAGTGGATGGCTTTAACAAAGAGAAATTTATTCCTTCACAGTAAAGTAGGCTAAAATTACAAATTCGGGGCATCAGCTTCAGAGGAAGGCTTTCTCTATCTATCGGCCTTCTCATTAATCTACCCCCAGACTAGGAGCTTCTCCCCACAAGGATCCCGGGTCCAAAGGACACGCTTTTCCTGGCACTGCTTTCTTGGTGGTATGAGGTCCCCCATCTCTCTGCTCGCTTCTCTCTTTTATCTCAAGAGATTGCCTCAAGACACAATCCAATCTTGTAGACTGAGTCCTGCCTCACTAACACAACTGCTGCCCATCCTCCCTCATTAACATCATAGGGATTTACAGCATGTAGGAAAATCACACAATATGGAGAATCATGGCCCTGCCAAATGGAAACACACATTTTTGGGGGGACATAATTCAATCCATGACATCTTCCCTTTCGGTTTTCTACCTCCAGGTCTTTGCACATGTCATTATAATGTTTTACTTTGTCTTTTCAAGCCGCCCTTTGAAACCTTCTATTCAGTTCTTTTACTTCATCATTTCTTCCTTTCCCTTTAGCTATGTGACGTTCAAGAGCAAGTTTCAGAGTCTTTTCTGACATCCATTTTGGTCTTTTCTTTCTTTCCTGTCTTTTTAATGACCTCTTGCTTTCTTCATGTATGTTTTCTTTGATGTCACTCCACAACTCATCTGGTCTTCGGTCATTAGTGCTCAACACATCAAATCTATTCTTGAGGTGGTCTGTAAGTTCAGGTGGGACATGCTTAAAGTCGTACTTTGGCTCTCATGAACTCGTTCTAATTTTCTTCAATTTCAACTTGAACTTCCGTATGAGCAATTGATGGTCTGTTCCACAGTCAGCCCCTGGCCTTTTTCTGACTGATGATATTGAGCTTTTCCATCGTCTGTTTCCACGGATGTAGTCGATTTGATTCCTATGTATTCCGTCTGGTGAGATCCACACGTACAGTCGTCGTTTATGCTGGTGAAAAAAGGTATTTGCAATGAAAAAGTCATTGGTCTTGCAAAATTCTATCATGTGACCTCTGGCATTGTTTCTATTACCAAGGCCATATTTTCCAACTACCAACCCATCTTCTTTGTCTCCAAGTTTCTCATTCTAATCACCAGTAATTATCAATGCATCCTGATTGTGTGTTTGATCGATTTCAGACTGCAGAAGTTGGTAAAAATCTTCAATTTCTTCATCTTTGGCCTTAGAGGTTAGTGTGTAAATTTGAATAATAGTCATATTAACCGGTCTTCTTTGTAGGCGTATGGCTATTATCTTATCACTGACAACATTGTGCTTCAGGATAGATCTTGAAATGTTCTTTTTGACGATGAATGCAACACCATTCCTCTTCAAGTTGTCATTCCCTGCATAGTAAACCATACAACTGTCTGATTCAAAATGGCCAATACCAGTCCATTTCAGCTCACAAATGCCAAGAATATTGATGTTTATGCCTTTCATTTCATTTCTGAAGATTTCCAATTTTCCTATATTCATACTTCTTACATTTCACATTCCAATTATTAATGGATGTTTGCAGCTGTTTCTTCTCATTTTGAGTTGTGCCACATCAGCAAATGAAGGTCCTGAAAGCTTGACTCCATCTATGTCTTTAAGGTCAACTCTAATTTGAGGAGGCAGCTCTTCCCCAGTTGTATTTTAAGTGCCTACCAACCTGAGGGGCTCATCTTCCAGCACTGTATGAGACAATGTTCCTCAGCTATTCATAAGGTTTTCACTGGCTAATTCTTTACAGAAGTAGACTGCTGGGCCCTTCTTCCTAGTCTGTCTTAGTCTGGAAGCTCAGCTGAAACCTGTCCTCCATGGGTGACCCTGCTGGTATCTGAATACCGGTGGCATAGCTTCCAGCATCAAAGCAACACTCAAGCCCCCACAGTCTGACAAACTGACAGCTGCTTGGGGGTCTGTAAAGATTACAGCCAAGAAAACCCTGTGAAACAGATGTACTCTGCAACACATAAAAAAAAACGTTGCCATCAAGTGAATTCCAATTTTGACAGCGATGGGTTTTTTGTATTTTTTTTTAAACATATCTCACTGCTTGTGTTATTTATGCTCTGTATGTGTAGGATTTTTATTAATAAAAATTATTAATATATCTTAGGTGAAATGAAATGCTGAGGAAGTATTCCAGAGTAAATGAGACTAAAGGGGCATGATCGAATTCTGGATTGGAAAAAAAAAATAAGTTGCAGTCATGGACAAGGAGCCCTGGCAGCGCAGTGGTTAAGAGCTTGGCTGCTAACTAAAAGGTTGACAGTTCGAATCTATAAGCAACTCCTTGGAAACTCTATGAGACAGTTCTGCTTTGTCCTATAGGGCCACTATGAGTCAGAGTCAACTCAATGGCAATGGGTTTGGTTTTGGATTATCACATACAATATTGGGACAATCAGTAAAAATTGAATATGGACTGTATATCAGATAATACTATTTTATTAATATTAAATTTCTTGAGTTAGATCATTGCTCTATGATTATGTATCTGAATGCTTATATTCTTAAGATTTACATGCTGAAGTATTTAGGAGAGATGGACCATGACCTTAGCAACTTATTCTCAAATTTTCAGTGAAAAATTAAAAAAATAAGAATAAGAGAATAAAATAAAAACAAAAATGATACCTGAGCTGTATGTAACTAATTGGCAACATTGGTTAAACATTAACTAACTACTGACTACGTTGTGCCTGGAATGTCCTGTTTCAGTCAATATGCTCAGAGGTCCCATTCTGGGCAAATACAATGAAGATCTGAGGTCTAGTGGCAGGTCAACCTAAGTTGTAAAGACAAAGGCATTCCAGAAGCTCCATTCTGATCAAAATGAGGAGGTTAAGGGGTCCTACTGAGCCACAACTCTGTAGAAGAATAAAAAGATTTGCCAAGCAAGCACTAACCAAAGTAAAGCTTGGACGGAATCTAATAAAGACAGAAGCTCCAGGCATTGTCTGTTGCAACCCAGGCTTCTACTTTCTAAATTTTTTACATCTTTGACATCAAGAAATGAAGGCTCGAAAAGGTAAATCTATGTCTGGGTTCAATTGGCTTTACTGTCTCAGAGGCACCAGATAAAACTGACCTTGATGATATACTGTCCCTGAGTCACTGATCCAGTGACTGGAGACCAAGTAACAGGCAGGCATTTGAGACTGGTCCAGGAAAAAAGCACCTGTTATGTGAAGGTAAGTCTTCCACCAGCTTTCTCAACAAGGATTAATCTCCAAAAGACTTGAGAAGGGATTGATGTATTATCCTGACACTGTACCCATGTTTCAAAGCCAGGGTGTTATTTCTCCAAAGACTAACTTCTTATCTGCTCTCCTGCCACATCATGACCCTGTACAGCCAGGCCCTATATGTCTTTCTGTCCCAGGTCCAGCCTCTGTGCCTACCATTCCTCTCAACATAGCTTAATTTTATGTTATAATTAAATCGCCTACCCTTCATTCAACCCATAATGACATTTTATACCTCCATATCTTTACTCATGCTATTGCTTCTACTCAGATAACCTGTACTCACCAGCTATGCAAGAAACCTCACTCTTGTTTCAGGTTTATCCCAAATGTCTTTTACTCTTTAAAACTTTTACTGAATTCTTTTGTCTAACACCTCCAAGCACAGGTAGGAGTAATAATTGCTTTCTCACACAACAACATTATAATTTTCATTTTTTCCTTTTTGTTATGATGAGTTTCATATCACTCTTCCTTCATAAAATATAAACTCCTTCAAGGCAAGAACTGGATCTATGAATTCTTTTCCTTCCCTATCTTCCTTCTCCATGGTCCACCATTTTAATTCCTCTATAGTCAACACCACTCATAGCTTTGTCCTTCTACAACACCAGCCCTCCAAAGTGTCTTGTCCTACCCACCCCCATTCCCAACACCCACACTTAACCTTTTCCTGGAATTTGGACCTTTTCCATTCCAGACCTTATATCTTAGCTGGTTACTGATCCCCCGTACACTCAGACTGAAGGAAGCATGGGAGTAATTCAATACTCCAAAGTAGAATGCTGGCATGTAGCCAGGGGCATCCTTAGAATAGTGCACTTCCCTTTTGCGTCAATCAGTCCAATGGTTCTTTCAGTTCACTGGATATTGCAGTAACCTTTCGGTTCACTGGATATTGGAGTAAACTTTCAGTTCACTGGATTTCAGCTCACTGGTTCTTAGAGCACAGGCTGGCCTGAAACATGTATCCATATTCCTGCTTATTATAGCAGGTTGGATAGTTTAGATGTGGAATGGAGTCTCCCTGTTGGATGAGGCTATAAGGAAACACAGGTATGGATGCAAATTGAAGTGGAGACTGGAGGTAAAAGACCATTGTTTTAATCAGCTTGATTAATGAGAATGTACAAAATGATGAGTGACTGGAAAGAGAGAAGAGACACTCCTGGCCCCACCTGACACATGTTGCTTATTGGACTGACCTTGTCTCTCTCAGCAGACTGCAAGATGGTCTGTGAGGCTTGATGTACAGCCGGAGTTTCCTCCAAGTATAGGTCAAAGGTTGGCGCCCTCTGGAATGGAAAATACTGGCGTATATGCCATACTTACAGTTAAAGGAGTGTCTGGGTGGGGGAGTAAATTATAGGGCAATTCTGCCATGGATATATGAATAGCCAGCTTTCCTGGCAATAGATACAGTGAAATAATCAGTCACTTGCTGAATTCTTACAATGTGCCAGGCATTTCGCATTCACCATCTCATTGAATTCTTCAAACAATCCAATGAACCATGTATTATCCCTATTTCACAGATGTGGGAAGTACAGCTTAGACTAATGTATTAACTGGACTAACAGCAAGTAAGTGACCAGGCCAAGATTGTGCCAATGTTGAAATCCAGATACGTTTAACTTCTAAATTCCTATCACATGACACCACTAAGATATCCAAAACACAATTAATTAACTTATTCAACAGTTATTTATTGTGTAATCACTAGGGGTAGACATCCATGAGGATATACTAAGTTAAAGCAAAAACATGCTTTGGCCCTCATGAACCTTATAACCTAGTAAATAAGACAAAAAATTTATTGCCGTTAAGTCACTTCTGACTCATAGCGACCCTATAGGACAGAGTAGAACTGTTCCATAGTGTTTCCAAGGCTGTAATCTTTATGGAAGCAGACTGCCACATCTTCCTCCTGCAGAACCACCAACTTTTCGGTTAGCAGCCGAGTGCTTAACCATTGTGCAACCAGGGCTCCTTTACAACCTAGTAGAAGAGATAAACATTAATCAAATCATCATACAAATAAATGCAAAACTGTAGCTGTGAATAGCACCATGAGGGAACAGTACAGAGTGTATAAAAGGGATTTAACCTAATGAAGTAGGCATCTGTTTTCACCTGTCCCACATTCTGTTTTCTTCTAGAAACTGCACTTTAATTTCCCTCTGGGGAACCACCGGTTCCTCATTCTCTGACAATACAGTTCAAGTGAGGTTGACCTCACTACTGACTTGAAGGAGGGTCTTGACTAATCAAAGTACTGCATCCCCCTGACCACAGTGATTGGCTCAAGAATGCTTCACACCATCCAAGACAGGCCAGTAAGAGAAATACTGGGACTTCTCCTGGAACTATTAAAAAAGGAATACCAGGATATATTATAAAAAATGACAAATAAGGGAGCCCAAAGAATTAGCCCCTCTGCTGAAGCAACCATTAAGCCATCAACAACTGACAGAACCAACTTTTTCAGAGCTCTAGAATCTAATGAAAAACTTATATGAGGAAAACTTAATGAAGAAATTGACAAAAGTTGTACAATACATATTGTCGTGGATTGAATTATGTCCCTCCAAAATATGTGTATTAATTTGGCTAGGCCATGATTCCCAGTATTGTGTGATTGTCCACAATTTTGTCATCTGATATAATTTTCCTACATGTTGTAAATTCAAATCTCTGTCTGTGGTTAATGAGGCAAGATTAGATTATGTTAAAGAAGATTAGGGTGGGATGTAACACCCTTACTCAGGTCACATTCCTGATCCATGTAAAGGGAGTTTCCCTGGAGTGTGGCCTTCATCACCTTTTATCAAGAGACAAAAGGAAAGGGAAACGAGCAGAGAAATGGGGACTTCATACCACCAAGAAAGACATGCCAGGAGAGGAGCATGTCCTTTGGACTGGGGTCCCTGCACTGAGAAGCTCCTAGTCCAGTGGAAGATTGATGACAAGGGCCTTCCTCCAGAGCCGACAAAGAAAGCCTTCCCCTGGAGTTGATGCCCTGAATTTGGACTTCTAGTCTACTGGGCCATGGGAGAATAAATTTCTCTTTGTTGAAGCCATCAACTTGTGCTATTTCTGTGATAGAAGCCCTAGATGACTAAGACAGACATATTTGCAAAAATGACCAAAAAAAAAAAAAAAAAAGAGTAGCTGCTGAGGCTGCTTATGTATAACCAATTGCCTTATGGGATTTCATTCCCTGGTTTGGAGGTTTAGGGTCACGATTTCACGGGACATCCCAGTTAACTGTCCTAGTAATGTGTTTAGCGCTTCTCTTCTACCTCCTAGTTCATTAGTGCCTGGAGTCTTAAAAGCTTGAAATTGACCATCCAAGGTGCAACAATTGGTCTCTATCCACCTGGAGCAACTGAGAAAGAAGGAGAGTAATGAATAGGAGGAGGAAATGGATGTGTGGCCAATTGCCCCCATGAACAGCTGCCTCCTCTGCCATAAGACCAGAAATACTGGATGGTGCCTGGCTACCATTAGTGAACATTTTGATCAAAGATTCTGTGGGAGAATCCTGATCAAAAGGGGGAAAAATTAGGAATGGAATTTTAAATTCTAATGGAATCGAGACTTTCGAGAGCCATGAGACCTGATGAACCCTGAGATAATCTTTAAACCTTAAACCAAAAATATCCCCTGAGGTCTTATTAAAACCAAACAATAGTTTATCTTAACTAGGAAAGAATGTCTGCCTTGAGCATTATGCTCTTTTACGAACTATCTATTTGAGGTCAAATTGACAACAGCAACTCAAAAGACTAGGTAGGCACCTTAGGGGGCAGTGAGTTAATGTTAATGGTGGAGGAATAACTCAGAAAGAGTGAAAATGGTTGCACACTTGAAGAATGTAGTAAATGTCACTGAATTGTACATGTAGGAACTGTTGAATTGGTGTATGTTTTGCTGTGTATATTCTCAGCAACAACAAAAATAAATTGAATTATTTTAAAAAATGAAGAAAAAAGCAAAAAAACGTTGTGGTGGTTTTGATTACCCACCTAGCATCCCCCATTCCCCGATGTGGCGGTGGCCATGGGGATGGCAGCCTGTGTGCCCGGGAGTCAATATAGACCTTGTTCTTGAAAAACTAGACCTTGTTCACAAAAAACTGTAGTTGTGTTTTTTGACCTGACTGGGGGTTCCCTGAGGGACCAGTGCAGAGGCTGACTTTTGTTTTGCCTGCTTTGGGTTAGAACAGCTTTCTGGGTGATGATGGCATCTGTTGAAAGCACTTATAGATATATACTACATGTAGTCATCTGGGGCAAGGGACGGCAAATGGAACAAGCAACAGACAGACCCAAAACCTAGGAAAGAAGAGTATGAAGGGGAAGATTTTTAGGGTAATAAGGACTTTGAAGGACTACAGTGTATACTAGAGAGAGAAGCCAGGGTGCAATGTGCGTAATGATTTAGGAAATAATATAGCCTAGAAGGGCTACGCCTAATATTTATAAAGCAATTTCATTGCCAAGCATTCATTGTTCTAGGTGATTTATATGTAATAACTCATTTAATCATCTCTGATTAAAAATCATATGGGGGTAAGAACTATCCTTGTCCCTGTTTTATGTTTGATCTAACGGAACAGTTAAGTAAACTTGCTCACGGTTACATATCTAGAAAGAGAGCCAGTCTAAATTCAAGCAGTCTGATCCAGCGCCTGTACTCTTGAATGTTAATAATGCAAGGTTTTCATTTTTCCAATCAACCCCCTTATCTTTTCTCTCCTCTACCCCTTGTACCTCTTCAGCCTGCCTTCCTGACCTTCAGCACTTCCCTGCGTGCCCTTAGCCTAAAGGGGCTGCTTTCACATTATCTCTGATGTTACTACTCACAGCTGAAAGCAAAATGAAGTGAAAGTATTTTGCCAACGTCTTTGTTGTCCACATGCTTGGCATAGATGAGTCTCACTTCCTTATCTTTGTTGAGCACATTTAAAGATGAAGTTGCCGAAAGGGAGTTCAGCTAAGGTTGCTGTTGTTTTCTTTTTTATTTCCACAAAAGATATTTGTCCTGGATGTTCCTGGAAACAAACCAAAACCCAAACCCTCGTGGCAAAGAGCTGTTGATTGAAGAAAATTGAGGTGAGAGATAAAAAGCAAACAGCACAAAAGCTAGAAATATCTGCAAGTCTTTGGTGGGCACAATGTTAATTTATTGAAATGATCTCTAGCACACCAAGTTACTTCATGTGATCGAAACAGTAGTAGATTCATTTCTAAACTCATGACATTAATTCATGTTCTTCTACAGTTCAGTAATTACTACCTATTTTCCCACCCTACACATCCATCTTTTCCCCCTTTTATTCTTTCACTGAATTTATATTGCAAAATAAATATAATTAATGTGGATTTGACTCCTCTCTTCCGCTGTTGGTCTGAACAGCCATAGATTCATAGGAAAATGCCAATCGCCATTGAGTCAGTTCTGACTCATGGTGACCCCATGTGTGTCACAGGAGAGTTGTAGTCCATAGGGTTTTCAGTGACTGATTTTTGGAAATAGATCACCAGGCCTTTCAGGAGGCTCTGGGTGGACTCAAACCTCCAACCTTTGGGTTAGCAGCCAACTGGGTTAACTGTTTGCACCCCCCAGGGGCTCCACAGGAAGATACCAAAACCAAAAAACCAAACCCAGTGCTGTCGAGTCGATTCCGACTCATAGCGACCCTATAGGACAGAGTAGAACTGCCCCATAGAGTATCCAAGGAGCGCCTGGCGGATTCAAACTGCCGACCCTTTGGTTAGCAGCCATAGCACTTAACCACTACGCCACCAGGGTTTCCCCACAGGAAGATAGTAGTTCATTAATAAGAAATCTTTTGCAGGTTGAGAGGAGAAAAGCTAGTGAGATAGGACATAGCCTGATGATAGAGGTTTCAGAGTCCACCTTTAAATGTGCAACAGGCATGAATCTCAGTCCCTAAACTCATTCCTAAAAGATATATCACTTCCCATTAATTTGTGTATATGAACTTCATTTCTTTTTCAAACCCCATCCTGCTGGACTGACAGGAAATGCACGTCCTTCTTCAGTTCTCACTTAGAGGTGTGTCTTCAGAGGAAGCTCTTATAGAGTGAAAGCAGCAGCAGAACTGGGATAGGGTCATCTGGGTCACTGGCCATCTCTGCACACTGGCCACAGTGGAACTGGCCATTGTCTCCGTCCACATAGTCCCGCCACCCAGTCCAGTGGCTCTGTGTGGTCATGTCACACTTGGGACATGAGGTCCATTGGAAAGCTACTAAGTTTTAAGCTGATGACTGCAGACTGGTGATGGCCCACAGATGGTTTTATTCTGGCTCACATAGTGGCATTTAGACATCTGAACTAATTACAACACGTAAAAGTCAAATTTGTCCTTAAAATATCCAGTTTTATTTTTGTTTTTTAATTGGGAAATACAGTAGCTCTGGTTTCACATTGGCACCTGGCAACACTGGGCTGGAACTAAGCAGTGGCTGACCCCTTGAAAGCCCCTTCACTGGTTATGTATGTCACCTGCCTGTAGGTATTTAAGTTTGTAATCACTGCCTTCCACATCCCACACAGCCATTCCTTTGGTAGGCTTACTGCTGTCAAGTCAATTCCGACTCTTAGTGACCCTATAGAACAGAGTAGAACTGCCCCACAGGGTTTCCAAGGCTGTAATCTTTGCAGAAACAGACTGCCACATCTTTCTCCCACAGAGTGGCAGGTGAGTTCAAACCACTGGCCTTTCTGTTAGCAGCCAAGTGCTTTAGCCACTGTGCCACCAGGGCTCCTTAGTTTACTGCACCCTCTGATTATTTCTGGGGAGCATCATAAGTTTCCCTGCTGCTTAAAGAACCCAAAGGCTTTTCCCTCTCTGCTCAGCAGCCTGGGGGATCTCTCTGCAGAGTGGAGGATGGACGGCCTCCCCTCTCACCTGCTTTGTCTAACTTCTTTAATTATCTCCCACAAGTGCTCTCCTTTCTGTCTCCTTTAGAAAAATCTCTCAGTTCTCCTGTGGGGTTGGTTGAGCTTTGTATATAAAGACAGGACTTCTGACAGGCTAATGTTTCTTGACTGTTGCTGGAGCCAACTGCCTACTTCAATGAGAGAAGAGCAAGAAGAGAATATGGGGGAAATGGTGAAAATACTTCTAAATATCAACAGCTGCACGTATTAAGAAGTTTCAACATTTTCCTGTTGGTTATAACTGTGTACTCATGATGCTCTCCACTCTCTTTTGGATGACAAGAAAGCTCAGAACTGGATTCAGCTTACATGAGTCCAATTTTGTTGGCAGCATCCAGGCTCCGTAGTCAGGGGCCAGTCTGACGTATGCCTTCTTGTCTCCATCAGGGCTGATCTCATCATGTCAATGTCATGCAGCTTTCTCTACGTTTGCTTGATCTGACGCTGTTGGCCTTGATGTCCCCAGTAAAAATCAGTATGTTTTTGTCCTACATCTTCGTTGTGATCAGGGAACTTGATGATAGCATTATGGTCAAGGTTGTTTCTACCGAAAGCACTTTACCAAGAATCCTTGAGCTGCCTGTGGAGTCACAGCATTTTGTGCCACTGGGGGATGGGTAACTTGTGGTCCTTCTGCCTTTCCATATTGGCCTTCTTGGCCTTCCAAGCCATTGCTCACTTGCCTTGATATTGTCAGGGGCAAGGGTTTTCTTCTTTGCCTTCGGCATTATCTTTGTAGAAAGGCCATAATTCATTTTAACTTCCAGTTGTGATGGTTGAAATATCTTTGTATTTTTGTAAGAAAAGCACAGTGAAACAGAGGGGTACCACCTGGGGAAAGGCTATAGGACATGGCAGAACAGCTATGTTCACCATAATCTAGAGCTGAGTCCTCAGATCCAGAAACTCCATCTTTTTTTATATACTCAGAGAATCAGCTTCTCTTTGTCTAGCTCCCAGAAAATTTACAAAAGAATAAAGTTGGAGAAAAAAAAAGAATAAAGTTGGCATGCCAAGCTGTTAATTTATTATTAGAAATATAACTGCAAAATGAAGTAGCCAATGATATTATCCAGTCAAAGTATTCTATACCTTGAAAAAATGTCTACATGGGTAAAATAAGAAGGCAGTTTGGTGAACATGGAATTGCAACAAGCAAAAGTACGTGGTTTTAATATCTACTGTCATCAAGCTAAAGGAACCCTGGAGGTGCAGTGGTTAAGAGCTCAGCTGTTAACTGAAAGGTCAGCAGTTCAAATCCACTAGTTGCTCCAGGGGACAAAGATGTGACAATCTGCTCTGTAAAGAGTTACAGCCTTGAAAACACTATGTGACAGTTGTACTCTGTTCCACAAGGTTGCTATGAGTCAGAGTGGACCCTACCGCAGTGAGTTTTTTGTTTTTTTTTTTATCAAGCTATGTAAAGGCAGATACACCTATCTGCCCCATGGGAATTCTCTCTGTGGCTGGTCAGGGTGCTTTGCTGCTCAGATATGGAGCCATGGTAGGAACTTTGGTGCCTGTGGTAGGCAGATTAATGATCCCTGTCATAGACCGACTTGTGCCCCCCAAAATATGTATCAATTTGGCTGGACCACGATTCCCAGTACTGTGTGATTTTCCTATATGTTGTAAATCCTGCCTCTACGATGTTAATGAGGGACTCGGGTGGCAGTGGTGTTAGTGAGATAGGACTCAATCTGCAAGGCTGAATTGTGTTTTGAGACAATCTCTTGAGATATAAAAGAGAGAAGTGACTAGAGGGGGAGGGGACCTCATACCACTGAGAAAGCAGCACCAGCAATAGAGAATGTGCTTTGGACCCGGGGTCCCTGCACAGAGAAGCAGCTAGTCTAGGGGAAGATTGATGACAAGGCCAACAGAGAATGAATGCCTTCCCCTGGAGCTGATGTCCTGATCTGGATTTTAGCCTACTTTACTGTTTTTTTTTTTTTTTTTTTTTTTTACTGTGAGGAAATAAACTCTTTATTAAAGCCATCCACTTGTGGTATTTCTGTTATAGCAGCACTAGGTAACTAAGACAGCCCTTCAAAGATGTTCACATCTTAATCCCTGGAACCTGTAAGTTTATTAATTTATATGGGAAAGAGGAATTAAGTTAGCAGGTGGAATTAAGGCTGCTAATCAACTGACTTTAAAATAGGGAGACTATCTTATATTTGAAACCCCGATGGTGCAGTGGTTAAGAGTTTGGCCGCTAACTAAAAGTCAGCAGTTCAAATCCAACAGACATGTGCTGGAAACCCTATGAGGCAGCTCATCACCAAACCATTGTCACTGAGTAGATTCTGACTCATAGCAACCCTGTAGCACAGAGTAGAACTGCCCCATAGGGTTTCCAAGGAGCGACTGGTAGATTCAACTGCTGACCTTTTGGTTAAGAGCCGAGCTCATTCATCACCCAGCTTCTACAATTATCAACATATTGACAATCTTTGTACAGGATTTTTCAGTATTTTAATTAGTTATCAATTAAATATCATAAAATCTTAATCAATTTTTTTTTTTAAAAAAACCGGAGTGTTGGATAACACTGGGCCCACCTTTCCATGCAACAACAAACCTAAGAAACTTCTGACACTATCTAGATCAGCTAATGAATACATCTGATTACCATATTCTCTACCTCTCCCTATTGTCTCTCCTGTACAAAGCCTAGTGTCAGGTGCTCTGCTGTTTTTCTTAAGCTCAGCTTGATATCGTGTTATATTACCTGCCTGGCTTTTTTGGACATTTGAACTTCTGACCCTTGGCTGATATCTTGTTGTGACATTTGATGTACCTCCCTAAAGTTAACACAAGCCACCATGACTAGATTTTGGATATTTTTCAAATTCTTAAATTGATATTTGAAAACAATTTCTTTTGTTGCATCATTTGTACAAGTGGCTGAACTCATCAATTACATTCTAAATCTACCTAATTTCGTTTCTCATTAGTTTAGTGGGGACCTGGCTATGATCCCAATGCATACGTGATTTTAGCTTCATCTATCTTATTATATCAGCTCTTTTTATTTTGTTCTACTTTTTAAGGTAATCATTTCATTTTAACCTTTCCATCCTAAAAGAGTATTTTCCAAGCTATAATCAAGTTCTGCAATATCAGTAATACCTACTTTGTTAAATTTATTACTTTTCCATTGTCTTAGCTATCTAGTGCTGCTATAACAGAAATACGACAAGTGTGTGGCTTTAACAAACAGAAATTTATTGTCTCACAGTTAGGAGGTTAGAAGTCTGAATTCAGGGTGCCAGCTCCAGGGGAAGTTTTCTTTCTCTGTAGGCCCTGGAGGAAGGTTCTTGTCTCTTTTGAGCTTCTGGTCCTGGACAATCTTCATGTGGCTTGGTATCTCTCTTCCCCCATCTCTGCTTGCTCACTTCTTGTTTAATCTCTTTTATGTCTCAAAAGAGATTGACTTAAAACACACCGTACACTAATACTGTCTTATTAACATAACAAAGAAAACCCATTCTCAGATGGGATTATAACCACAAGTACAGAAGTTAGGATTTCAGCACATATTTTGGGGGGACACAGTTCAATACATAACTTCCATATTTTAAAATTATAAACAACTGCTTCTTCTGGAAATAAAGTTAAATGCACTTTGGGAAACAGAAGCCATGATCTAAGAGAGCTATGATGTAGTTTTGCTGCTGTTGTTCCCCTTTTAAAATCTGTTGGGATACTAAATATCTCTGTGACATGTCTTCTGTGAAAGGCATAGGCAAATACAACACACATTGCACCTAGCCAAAAAGATATAGATTTAAAGCACAACAGGGAGGCCAAGAACAATTTAAAAGGACAATAAAACAAAGTAACAAAATGAAAAGAATATCGCTTGAGGATCTCACGAGAGATGATAGAGTTGTTTCTTTTAATAGTCATAACAAAGACATATAAACTTAATTGTCAAAAATTAGTCTTCAGAACTAAATTCTATTTCTAGAACCTCAAGCAGACCTGGTTTTTTTCCCTTGAAAAAAAGCACTAAGAAACACTCTGGATATCATCACATCACTTGAGTCCAAGTGCGTATTAAAGTCAAGGTCTTACTGAGATCTGCAGAAAATCTTCTGCAAGATCAGACCAACCCACACAGTCCTTTTTAGTGCCCCAACTGAAAGCAGAAATTGATTCCTTCAATAGGTTGGACATAGAAGGAAGGAAGCTTCTAGAGAGTGTGTCTTTAATTTTAATTAACCAAAGAGACAAAGACTCTTTGGAAACATTCATTTTAAGCTGGTTAGTGATACTTTCCACCACTCATCTGTCCATTTGTTGTACTCCAGTGACTTATGTTTTGCTGTGATGCTGGACACTATGTCATCGGTATTTCAAATACCAGTAGGGTCTCCCATGATTTCAGTAGAACTTCCAGACTAAGACAGACTAGGAAGAAGGTCCTAATGATCTACTTCCAAAAATTACCCAAATAAAACCCTATGGATCGCAACAGAATATTATCTGATATAGTGTTGGGAGATAAGCCCCTTAGGTAGGAAGGTACTCAAAATACATAGTGGCTGCAACAATGGACTCAAGGATACCAATGATTGTGAGGATGGCACAGGACCAGGAACATTTCATTCAGTTGTCCATGAGTTAGAGACGACTCCATGGCAACAAAAAATACCAATAATCTCATTTAGAAAATAAACCAAAGCCTCACCCAGCACACTATGAGAGACATATTTCTATACTGGAGATGTCCAAACTATCCCTTCCAGATGAGGACCTGCCTATGTTAAAGAAGCAGAACTGGGATAATCCATATCTGAGACTGAAGTATTCCTCCTTCAACCCATACATATCTCCTCTTTCAGAGTCTGTTGACCCTATTAAATCCACAGATTTCTATGTTTCTGAAGATTCATTTAAAGACTCAGCCCTCCCAGAAGTAGCATGGCATGCTTCTACACAGACTAAGAAGTTCTGGGTGGGGAAAAGAATGACTCAGAAACATAAGCTCCCTTTTCAGAGACAGAATGACATGAGGTCAAAGGCTGGCACTCTAGAGTCAGATACACCTGATTTCAAACCCTGGACCAGTTACTGTCTGGACATATAACCTTTGGCATGTTACTTAACCAGTCTAAACCTTGGTTCTTCTTCTACAAACTCAGGATATTAATGCTTCTATCTCATAGAATTATGAGGAAATTTTCAGTTATCTATGACTGCATGACAGATTACTCCAAAACTTAGTTGTGCAAAACAATAACTATTCATTTGCTCAAAATCCTGCATTCTGGGCTGGGCTCAGCTAGGCAGTTTTTCTGCTGATCTTGCCTGGGGTTACTCATGCAGCTGCAGTCACCCAGAGGCTCAATTTGAGCTGGATGCTCTAAGATTGATCGTAGCTGGGTGGCCAGAATAGCTAGAGGCTGGCTGGACCTCTCTCCATTTGGTCTCCCCAGCACAGTAGACAGACTTTACAGGGCAGCTCAGGGCTCTAAGAGAGTGAAAGTGGAAGCTACTTGGCCTTTTAAGGCCTGAACTCTGGAATACATACAATGTCACTTCTGCACAGTTCTGTTGGTCAACCCAAACCAAACCCAGTGCCGTCGAGTCGATTTCGACTCATAGCAACCCTATAGGACAGAGTAGAACTGCCCCATGGAGTTTCCAAGGAGCACCTGGTGGATTCAAACTGCTGACCCTTTAGTTAGCAGCCGTAGCACTTAATCACTACGCCACCAGGGTTTCAGGGTTTCCCTAGCAGGTCATAAATCCTGCCCAAATTCAAGGGGAGGAAAAATAGAATCCACCTCTTGATAGGTGGAGGGGCATGTGCATACAGGGATGGGAGGAATTTTGTTTTCTATCTTTGTAGACAATCCACCACAAGAAGTATGTGAGATCATGCGTGTAAAATGCTAAGCATAGTGCCTGGCACCCAGTAAGCTCTTTATAATGCATTGGATAAAAGCTTATTTCCATAATTATATTGCTTGGGTTCAAATTCTGACTCTGACACCTACTAATTATTTGATGGTGGATAAGTTCTTAAATTTTCTTTGCTCCAGTTGTTTCATCTATAAAGTGGTAGTAATAATTATGCCTAACTCATAGAGTTACTGTAAAGATTAAATTAAATAACACATGTAAAATGCTAAGAAATCTTGGGCTCACAGTAAGGGCTCAATAAATGTCAATTTTCATCATGATTACTTCAGTGGAAGACTGGCAGGTTGGATGACAAAGGAGGTTTGGGAAGCTATAGCTGATTAAGTAGATGGTACCTATTAAGCCTAGGAAACCCTAGGGGTCTGTCATATAGGGTTGTTTTGAGACAGAATAGACTAGATGGCACACAACAACAACCTATTAAGCAAAGAGCCCTGGTAGAATAATGGTTAAGATCTCAGCTGCTAACCAAAAGATAATTTTTTGAACCTACCCAGGGTCTTTGGTGGAAAAATCAACTCCACCACACCTAACAACACCTATTAAGCAGTAGGAGGTGTGGTCTGACCTCTCTCCCTATCCTTTTTGCATTCAACTATCTCTCACTCTCCTCTTTTGTGGTTTCAAATAATGCATCCACAGAAAATTGTAGTGTCAGATTAGTTGGTTTCTTTCTGAAGGTAGATCCTGCTGGGATAGAAAGTCACCTTTTTTTCAAGGAATTGGCAAAAAAAAAAAAAAAAAAGAACGTTGACATTGAGTCAGTTTCGACTCCTGGTGACCCCCATGTGTGTCAGAGTAGAACTGTGTTCCATAGTTTTCAATGGCTAATTTTTTGAAAAATGATTGCCAGGCCTTTCTTCTGATGCTCTTCTGGGTGGGCTCGAACCTCCAGCCTTTCAACTGGCAGACAAGGTCATTGTCCACTTCCAGCATGTAAGGACTCCAAGGACTTGGCAGGATACTGTAAACAGTAATGTATCTGTATCAAGTTCTTCACTACCTGATCGGGCTATAAGGAATGAAATTTTCTTCCATATGTTAGTTTTCTTGTGAGATCCAAAGAAACTGATTTAATCTATAAAAACAGCTGTTCTGAACTCGCGTGTGCACATAACATACATGTACATACACACAGATCACAAGTAGATAGCTCAGCAGATAGATATAGATACATAAAGAAAAAAATATCAGGAATTGTCTTAGTTACCTAGTGCTGTTTTAACATAAATACCATGCGTGGGTGGATTTAAAGAAAAGAAATCTATTTTCTCATAGTTCTGAAGGCTAGAGGCCTGAATTCAGGGAGTTGGCTCTAGGGGAAGGTCCTTCTTTGTCTCCTTCAGCTTTAAGCAGCTTCTGGCAATCCTTGATGTTACTGGGTTTATGGATGCTCTACCTCCATGGCCACATGGCATCTGTGTGTGTGTCTCTGAGTCTGTCCTGCCCTTCATAAAACACCACTCAGAAGGGATTAGGATTAGGACCCACCCTACTATGGAATGACCTCATTAACATAACAAAAAACCTGTTTCCAAACAGGGTCACATACACAGGTACAGGGGTTAGGATTTCACATCTTTTTGGGAGACACAATGCAATCCATAACAGGCATATACATTCATTCATTCATCCCTCCACACTTAGTATTTTCTGTATGTATTACCTGTGGCTGTCGAGACTATCCTGACTCACAGCAACCCTGTAGGAAAGGGTAGAACTGCCTCACAGGGTTTCCCAGGCTGTCGTTTTTATGGGAGCACATCTTTATCCCTTTGGACCTTTTGGTTAGCAGCCAAGCGCTTAACCTCTGTGCCACCAGGGCTCAGGCACTGTATGAAGTAGTGGGAGCATAATGATGGATAAGACTCATTTCGGCCCTGGAAGAGCTCATTATGTAGTTGGGGAGAGATTTAAACAATTACTGTAACATAAAAATGTTATGACAAAGGTGAATATAAAGTTATATACGAACAGAGAAGAGGGAACAACTAGCTCTGTCTGGGAGAGCTAGAGAATTCTTCAGATCACTTTTGAATTGGGATTTTAAAGATGAGGGAGGCATGTAAGAACATTTTAGGCAGACAGCAAAAGAATTCCCAGGAGCAGGGAGGTATATAAAAGCCTGGGAACAGGTTTCCTCTGTGGGTGGAGACAGGGTGGCAGGGAGCATCTCTTCACATGGCTGTTTTCCATCCTTCGATTCTCAGCTTAAATGTCTCTTCCTCAAAGACACCTTTCCTGTCCAAATGAATATTCCTCTCCACACTCCTGCTCCCTTTATTTCTATCACAGCACCCTGCTTCTTTTCCTGCAGAACATTTTGCCAACTCTGTAAGTAATTTAATTTTCTGTTTGTTTACAATTTATGTCCCTCACCAGGTCACACATTCCATGAAGGCACGGACTTTATCTGCCTATTAAACACTCACCCAGCACTTCTTAGGTCCTTAATAAATATTTCTTCAGTGACTCAGTGACATGAGTTGGAAGGCAGGTTGTGGTCAGATTGCATGCCATCCTAAATGACTTAGGCTGGTAGAAAGCCATGAGCATCTCTATGTTCATTAAACACCACCCATCTGTTAGTTTATTGTACTATTGTGTTTTTCGTGTTGCTGTGATACTGGAAGCTATGCCACCAGTATTTCAAATATTAACAGGGTCACCCATTGTGGAAAGGTTTTAGTGGAGCTTCCAGACTAAGACTAGGAAGTAAGGGCTGGTGATCTACTTCTAAAAATCTGTCAATGAAAACCCTATGGATCATAACAGAATATTTTCCAATATAGTGCTGGAAGATGAGCACCCTAGGTTGGAAGGCACTCAAACTTCACAGTGGTTACAATAGATGATCACCACTCAGGGACTCCTGTAAGTTTCTAAGGCAGAGAAACAACAGTTTCTCTGGGGGCTGAAAAGAGACAAGATTATTTTTACCTTTCACTTTATCTCTGTCAGTACTATTTGAATTTTTATGAAGTTATTACTTTTATATTTAAAAATAATTTCTATAATTAGCAAGGTTGAACATTTTCTATATATGGATCCACTAATTGTGTCATTTATATTTGCTCCTGTTGAAGTGTTATTTTTCTTAGGAATTTATGTAAGTTCGTTACATAATATAGATATTAGCTCTATGCTTCCCATGTTTCCTGAAAATATTTGTCCAGTTTTCACTTTCCTTTAAATAATGTTATTTTTTTGTTGTTGTTATATAGAAGTTTACATTTTATAACACAGTTTATATACTCAGGTCTGCTTCTATGTTTTTTGTTTTGATTGCTATTTCTTCCATTACTTTATATCTTAGAAAATTATTCCTCCAAAGATCTGAGAATTACTTTTTTTCTTTCAATAGATTAACATTGATTAAAAAAAAAAAACTATTCTTTGGATTTATTTTGGCGCATAAATAAGGCGTGATTTTTAGTTAATTTCCCTCAGATCGCAAACTAGTTGTCTTGGCATTCGTAAAATCTTCCTTTCCCCCGCCTTCATTTAGTCTTTTAAAAATTGTAAATTAAGTTGTCATGTGTAATAAAGCTCTATTTCTGAGCTTCCTATTCACTTGCAAGAATCTTTCTATTTTGCGCCACTATTTAAATTATTAGCCCTAGTGGTGCAAGGGTTAAGCACTCACCTGCCAACCAAAATGTTGGTGGTCCAAACCCACCCAGTAGGTCCACAGGAGAAAGACCTGGAGATCTCCTTTCAGA
Source organism: Loxodonta africana (assembly GCF_030014295.1). Taxonomy (NCBI): domain Eukaryota; kingdom Metazoa; phylum Chordata; class Mammalia; order Proboscidea; family Elephantidae; genus Loxodonta; species Loxodonta africana. The sequence continues at coordinate 60,897,307 of NC_087343.1, forward strand.
AAGATTACAGCCAAGAAAACCCTATAGGGCAGTTCTACTGTTACATGGGGTTGCTATGAGTTGGAATTGGCTCGACAACACCCAGCAACAACATTTAAATTATTGTTGCATCATAATGTGATTACATTGAAAGCTACTCTCTTCTTTGATACCTTGGCCTATTTATTGAGCTTTATGTTTAGGAACTTTATAACAGTTTTATCTAGTTCTAAGAAAAATCCTATTTGTGTTTTGATTGAATTAATGTTAAGCTATAAATTGATTTGGAGGGAGTAACATATTTATTATATTTGTTTTGTTTTTCTTTTTCCACTTCTAAACCCCCAACCCACTGCCACTGAGTTGATTCTGACTCATAGTGACCCTATAGGACAGGGTAGAGCTGCCCCATGGGGCTTACAAGGCTATAATCTTTATGGAAGCAGACTGGCACATCTTTCTCCCACAGAGCGGCTGGTGGGTTTGAACCACTGAGTCCTGGTGGCACAATGGTTAAGAGCTCAGCTGCTAACTGAAAGGTTGGCAGTTCGAACCCCCCCAACGGCTCAGTGGGAAAAAGACATGAGATCTGCTCCTGTAGAGATTACAACCTAGGAAACCCTATAGGGAAGGTCTACTCTGTCACTTGGGGTCGCTAGGAGTCAAAATCAAGTTGACGGCATCCAACGACAGAGCCCTTTAGTTGACATCATCTTTAAATTGCTAGTCGTGCAGGTTCAATTCCTGGCTGATGTGTCTTATGCACAACCACCCTCCATCAGTCAGCGGAGGCTTGTGTGTTGCTATGATGCTGAACAGGTTTCAGCAGAGCCTCCAGACTAAAACAAGAAGAAAGGCCTGGCGATCTACTTCTGAAAATCAGCCAATGAAAACCCCATGAATCTCAATGATCTGATCCACAACCAATCACGGGGATAGCGCAGGACTGGCCAGTATTTCATTCAGCTGTGCATGTGGTTGCTGTGAGTCAGGGGCTGACTCGACAGCAGCTAAGAACAGAGCTTATTTAATCATATTTGTTTCCTCCAAGAATGGAAAAATTATTATTACATCGTGAGTGTTGGAGGACCTTCAGATCCATATCAAACAACCAAGATGCTTATGTAAACACTTTTCCCATCGTGGATTTTTCAGGTTTGGGTATTTTTCACACACAGTTTGTCCAGGCTCCACAACCCAGGTTTCAGGAATATAGAGGAGCTCTTTTTTTTTATCAGGTGCTCCAGTAATTGCATGGAGTCAGTTGTTATCTTACCTCCTAGCTCCATTTGGTAGGGACTTTTCTGCACTCTCTCCCTTAATTTATTTTGGATAGAATTCTTAGTACGGCCTGGTACATCACCAGTCTGTATATTTGAAGCCCATTGTCTGCTTCATTCCCTGCAAACTGAATTCTTCTAGGTTTCGGGTCTCCAGCCTGAAAATGCCTTGTTACTATGGATACTTGTTCTCCAAATGTTAATTCCTTCCCTAGGATAGTCCACGTCTCTCCCTAACTGTCTTGCTTCTTGGTAGCTTCCTGCTAAGTCTCCTTTACCCTACCTACCTTGTGTAAACAAGGGGCAAAAATAAAATTTTCAACCACAATATCCTTGTTGTTGTTGTTGTTAAGTGCCATCGTCTAGTTGATTCCAACTCATAGCAACCCTATAGACAGAGTAGAACTGCCTCATAGAGTTTCCAAGGAGCGCCTGGTGGATTCGAACTGCCAACCTTTTGGTTAACAGCTGAGTTCTTAACCACTGCACCACCAGGGCACCTCAAAGGAGAGTGGAACCAGGTAAATTAAAGCCTTTTTGTTCTGCTGAACGTTTGGATAGGTTTGAATATGCAACAGTGGGTCTGGACTTCAGTGTAGAAGTAGACACGAGTGAGAACTGCTATGTTCTGCATAAGAATAAGAATTTGCACTTGGGGGCTATGATCTAGGAAGGAGAGGGTGCTGCAAGGTGTGGATTTCATGAGTGAAAAAAGAGCCTGCTAGCTAGTGTGTAGCTGAGCCCCTACATGGGAGGGAGGCCAGTAGAACAATTCCTGGGAAAAGGACTTTTAAGAAGTACCTAGTATTCAAATGTCCCTGGGTGGGGCAAAGAGTTAACATGCTCAGCTGCTAACAGAAAGCTGAAGATTCAAGTCCACCTAGAGGCACCTTGGAAGAAAGGCCTAGTGATCTACTTCCAAAAAATCAACCACTGAAAACCCTATGGGGTACAGGTATACTTACATAGAAGAGGTCACCTTAAGTTGGAGTTAAGTCAGTGGCAACTGATTTTTTAATATTCAAGTGGAAGGAGTTTACATTGTTGAGCTATAACTATCCACAGCCCATTAGCCTCCTCAATTCTTCACTAAAGTCTGATAAAAACAAAAATGTTAACATATATATGTATATTGAATATAGCATGGACTGCCAGAAGAACAAACAAATCTGTCTTGGAAGAAGTACAGCCAGGATGCTCTTTAGGATGGCAAGACTTTGTCTCACATACCTTGGACATGTTATCAGGAGAGATCAGTCCCTGGAGAAAGACATCTTGCTTGGTAAAGTAGAGGTTCAGGAAGACCCTCAACGAGATAAACTGACACCATGGCTGCAACAATGAGCTCAACTATAGCAATGATTTTGAGGATGGTGTAGGACCTGGCAGTGCTTCATTCTGTTGTACATAGGGTCACTATGAGTCAGAACCAATTCAACAGCATCTAACAACGACAATATAAATATATTGTATATGTATATATATGGGGGAAGGGTGGTGGTGTTATAAGCATGTGTCAATTGAGAAAGAGGGTGGAATTGACAAATGAATTCCCCTGGTGCAGAATGGGATATAGCCTTTGTAAGATGGTGAGAACAATCATGTTCACCACGTTTAGGGGAAGCAGGAGCTCAGAGCCCAAGGTTATGGTAATAACAAGGAGAAGAAGGAGGAGGAAGGAGAAAGAATGAAGATGCGGAAATAGCTAACACTTATAAAGTATGCCAGGAATTGTTCTAAATGCTTTACTTGACATATGAGATTGACCATGAAAATGTAATACTCATCCCACTCCTGTCTCCTCCCTGTCAGGGATTCATAGAAATCTTAGAAAGGGCTTTGAACTTCCCACATTAAAGAGTGAACATTCAAGCCAATCCTGTCTAGATCTTATAACATAGGTGACCTCAGCTAATGTCTAGATAGCTTTTAGCATTAACCTTTACTTCCAGAAATATTCCAAGGGAGGCTCGAGCCACTGTTCAGTGGTACATCATAAATTTCTCCTAGCTTCTAGCCCTGAAAGTACTCTCAAACTCATCATTAAAACAAAATTTTACTATACTCTTCAAGTATTTCATAATGATCATATATATTCTATAAAAGGAAAAAATAGTTTTAAAAAAATAGAAAAGGCCAGTTAATCTGTTCCTTTTGTGAACCTTGGACTTGTATCACCCTTTGTCTGTCCCGGACTTTGACCCTTGCCAGCAACTTTGTGCTGTTCTTTAATCTCACTCTAGGCCACCTGGTCTGTTTCCTAGCTTCCTCTACTAATTTTTATTCCTAGTCCAGTCAACTTTAAGTACATTCAGTCCTCAAATTGGTTTTATATCTCTCCAGGACTTTCCATAATGGACAATAAACCCTTTTATTCCCGGTCATGGGGATGGTGCAGGACCAGGCAGCATTTCCTTCTGTCATGCATCCTGAGCTCTGCTGACTGGATGGCAGCTAAAAAAAAAACGTAATTACCCTGAAGATCTCGGCCAGTTCCTTCCTTAATAGTTAAGGCAGCTCTTGGCTGCCCTCTTCTGGGATCGGGTCCCCAAGCCTCCCGTTCCTGTTGACCCGAAAAAAACAAAACCAAACCCATTGCCGTCGGTTCAATTCCGACTCATAGTAACCCTAGGCAACAGAGTAGAATTGCTCCACAGGGCTTCCAAGGAGTGGCTAGTGGATTCAAACTGCCAACCTTTTGGTTAGCAGCCGAGCTCTTAATCACTGTACCACCAGGGCGTTTCCTCAAACCCTTTAAGTCCCAGCTTCCCTGGGAGGTGAGACAGGTGGGCGGATCACAGCTGAACATCTGTGATTCTCGTCCTCTATCGCTGGCATGCGATCTGAGCAATGCTATTATACCTGACTATATCTAGTTTTTTTTATCTCTTAAGGATTATAACTAGATTACCAACTAGGAAGTTTTCTGCAAAAAAAAAAAAAAGGAAGAAATGCTAGACCTTTCAGGCAATGTGACCTTAAGTGAATTCAATAAATGTAGTCAACATTATCTGGCAGAATTTCTTAAATTATCTCATCTAAAAATGTCATATATAGGTTGCATGCCATAATAATTAATAAATGCATCAATGGTTTTTTTTTTTTTTAACTTTCACATCATTCTGCATGGCTAATTTTTAAAGATTAATTTTAAAAATGAAGAGCAGGAGAATATGCCCAGTATTTCTAAGTTCCCAGTTTCTAGTTGTCCTCATTAATCATCTAAGAACACATAAGAATATGCACTCCTGCTACACAAACACACATATACACTTCTTTTCTCTGAGGTATGATTAAGAATTAAATAGCTTAGAATTTTCAGATTTTTAATTCTTTCTATTCTCCATCCAAGAACATAGTTTGTTCCAAAATTAAGAGCTCTTTTCTCAATTATGTGGAAAGTATTATGAGGTTGGGACAGAGCATAAAGAGAAAAGAAGAATTATACATTGCTGATGGAAGTATAAAACTATATTATTCCTTCAGAAAACTGTGTGGAAGTTTCTACTAAAGTAAAATACATGCACCTATGACCCAGCATGTTCACTTCTAACTATTTACCCAGGAGAAATGAAAATGAATACCCACATAAAACAAGAATGTTATTGCACCTTTGTTCATAATAGTCCCAAACTGGAAACACAAATGTCCCTTTATACTTGGATGGATAAACAAATTCTGAAAAATTCATACAATGGAATACTGGTAACCATAAAAAAGAATAATACTTGCAACAACATAGGTAAATCTGAAAAATATTATGCTGAGCAGACACAAAAAAGTACACATTGTTTGACTCCATTTATATAAAGTTCTAGAAAAGGCAAATAGGCAAAATTATTCTAGGGTACTAGAAGTCAGAATAGTGCAACCTGTGGTGGGGAATGGTGGCTACTGACTGGAAATGGGCACAGGGAACTTTCCAGGGTGATGGAAATATTCTATATGATGCCAAGGTGGCAGTTACATGGGTGTATAAAGCCAAACCAAACCTGTTGCCATCGATTGCAATTAATGGTGACCCCATACACAGGTAAAAATCATTGAACTCTACACTGAAGATTTGTGCATTTCAGACCTAAATAAATGGAAAGATGTTCTATGTTCATAGATTGGAAGACTTAATATTGTTAAGATATCAGTACTACACAAAGCTATCTATAAATTCAACACATTTCTGATCAAAATTCCAACAGCCTTCTTTACAGAAATGGGAAAACCAATTCTCAACTTTATACGGAATGGCAAGAGGCTTTGAATAGCTAAAGCAATGTTGAAAGAGAAGAACAAAGAGAGAAGGCTCATATTTCCTGATTTTAAAACATATTCTACAGCTACGGTCATCAAAATAGCCTGGTACTGGTATAACAATAGACACAGGCCAATGGAATAGAATTGAGAGTCCATAAATAAACCCACATATCTACGGTCAACGGATTTTTGACAAGAGTGCTAAGCCCATTCATTAGGAAAAGAAGAGTCTCTTTAATAAATGGAAACCCCGGTAGCATAGTGGTTAAAAGCTACAGCTGCTAACCAAAACATGTGCAGTTCAAATCCACCAGGTGCTCCTTGGAGACTGGATGGGGCAGTTCTACTCTGTCCTATAGGGTCACGTTGAGTTGGAATCGACTTGACGGCAACGGATTTGGTTTTGTTTTTTTTTTTTTGGTCTTCAATAAATGGTGTTGGGAAAACTGGATTTCCACGTGCCGAAAAGTGAAACAGGATATTTGCCTCACACCAGACACGAAAACAAATTCAAAATGCATTAACAACCTAAATGTGTAAACTAAAACCATAAAATTCTTAGAAGAAAATGAAGGAGCAAAAGTATTTTCAGGCCCAGCTTTTAACAATGGATTGTCTAATATAAAAGCAAAAGCATAAACAGCAAAAGACAAAATAAATGGAACTGTCTTAGTTACCTAGTGCTGCTATAACAGAAATACCACAAATGGATGGATTTAACAAACAAAAATTTATTTTCTCATAGTTTAAAAACCAAAAACCAAACCTGTTGCCATCAAGTCGATTCTGACTCACAGCAACCCTATAGGACAGAGTAGAATTGCCCCATATGTTTACAAGGATCCACTGATGGATTTGAACTGCCGACCTTTTCGTCAGCAACCAAATGTTTAACTACTGTGCCACCGTGGGGCTTTAAGTCTGAGTTCACAGAACTGGCTGTAGTAGAAGGCTTTCTTTGTCAGCTCAGGGAGAAGGTCCTTGTTCTTTGGCTCCTTGACGATCCTCATGTGGTTTGGCAGCTATCTTCCCCATCTCTGCTTCTTCAATTCCTTGTTTAATCTACTCCTGTTATATCTCAGGAGAAAATGCCTCAAGACAAACCTTAAACTAATACAGTCTCATTAACATAACAGAAGAAATACTATTCTTAAATGGGATTATAACCACAGGTATAGTAGGATTTACAATACGTATTTTTGGGAGGCATGATTTAATCTATAACTGGGACCTCATAAAAATTGCAAACTTTCGTTCATCAAAAGAATTTACCAAAAATGTGAAAAGATAAGCTACCAACTGGGAGAACATCTTCAGAAATCATATATCCAATAATAATCTAATAACCAAAATATATATATAATTTTGATAATTTAACAATAAAAAGATAAATGATTCAATCATAAAATGGACAAAGGACTTCAACAGACATTTCTCCATGAAGGACATTCAAATGGTCACCAAACACATGAAAAGAAGCTCAACATCATTAGCCATCAGAGAGATGCAAATCAAACCAACAATGAGATACCGTTTCACTCCCACTAGCATGGCCCACAGTCAACGCCCATGGAAGCAGCAGTCAAGAAATCAAAAGACGCATTGCATTGCAAAAGACCTCTTTAAAGTGTTAAAAAGCAAAGATGTCACTTTAAGGACTAAAGTGCACCTGATCTAAGCCATAGTGTTCTCAATCGCTTCATATGCATGTGAAAGCTGTACAATGAATAAGGAAGACCGAAGAATTGATGCCTTTGAATTATGGTGTTGGTGGAAAATACTGACTATACCATGGACTGCCAGAAGAACTAACAAATATGTCTTGGAAGTAGTACAGCTAGAATGCTCCTTAAAGAAGAGGGTGGTGAAACTTGGTTCTCACTTATTTCAGACATATTATCAGGAGGGACCAGTTCCTGAAGAAGGACATCAGGCTTGGTAGAGTAGAGGGTCAGTGATAGGCAGGAAGACCCTCAAAGAGATGGGATGACACAGTGGCTGCAATGATGGGCCTAAGCATAGCAACGATTGTGAGAATTCAGCAGGACTGGACAGTGTTCCATTCTATTGTACATGAGGTTGCTATGAGTTAGAACCGACTCCATGACACCAAACAACAACAATGTACAATGGAATGTTGCTTAGCCAGCAGGAGAAATGAAGTCTTGAGACATTCTACAACGTGGACTGAGCTTAAAGACACTATGCTGAGTGAAGTAAGTAGTTCCTGAGGTTTTAAAAGCTTGCAAGGAGCCATCTAAGGTACAAAATTGGTCTCTATTTGCCTGGAGCAACAGAGGAAGAAGGAGAGTCAGGAATAGGAGGAAATGGAATGTGTGACTAATTAATGCCTCATGAAAATTACCTCCTTTGTGATGAAACCAGAAGAACTGGATGGCGCCTGGCTACCGTTACTGAACATTTTGATCAAAGATTCTGTAGATGACTTCTGATCAAAAGGGGAGAAATGCAGAACAGAATTTGAAATTCTTATGGACACCAGACTTTCTGGAGCCATGGAGACTGGATGAAGCCCTGAAACTATTGCCCTGAGATAATCTGTAAACTTTAAACCAAAAATATCCCCTGAGGTCTTCTTAAAACCAAACAACAGTTAACTAGTAAAGAATGTTTCCCTTGAGCATTGTGCTCTTTTAGAAGCTGTCTATATGGGATCACATTGGCAACAGCAACTCAAAAGATTAGATGGGAACCGTAGGGGACAGTGAGCTTATATTAATTGGGAAGGAACAATTCAGAAAAGGAGGGTGAGAACAGTTGCACAACTGGAAGAATGTAGTCAATTTCACTGAATTGTACCTGCAGAAACTGTTGAATTGCTGTGTATATTCTCAACAACAAAATAAGTAAATTTAATAAAAAAGATTTGTGCATTTTACTAGATATAAATTATATCTCAATTTAAAGCAGAAAAAAAGAAAAGGAGATTAGAAAATCAAACAGTGAGAGGGCTAAAAAAGAGAGCTGCCAGTTAAGGGATGCCTAACTTAGAATACCCCATCCCTATCCAAGTACCTGTACAAATCCACCCATCTGTCATTTTGCCATTCTGTGGTGATTTGGGTGTTGCAATTATGCTAGAAGTTACCCCACTAGTGTTCCAAATACCAGCTGGGTCATTCGTGTTGGATAGCTGGGTCATTCATGTTGGACTCAGAGAAGCCTCCAGACTAAGATAAAACCAAAAAACCAAACCCATTGCCACTGAGTCAATTCCGACTTATAGCAACCCTATAGGACAGAGTAGAACTGCCCCATAGAGTTCCCAAGGAGTGCCTGGTGAATTCGAATGGCCTACCTTTTTGTTAGCAGCCATAGCGCTTAACCACTACACCACCAGGGTTTCCAAACTAAGATAGGCCAGGAAGAAAGGTCTGGTAATCTACTTCTGAAAATTTGCCATTGAAAACCCTATGGATGATGACAGAATATTGTCTGATACAGTGCTGGAAGATGAGCCTCCTAGGTTGGAAGCCACAGATAGTGGCTGCAAGGAAGGACTGTGGTATTTCAAACACCGATATTTCAAACACCAGTATTTCAAATATCAGCAGTATCACTCATGGTAGATAGGTTTCAGTGGACCCTCCAGATAAGGCAGGCTAGCAAAAAGGCCTGTCAACTGACTTCTGAAAATCAGCCAGTGAAAACCCTATGGATCACAATAGAACATTGTCCTATATAAACCAAAAAAACCAAACCTGTTGCTGTCAAGTCAATTTGACTCACAGTGACCCTATAAGGACAGAGTAAAACTGCCCCATAGAGTTTCCAAGGAGCACCTGGTAGATTCGAACTGCCAGCCTTTCAGTTAGCAGCTGTAGCACTGAATCACTATGCCACTAAGGTTTCCAACTTTTCCTATGCAGTGCTAGAAAATGAGCCCCCTGTGTTGGAAGGTACTGAAAATACACTTTAACTATGGACTCGAGCACAACAACTATTGTGAAGACGTGTGGGCTCTGGTAATGAGTGTTTTGTTTTGTTGTACGTGGGGTTGCCGTTGAGTCAAAGCCAACTTGACAGCAATAACAACAGCGATGATATCCAGTTAGAAATAAAATATGTTTTAAAAGTTTACTTCTAATTCTATATGAGGTCCCCATATATCACAGTAGTTTTCTAGGCTTTTCCTTTTGCTCAGGACCTGGTAAACATCCTGAGAGAACTGAATTTTGGCCTTGGAACTAGGGCTGTTCTCATAGGCATACAACCTGTGCAGCCTAACTTAATGGTTAAAATTGGAGCCATTATTCCCTGTCCTTGAGTATAAAGAATGTGACCGACCTGGAGCTGGAGTCACAAGGACACAACAACTGTGCCCTGAGGTAACAAAAGCAATAGCTAGGACAATCTTGGAAAACATCTTTTAGGAAACCTTTCACATAAACAAATACTTAGAGCACAAAAGACCCACATATTTTCCATTCTTATCTATTCTATTAGCATTTTGCAAATGGTGAGATTTGTTGGCCCACTGAAGATCCTCCTGACTGTCCTTACTAAAACTTGTACCAGTGATTATGAAGAAAGACAAGGCAAAATGAAGAATCACGGTGATTTAGCAGTTTTTAGCCAATCTGTGAAAAGGTGAAGCTTTTAATGATTTTACCCATTTGTGATGTCAATGTATACTGTTGATTCTGTAACATTCCTCAGACTCGGGCAGAGATAGCTCTGGCAGCATGCTTGTCTATTGCCCACTTTTGCCTCTTGGCATAGATGCTGAATAAAATCTTTCTTCTTGCTTTGCTATAACTTTGTGCTGATTTTACCCTAGGGCAAGTCACACAGAATCTTGTACACAGAAGGGCTTCATGCTTGGTTTAACGTTCTCCTGCCACGGTCTTAAAATTCTTAACCATTTTATCTTTGAACTTGTGTTTTATATGCAAAGTTCAGTGATACAACAAAGCGTGTGTGTGAGCAGAGATATGTGCAATATGTGTGTCCACAGCTCATTGTCACCACTTTTGCATATACCGTTTACAATGTCCACGAGCACAGAATTCAAATGGACTCAGGATGGGTTGGAGTTGTGTGAGACTCAAAGCAAATACAAAGTGTGTTAACGCTATGACTGAGTAGAGAAGGAGGTCATGACAGCCTCCCAGAGGCTGCACTTTCTGTTTGAACAAGAACTTAGCTCCAATACTTTAGAAATAGGTAATGGTGTTCTAAGCAACATGAACCACCGAGGAACCCTGTCATATCCTCCTGCACCCATGTTAATCTCCTCTACTAGCCAGGGAAAGTGGTAACTTAGAAAGCATGGGAGACATCGGGCAACTCAGAGCTCCTTTTCCTTTCAGGGCTTCCTGACTCATCAGAAAGCTGAAGGTATAGCCTGTTGGTAGAATGTGCGCTTGTGAAGAAGTGAAAAAAAACAGATGAGTCAATTTCGTACAGTGTTTCCACAGTTCTGATAAAAACAAAACTATTGGGCAAAGAACTAAGTTTGGCCTTTTGTCTCTGGTTTCTGATAATAACCTGAGCGATTAAGGTAACTTTTGTCTTTCTAAAACAGCCAGACCACACTTAAACATGTATAAATGAGCTGGGTGTGCAGCAACTCCTAGGCAGCAGGTCTCAGGAAAGGAGGAGACAGGATGAGACACCTGCTGCCTCACCTCTGAAACTTGATGCTTACCCATATAGCTTGCCACTTAGGCTTCAGAGTATAAACATGGCCAGCTGAGGGACCTCGTGGTCTCCTCAGCTATGGTGCTAGGTGAAGAATGCTTAGCATAAGCTTTCAGCTCACTTAATTAGGTCTACCTGGCCAGGGGGAGACTGGCAGAGAATAGCCTACCCCCATGCAAGTCCCTCATGCACAACACAAAGTGGGGTATGTGTGGAAGAGTCATCATCTCTGCTGGATAGCTTTTGAACGGCCGGGGTTGGGGGCAGGGACTGCTTACCATGGAATTTTTCTGGTTGTATGCTGCCTGCTTCTTTTTGTGACTACCCTGTGTTCAGGCTTTTATGGAATTGATGTGACATCCATGAAAAAAAAAAAAAAAAAACGACCATTGCTGTCAAGTCAATTCTAACTCATAGCAACCATCTAGGGCAGAGTAGAACTGCCTCACAGGGTTTCCAAGGAGTACCTGGTAGATTCAAGCTGCTGACCTTTTGGTTAGCAGCCATATCTCTTAACTACTACTCCACTAGGGTTTCTATGAAGGAACTGTTATTAACAACTGGTGCCCTTTTTCTAATGGCCTCTTGACTATCTAGAGATCAGGGACCACCTGTGAAGACCATGCAGTTTTGCCGAGTTGTCTGGCAATATGCTTGCAAGAGTTATAAAATATGAATTGTATAAATTTGGGGATTCCCCATATGACTTAAATGCACTTAAATTTGCATATAAAATTGACATTTCACAGCATATAATGAATGGTTATTATGGATTGAATTGTGTCCCCTCAAAAAAGTGTGTTGGAATCCTAACACCTCTACCTATGGATGTAATCCTGTTTAGAAACAGGATTTTCTTTGTTAAATTAATGAGGCAATATTCATGTAGGGTGTGTCCTAAAGCCAATCACTTCTGAGTGACAAAAAAAAGCTCTAAGGAGCCGCTGGTGGGTTCAAATTTCCAGTCTTTCGGTTAGCAGCCCAGTTCTTAACAACTGCACAACCAGGGCTCTGATATTTAAACTAGGGAGTCAAAAATGTTCCAAAGATGAGAGAACTTCCAGAGATTCTTTTACCCCAAGGTATGGGTGTTGCCATGGAGACAGGGGTCAGAACACTGTTTATACAATCACAATTTACCCTAAAAACAGAGCTTTTAGTCTTATCTTGGAGTTTCCATTTCTTGAAACTGACTGCATAGAGATAAGTCTTCAAAGAGCCTAATGCCTAAGGCAAATTGGTCTTTACTAAGCCACCTACTAGGCTGTTGTTTGACTTAAAGGTGACTTTAGGAGTTTTCTCAGGGTTCAAGATTCAAAAGATCTCAGGGTAATGGCCTGAGCGGGACACCCCAACTCCAAACCAAAACCAAAAACCAAACCTTCAACTTCCAGTTGATTTTGACTTATAGCAACCCTATAGAGCAGAGTAGAACTGCCTCATCTTGCCTGGTATATTCAAACTGCCGACCTTTAGGTTAGCAGCCCTAGCATGTGACGACTACACCACCAGGGTTTCCAAAGAGCTCCTGGGACCCCAGAAATCCGGATTCCAGGAGAATTACAGCTGTTCCTCAGTTATAAAAGAGAATGGATTAGACTCAAAGGAACCCATACATGGGGGAAAACAGATGACATGTGAGAATCATCAAGGAACCCAGACTACTGATTTGGAAGGAATTGACATGACCCCGATTTGGACTGTTAACCTCCAGAGCTGTGAGAAAATAAATGTCTGTTCTTTAAAGCCACCGACTTGTGGTATTTCTGTTACAACAGTACTAAGTAGCTAACATAAGTTTCAGAGGTTTACTATTCTAACTAGCCAAACCATTCACTTCATAAAATATCCACTCTTATAAAACAGTTTTAATTCTCCTTTGGTGGCTGAAGACGATTTAAAACTACATCTCTTCATCCAATTTATAAGTAATAAAGTTGTTTCTCTCTATAGGAATTTTTGCTAGTTTATTCATCTCCTCTGACCCAAGTGGACTTCTTGAGCGATTAAAATTATACTCCTATTTCTTTTCAGATGGAAGCAATGGCATGGTGGTTTCACTGGGAGGAAGGGGGTCACAAATCATGGTTTAGCCACCAAGCCTGCTGACAGGGGTACAGACCTAAAAGGGCGCCACAATCTAGTGATGGACACATCACACACGTAGCAGAGGTGACTGGACACCACACTCTGAAGCAAGAAAACCGCAAATGCAGCCAACTACCTCAGGCCCTACCCCCAGTTCTTATCCAACCCCTCAGCTCAGGTACTGCCAGCCAATCAGCAACACTGTCCTAATATAGTTTTTTTTTTTTTTTTGTCCTAAAATGAATGATACACCATTTTTCCTCTCCCAAACCTCATCCCCAGAAACCAGACTGGGAGCTGGATTGGGTTCCCTGCTTGGCAGTAAAAACTTCATTCACCTTGCATCTTTTGTCTCTGTTAGTTTTGCCCTTAACAGAGTGCAAGGATGCGTGGAAAGTTCTTGTTGTTACTCTTACTTCTTTAGTAAGCGGAAGACACAAAGAAATGGAAGGATTACATAACTTTTAATTATCACAGTGAGGTAGAAACTGAGTTTTTCAGCTGTGTGAAGGATTGGGTAGGAGGATTGAAGCAAGCACTAAGGGCTGAAAATCAGTGCTAAGGGAAATGGGAGAAGCCAACCCAAGGAAAGCCCCTAGATTCATGAGAACTGAAATTGGAGGCTATAAATTTGTAATAGGGCCAATCACCATGGTTCTGGGATTTTGTACAGGAGAGTCCCCAAGTTTAGACGGATAACCCTCTGAGAACAAAATTACCATGAAAAGACCTATGAATGGTTGAGAATAGTCATTTATAACAACGTGCACTTGAGTGATTAGGGAGCTTTATGGCATCCAAAAATCAGTCGAGATTTGGCTGCTTTAGATAATCAAATCTAGGGATTTCTTCAATTCATTAATACTTCTAAAACAAAAACGCAGAAAGAAGTTCCCTCCAGGCCAGGAATTCCCCTGAAGTACCACAAGGTAGGAGGGAGGAAGGGGTAGGCAGTAACTGAGAAGGCCTGAAGGAAAAGCGAATAGGTGAGGCTCCACAGACAGCCCAGTGCAGCAACACTGCCATGTGGGATTGTCCCCTAAGGGTGATCTGGGAATTTGTGACCTTTTTGATTGTTACACAATTATGGCATTTAGTGAAAGTAGATTTAATGAACTTAACTTATTTAGGAGTCCCTGTGTGGATTAAATGGTTAAGAACTCTGCTGTTAACTGAAAGGTTGGAGGTTCAAGTCCATCCAGAGGCACCTTAGAAGAAAGGCCCGGTGATCTACTTCTGAAAAATCAGCCATGTAAACCCTCTGGAGCACCGTTCTATCTGACACACATGAGGTTGCCATGAGTCAGAATCAACTCAATGTAACTGGTTTGGTTTTTGTTTTGTTTTAACTTCGTTTAATATATAACCATTACATATTTCTTAGCATTAAACACAGTATTATTTTTAACACCATCAACAGATGAATGAATAAACAAAATGTGGTACATACCATCAATGAAATATTATTCAGCCGTGAAAAGATATGAAGTCCTGAAATATGCTAAAATATGGATGACTCTTGGACATTATGTTGAAGGAAATAAGTCGGTTACAAAAGGGTAAATATTATATGATCCCAACTACATGAAATAGGGAAATATAGAGGTGGTACAATGGCTAAGAGATCGGCTGCTGAGCAAAAGTTCTGTAGTTCTAGTCCAACAGCAGCTCCTTGGAAACTCTATGGGGAAGTTCTACTCTGTCCTATAGGGTCACTACGAGTTGAAATTGACTTGACAGCAACGGATTTTGGTTTATAGAGACCACAGCTTACTAGTGATCACCAGGGGTGGGAGAAAGGGGGGAAGGGAGAGTCTTTGTTTAGGGGTGTTAAAAATAATCAAAACTCAGCAAGATTTGGTTTATTTTGGGCAGTTCATTTTGATTTATTTTGGGCAGTTATTCTATCTATATGCATATAGAAAGACCATTTTGATTCCAGAAAAAGCAAATTACTTCAAGAAGCCAAGTACAATGAGGTTTATAAAGAGAAGAGAAGGGAGAAGAATAGAAGGTTGATCATTGGCTAATCTTAACATGATTGGTCACAAGATGGTCTCTGGCCCTCCACCCAGCCATGTCTTTTGAAATCTCAAATTTAGTAAGCCTGGCTTCTGACAGAAAGAGAGTATTTGCAATTTTGGGTGAAAGAAAAACCTCTGGCAGGATTACTTTTGATCAGGAATTTCTTTACAGTGAATATTTGATTTCATGATTAAGAAAACCTAAATGTAAAAGCAAGATATCTGCTGTCAATCTCTTTTTGACGGTTGGCACTGAGTTTCTGTTAGGGCCCTGGGTGGCCCAAAGCGTTTGCACTTCACTATCAACGGAGAGGTTAGCACTTTGAACCCATAGTGGCACTTCGGAAGAAAGGCCTGGCAATCTTCTTCCATAAAGATTACAGCCAAGAAAGCCATATGGAGTTCAGTTTTACTCTGTAACACGCGGAGTAGCCATGAGTCAGAATTGACTTAGTGGCAATCGATTTTTTTTTATTTTAAAAACTGAGTCTCTGTTAATGGCACTGGAATAATTTCCAAACAGTGGTGATGGTTGTACATCATAATGAATGTAACCAATGTCACTGAACTGTACATGGAAAAAATGTTGAATTGGCAAATGTTTTGTTTTATATATTTTTAGCACAATAAAACAATATAAAGGGGGCATTAAAAAAAAAAAAGATTTTTTTTTTTTATGGGGTAGAGGAGTGTCAGAGTTGCAGAGTTGAGACCCACCAGCCTAAGTGTAAGAGCTTTTCAGTTTGGAATCAATAGACCCCTTTCAGAATATGATGAAAACCAGGATCTCACCCTTCCACTCATAAGAACAAACACTTTGTATAAGCACCCTGAGCTTTAGTAAATACAAGTGGGGTCACTTGTAGAAGGGTTTTTGGAAGATGAGACAACGGCTGAGAGTATGTGAACAGCTTAATAAGAAAGCTGGTAGGATACAAGCAGAAAGTGACTTTATTCCTTCCCAGCCTTGTGTGTTTAAACCCCCTCTCTGGAATGGTTCTTATCTGTCCCAAGACAAAATCTTGAGCATGTTCCATAGTATTTTCACTGTTGCTACCAGATAATAAAAAAATCCAGTCCTGTCCAATAATCTATATTGCAAGCTCTCATCCAATTCAAGCTCTTTTCCTCCCTCAAGTTCAAATCTGTTTCAGGTTTTAAGCCTTCCATGGCGGGAGGGAATGTGGACAGTTTCTTCCCTGTTTTCTACCCTCTCCACTCACTTTCAGGCTTGCATTTGGCTCCTCAAGTTTTGTTTTGTTTTGTTTTTAGGAGGGAGGCATGGGGGAGGAAACAGAGATAAGGGGCAGAAACACATTACACAGTTGTAATCTGGTATTGGTGCCTTCTGAATTGGACAGATTCCAAGTGCTGATTCTTTCCCATAGAGTGTTTTTCTAGATGCTTAGTTACCTTCTACTTAGAGAATTTCTTTCTAACTTTAAAACCTTTTTGTAAGCAATGCTTCCTCTAGCTGGTGATGAGCCATCCTCCCTTGGCCCCTGTTTTCCAGAAGTTTCCAGAGGCACACCTCTTTTCTAGTCACCACGCCTTTCCAGGTAGTCTTCTTTGGCCAAGTCAGCTGCTTTCACTGAGTCTACATCTGGCTTGTGGGTAACTCATGCGTGCTTTACCCCACCCAACTTCCAGTGCTGGCCATCCCCACCATAGTCCCCTTGCTTGTCAGAAAAGCAGGTCACCACGGCCTTGAGACTTTTAGGTCTGAATCAAGGATCCTGTAACCTCCAAGCTCCGGGGCAAATGTGAAGCCCTCTGTGTTATTCTCTTGAAGCCTTCTTAATTGGCTTGAAGTGTGTGTGCAGTGGAGAGAATATCACCCAACATTGATCATTTTTCTGGAGAAACCCTCACTATTGGCTTCCTTAGCCCTTCACCTCCCATCCCCTTCAGTGAATTATTCCCTAGGGGCTGGAGCTGAGCCAATGCTGGTACAGCCAGTTAGTTCAGGGTCAACCTCTTTGAAAACCCAGCAGATAGTCTAGCTTCTGCTATTTAGCACCTGTTGTTTCCAACTTGGAAACCCTGGCGGCTTAGTGGTTAAGAGCTCAGCTGCTAACCAAAATTCAGCGCTTCTTGGAAACCCTATGGGGTAGTTCTACTCCGTCCTATTGTGTCACTGTGAGTTGGAATCAACTTGACGGCAACGGGTTTGGTTTCCAACTTTTGGGGCCTCTGCTGAATCCAAGAAAAGCCACATCAGAGGTTTTTGAAATAAAGCTTTGGAGGAGGAGACTGCAAAATAAACACAAAAACAAAACACCAGCACTCTTTAGCATGCATATTATTTACAAAATGAATTTTCAAATTTGTCACGGAAACTCAAGGAAGAGAGAGTTTGACAATTTTCTAGGACATAATGGGTAGTCAAAGAGAAGAATTTTGCAGGTTTGGGTCATTAATGCAAATATCAACTCGTTTGCATCCACGGGCTGGTGGGCCCAAAATCATCAGATTACACCAGCGTTAGTTTAGTCAAGGCTGTCTTTAAGTGACACGAAATTCTTTAGTGTCACTTTCCTCCCATTCTCTGCCTTTTTCTTTCTTCCATAAAGACAGGCTTCTCTTATCCTTTTCAGATTTCAGTTCCACTGCCCTCATATTCCTAGTGAGGCTGCCGAAGAATTGAATGAAATGTTAGATAAGGGCTATCTTGGACAAATTTTGGCCTTTATAAATATAGGGAGTGTCATGTGTATCTTGCTCCCTGTTGCATTCTCAGATGACTATGTGTTTAATGAATGAATGACTATGCCCTTGGTGAGTAACTTTTCCTGCATGTAATTCGTAAGTAACTTTTCTGCATGCAAGTCGAAGCAAAGAACAACACAGAAAATCCTAAAGCAGGTTATTTTGCTGTTGTAGTTTTCTTCCTCTCTTATCATCCAATTTTATTTTCTCATTCCAATCCTTTCTCTCACTCTTTGATTTACCAACTTTTTCCCTCAAAGTGATTACCTTCCTTCACCCATTAATTTTACAATAGATTGGCACAATATGTTCTTCGCGGTAGAAAAGAATACTAACTGCAAGGTGACTTGCCCAGAGTCTTTCTCATATTCCCTTTTCAGTCAGTTGAAGCGAAAAGAATTGCTGCCCTGGATGATAGTGAAAACTGAGTAGGATAAATTGCTTCCTTTTCAATTTATTTTTCACAAAAGGGATCCTTCTTTAAAGGGAAAACATATTTATTGTTAGGTACCGTCCAGTGGATTACGACTCATAGCAAAGCTATGTACAACAGAACAAAACACTGCCTGTTCTATGCCATCCCCACAATCATTGCTGTGTTTTACTGAGCCCATTGTTACAGCCACTGTGTCAATCCATCTTGCCAAGGGTCTTCTTCTCTTTCACTGACCTTCTACTTTACCAAGCACGATATCCTTCTCCAGGGACTGGTCCGTCCTGATAACGTGTCCAAAGTAAGTGAGACCAAGTCTTACCATTCTCGCTTCTAAGGAGCATTCTGGCTGTACTTCTTCCAAGACAGATATGTTCATTCTTCTGGCAGTCCATGGTATATTCAATATTCTCCATCAACACCATAATTCAAAGGCATCAATTCTTCTTCGGTCTTTGTTATTCACTGCCCAGCTTTCACATGTATATGAGACAGTTGAAAATACCATAGCTTGTGTCAGGGGCAATTTATCTTCCAAAGTGACATCTTTGCTTTTGAACACTTTAGAGAGGCCTTTTGCAGCAGACTTGCCCAATGTAGTGTGTCATTTGATTTCTTGATTGCTGCTTTCATGGGCTTTAATTGTGGATCCAAGTAAAATGAAATCCTTGACAACTTTAATCTTTTCTCTGTTTATCATGATGTTGCTTACGGGTCCAGTTGTGAGGATTTTTGTTTTCTTTATGTTGAGTTGTAATCCATACTGAAGGCTGTAGTCTTTGATCTTTATCAGTAAGTCCTTCAAGTCCTCTTCACTTTCAGCTAGCAATGTTGTGTCATTTGCATAATGCAGGTTGTTAATGAATCTTCCTCTAATCCTGATGCTGCGTTCTTGTTCATATAGTCCAGCTTCTCAGATAATTTGCTCAGTGTACAGACTGAATAAGTATGAGGAAAGAATACAACCCCGATGCACACGTTTCCTGATTTTAAACCACACGGAATCTGATTGTTCTGTTTGAGTGACTGCATCTTAGTCTATGTACAGATTTCTCAAGAGCACAATTAAGTGTTCTGGAATTTCCATTCTTTGCAATATTATCCATAATTTGTTATGATCCATGCAGTCAAATGGCTTTGCATAGTCAATAGAATATAGGTTGTTATGGATTGAATTGCTTCCCCCAAAATGTGTGTCAACTTGGCTAGGCTATGATTCCCCGTATTGTGTGGTTGTCCTCCACTTTGTGATCTGATGTAATTATCGTATGTGTTGTAAATCCTAACTTCTATGATGTTAATGAGGCAGGATTAGAGGCAGTTATGTTAATGAAGCAGGACACAATCTACCTCCTGAAATGGTTGAATGTTGACCAAATCTTTTTGGTACAGTTGACTCTGTAATCCTTCCATCTTCTGTTGATGCTTTCTGCATCATTCAATATTTTGCTTGTAGAATCCTTCAAAATTGCAACTTGAGGCTTGAATTTTTTCTTCAGTTCTTTCAATTAGAGAAATGCCAAACTTGTTCTTTCCTTTTGTTTTTCTAATTCCAGGTCTTTGCACATTTCATTATAATACTTTACTTTGTCTTTTCAAGCCATCCTTTGAAATCTTCTGTTCAGCTCTTTTACTTCATGCTTTCTTCCATTAGCTTTAGCTGCTCTATTTTCAAGAACAAGTTCGAATCCTAGTTTAGTTATTCAGATTTATTTCATATTATTTGTCTGTTGAGGATACAGAAACGATTCAGACATAATTCTGTCTTGTGGTTTCTTACAGTGTTAGTGGGTGAAACTGACATGATGCCTGTTTTGTTCATTCCTGTACTCTTCAAGTGCCTAGAAGGCCACCTAGCAAAGAGTAGTCACTCAGTTGTTGAGTGAATAAATTTCAAGACTTTGTGGCAAGGGCTATGCTACAGGCATGCACAGGGTGCTATGAGGTGGCTTTCCAAAAAGAAGCCCTAAAAGCTGAATCCAGCAAGTTGAACAGGATTCCAGTTAGAAGCTGTTGCACAACCAGATGTGCAAAGATGAAAATAAGCTAGAGCAAGTTGATTCCCAACGATTAAAAGAGAAGTGACTGCCCCCACCCAGACTGCTGGAAACCAAGAGAGAAAGACTGAAGAGCAACACAGATACCACATCAAAAGGGCCTCTACACATTGCTAAGGAGATTGAATATTTATCCAGAAGGAGACTCTTTTAAGTAGGAGAGAAACTTGATTGGATTTATGCTTCAGGAAGAACCTTCCAGTGATACCCTGGAAAGAAATTAGGAAAATGAGACACCAGGAAGAGAAAGAAGCTAGAGCTTGTTGCAATAATCCAGGAGAAAGATGATGGTGGCTTGGACCACCCTGGCCACCTTTTGGCTTCTCCTGCACACCAAGATTCTCCCTAATGAAGGGTTATCACACAAGTTGTTTTGTACACCCGGAATACACTTGGTCTCCCCACTTTCTGCCTCCAACTTTAATAAGCATTCAACACTCAGCCTGAACATCACTTCTTTAAGAAGGATTCCCTGAGGCCCTAGTTTCTCTATACTCTCCAGTTTAGCATTTCTTATTGATTGAATTGTGTCTCCCAAAAATGTGTGTCAACTTCGCTAGGCCATGAATCCCAGTATTGTGCAATTGTCCACCATTTTGCCATCTGATAAAATTTTCCTATGTGTTGTAAATCCTACTTCTATGATGTTAAGAGGCAGAATTAGAGGCAATTATATTAACGAGGTGAGACTCAATCTGTAAATCAGCTTGTATCTTGAGTCAATCTCTTTTGAGATACAAAAGACAGAAGCCAGCAAAGAGACAGGGGGGCCTTGTTACCGCCAAGAAAGCAGAGCCGGGAGTGGAGCAATCCTTTGGATCTTGGGTCCCTGTGCTGAAACACTGTTAGACCACAGAAAGATTGATAACAAAGACCTTCCCCCAGAGCTGACAGAGAGAGAAAGTCTTCCCCTGGAGCTGGGCTGGCACCCTGAATTTGGACTTCCAGCCTCCTAAACTGTGAGAGAATAATTTTCTGTTTGTTAAAGCCATCCACTTGTGGTATTTCCACTCTAGCAGCATTAGATAACTAAGACAGTACCGATTATAGATTAAACAGTTATTGATATAGTTTATATCTGCCTCATCCGTTGTCCTACAGACTTCATGAGTAATTAAATAAGTGAATAAAGGAATGAGCAGGGAGGGATGGCAAGATATTAACAGATTCAAGGGTAGAATATAGAATCCAGAAAATGTTATGATTAAATGTTTGTGAAGGTAAGGCCAACAGAAAAGGCAATGATGACGCCTTGGTTTCTAATCTGGACATTTAGATGGATGCTAGTGGCTTTCCCTGAGTTAGGAAACAAAGACAGGGAAGCAAGTTAGGTGGAAGATGGAAATTATGAGTTCAGTTTGGGACACGTAGTGGTTATGAATCTCAGATCACGAACTCAGGTGGGCAAGAAAAAAAACTCAGTAAAGTTTCCACAACAAGCCCTATATTCCAGCATTAACTTAATCTCAGTCCATGTAGGGGTTTTTCCCCCTTTTCTAGGTTGTTATATAGTGCTAAGATATCCCACAAATGCAAGGTTTAAAGTCACCTATCCATGCTGGAATCTGCTGAGACTTCTTTATTCCAATGTGATGTTCAATTATCTGCCCACAAACGTTACACTGCTGAGTAGTCCCTTAGTCATGGCCCATGAAACTTAGATGCCAGAAAAAACAAAACAAAAAACACAATGGAAATGTTGGGGAGGAGAGGGGAGTAATGAGAGTTTGAGTCAAGAGAGAAGGAAAGAAAGAACAGAAGAAAGAAGAGTCACTACCAGTAATAGCATACATCATGGATGGTGATCAGAAAAGATAATAAACAGAGTAGGTAAGGTTTTAATCTTAAAGGGGTTTTTATGTTATTGTAAGTAGTTTTGATTTTTTTCCTTTATAAAGAAGGAGCCTTGGTTAATTTAAATGGAAAAATGACATGGTCAGATTTACAGTTAATAAAACAAATTCTGGACACAAATCAGAGGATGAATTGGATAGAGTTGAGCCTGAAATCTGGAAGATTGCCTGGAGTCTTGTCAGTGATTTTTTTTTTTTTCTTAACAATCTGTTACCAGAATAAGGTTCTTGCCTCTCACTGGTCAAGAATGAGCAGGTAAGGCACGTAGTTCTCCACACGAGCAAAGCTTTATTGAAGAGGTTTGCAAGCGGAGATGAGAAGGGCCTAGAGCTACGCTTACCTTCATCTCACTTACCCTCGTCTCACAAAACAAAAGACTGGCCTGAGTTTTTAAAAGTTCTTGGGCCGGAAAAGATTCATGTTTATTCATAGGCACAGGCAGGGATGTGTTAACTAAGGTGCGGGTGCAGCACCTTTCCAAGATGGCTCCTATCCTGGAGGCTTCTGGGGTTCACAACAGGACTTATTATGGGGTGTTGCACCTGTGCAGTCTCTCACTCCCTGGGTTCAACTACCTGTGCAGTCTCTCACTCCCTGGGTTCCATTCCCGGGCTGGGGCTGTAGCCCCTGACTTCCCCTGGTGGAAGGTCACACAGTGGTCACAGGGCCTGATTTTCTCCAGCTGCTTCTGAAAGGCAACTTGAAAGAAGTTTGCAGGCTATTTTCAGATACCCTGCCCCATTGTTCTGGGGAATGGCTTTGTTTCTGTGCCCTGGCCCATTTTTTGTTACTTTGTTTGCAGATTTGGGGGCCCTTCTGTTCCTTGTCTTACTAAGTCTCTAGGTTCCACACTCAACCCCCTATTACCTCCTTGACAGTATAGTCTATTTCTCTTTTACTTGCTTCTCCTCTAACCACACCAGTCCCTTCGCTATTCCTCAAACAGGCACCATCCGATCTCAGAGCCTTTGCTCCCTGTCTTATATCTAGTTCAATGGTCTCAACTGGGGCAATTCTGCCTGTGAGGAGGCATTTGGCTATCTATGGAGGCATTTCTAGTCGTTACAACTGGCGGATGCTGGTGAATAGAGGCCAGGAATGCTGCTAAATATTCTACTATGTTTAGCACAGCAAAGAATTATCCATCCTAAAGTGTCATAGTGCTGAGGTTGAGAAGGATAATAAAGTTGGGATTACTGTCTAAGAATTTTTTTATAATCTAAGCAATATACTCTTACCACCTTTTCAGGCCAGTGATTGGAGGTCTGCATTATTACTTGTAATGAAAAACCTACTGCTGTAGAGTTGATTCCTACTCATAGTGACCCTATAGGATAGTGTAGAACCTCCCCATAGGGTTTCCAAGGGGTGGTTGGTGAAACTGGTGGCACCCAATGCTTATCCACTGTGTAACCAGGGCACTACTACTTGTAATAGCTACATAGCATTCCATAGTACAGTTATGTCATGCATGGCTTATTTAAGCAATTGATACCATATCAATGTACATTTAGGTTGTTTTCAATTTCTTGCAATTAGAACTAGCACAGTGATGAGCATTCTTATACATAAATCTTCTACATAATTCCTTATTTTCTTGGGATATGTGCCTAGAAATAGAATTTTTGAGACAACGGGATTGAGAATTTTTAGGACCCTTTATATATATATTCACATTGTTCTCCAGAAAGGTTCTACCAATTTTCAGTACACTCTCCCTGTGTCTAAGAATGTCTCTGACACATTAAATATCTTTAAAAAAGAAAAAAAAAAAATTGATGATCAGAAAGTCTTGATAAAATGCAAAATTTTAAAGATCTAATTCTTAAAACATTGAATATTGTCAAAATAGATCCACTGTCTGACATAGATTTGATAAAAGCATAAAGCATGAGATACTTAGAAAGAGAAAACATCTATAATTCAATTGTTTTTGAGAAACACTCGGATAGTACTACCACCTAATTGTGCCACAGATAAATTAACGTATCAATTAAATCCCTATTTATTCAATGCTTTCTGTAATCACCTCTCCCTCTCCACGCATAACCTTGTATTTTTTTCCAACAAGGAGTCACTTGTGAGCAATAAATGTTCTTAGCTTTCCTTTGTTTCACCCCACGCTGCCATACTTTTAGACATTCCAAGTTTTATTTGCACATCTGTCTGAAAACTGACAGGCAAGAGTGCAGGAATTAAAGCTCAAACAGAACATTTTTGGTCCTTATCAACAATGTTGATTAAGAGCTTGGGAAAGGCGCTGAAAAATTGAAGTATTTAGACTACCTGCAGATTTCCCATACCTAGGAAACTGAGCAATGCTGATGAGCGTATGAACCAGTCTACTGGCTGTTAAGGACTGGTTCATACGCTCATCAGTATTGCTCAGTGTCGGTACTGAAGTCTTTGTCCTACTCTCCAAAGTTCACCTCACTGATAACTAAAGTTATTGATTATCTCGGTCAGAATTATGCTTTTCCACTCTTGGGGCTACTCTGCATCTGATTTGTGTGTTTTTCCCCTTGGGTTTTTTTTTTTTTTCCCTCTTTCTTTCTAGTTTTCTCTCTTTCTAAGGCACACAGACATTAAAGCAAAATTTTCTTTAGTTGTTTGACATCTCTATCATGATTACAACAAAAAGGAAATGTGCTTGTTAAATTATAGAAGTTTGATTAGAAGCAAAGAGGTGATTTCTGATAGAAGGGAATTAAATGAATATTTGAATGGATAACAGAGTAGTTTGAGGAATTACCATATTTGGAATCCCCAAAACTAGGAAGGGGCTTAGAATGAGGAGCTTTTTCAAAAATAAAAACGGGGGCGGGGGGGGGCAACCCACACAAACTACAGCCTCTTCTAGCCTGAAACCAGAAGAACTAGATAGTGCCTGGCTACTGCCGCTGATTGTGCTGACCAGGGACACAATAGAAAGTCCCAGTTAGGATGGGAAAAAAAAGTAGAAGAAAACTGAAATTCATAAAAAAGACCAGACTTACCGGACTGATAGAGACTAGAGGAACCTCTGAGGCTATCGCCCCAAGACACTCTTTTAACTTGGAACTGAAAGCACTCCCGGAGGCCACCTTTCAGCCAAATAATAGATTGGCCTATAACATAAACAATAGCACCTATGAGGAATGTGGTTCTTTAAACAATCAACTATACGAGACCAAATGGCCAACATTTACCCAAAAACAAAGAAGAGAAGGCAAGGAGGAGCAGGGAAACTGGATGGATAGAAACGGGGCAGGCAGGGTGGAAATCGTGAGGGTGCTGACACATTGCAGGGATTTTAACCAATTTCACAGAACAATTCATGTATGAATTGTTGAATGGAAACCTAATTTGGTATGTAAACCCTCACCTAAAACAATACTCAAAAAAAAAAAAAAAATGGGGGGACCATCCAGCATTTCTTCCCTTCTTCTTCTGATAATGGAATGCCTATTTCATGAGGGAACCTATTCTATGTAGTATGGATGGGACTGTACCCACTACCCCCCAGCCTCAGATGTGGACATGTTGGAATATTATCTCCATGGCCACAGTGTTGATTTGGGGGCACATGACTCAACTTAGACTGATCAGAACCTTCTCTGGGTCTTTTCGCAGATGCTATCAGGAAGGCTGTCTCTTTCCACTGGAGTTACTAAAACTGAAAGAGTGTAAATCTGGAATATTCAGTGTCCATCCTGCCTATCATGGAATTCTCAGAGACACGCATAATCAGAGCCCTACGACATCATTTTAGTCCTTGGATCTAGTACTTCCTGAAACAATGCCCATCTCTGGACTTCATAGTAATGCAAACAAATAAATTTCCTTTATTGTTTTACTGGAAACTCTGGTGGCGTAGTGGTTAAGTGCTACAGCTGCTAACCTAAAGGTTGGCAATTCGAATCCACCAGGCGCTCCTTGGAAACTCTATGGGACAGTTCTACTCCGTCCTATAGGGTCGCAATGAGTCGGAATTGACTCGACAGCAAGGGGCTTTTTTATTGTTTTACTAATTTACTAGGTTGGGTTTCTGCCATTTTCAGTTTAAAGAGTAACCATGAGCTCAGGGTCTTTATCCTATAAGGTGACTGATACTACAAAATGTTTTATTTTATCCATGATATCCAAAGTCAATTGTGGAAGATCTTCCGCTTCTGATAAAGGAACTGGGCATCTGTAACCACAAATGAGGTAAGTATAAAAATTATGGTGTTTCTCTCTCTTTTTTTGTGTCAACACCATGGCTAGCCCAAGACTCAAATTCACTTGCTCTATCTATAAATTACGCACTGGCCGCTAATGCCAAAGATTAAAATTTTTACCAACTTCTGCAGTCTGAAATTGATCAAGCATGCAATCAAAGTGCATTAATAATTACTGGTGATTGGAATGTGAAAGTTGGAAACAAAGAAGAAGAATCAGTAGTTGGAAAATATGGCCTTGGTGATAGAAATGACAACAGAGATCACATGATAGAATTTTGCAAGACCAGTGAGTTATTCATTGCAAATACTTTTTTTCAACAACTTAAAATAGCAGCTATCCATGTGGACCTCACTGGATGGAAAACACAGAAATCAAATTGACTACATCTGTGGAAAGAGACGATGGAGAAGCTCAATCTCATCAGTCAGAACAAGGCCCGGGGCCAACTGTGGACAGACCATCAATTGCTCATATGCAAGTTCAAGTTGAAGGTGAAGTAAACAAAAAACAAGTCCATGAGTGATCCCACAGAATGTGGAAATTATCGAACAACATCATTAATATCACACAGTGTGTGGATCATAACAAATTACGGGAATATGAACTCCAGAACACTTAATTGTGCTCATGAGGAACCTGTACATAGACCACGAGGCAGCCTCTCAAACAGAACAAAGGGATCCTTTGTAGTTTAAAATCAGGAAAGTTATGGGTCAGGGTTGTATCCTTTCATCATACTTATTCAATCTGTATACTGAGCAAATAATCCAAAAAGCTGGACTGTATGAAGAAGTAAGCAGCATCAGGATTGGAGGAAGATCCATTAACAACCTTCAATTTGCAGATGACACAGCCTTGCTTGCTGAAAGTGAAGGGGACTTGAAGCAATTATTGATGAAGATCAAAGATTACAGCCTTCAGTATGGATTGCATCTCAACATGAAGAAAACAAAAATCCTCACAGCAGAGCCAATAAGCAACATCATGATAAATGAAGGAAACATTGAAGTTGTCAAGAATTTTACTTGAAGCCACAATCAACGTCCGTAGAAGCAGCAGTCAAGAAATCAAATGACGTATTACATTGGACAAATCTGCTGCAAAAGACCTCTTTAAAGTGTTCAAAAGCAAAGATGTCACTTCGAGGACTAAGAAGTGCCTGACCTAAGGCATGGTGCTTTCAGTCGCCTCATATGCATGAGAAAACTGGACAATGAATAAGGAAGACTGAAGAAGAATTGACGCCTCTGAATTACGGTTGATGAAGAATATCGAATATACCATGGACTGCAAAACAAAGAACGAGTCTGTCTTAGAAGAGGTACAGCCAGAATGCTCCTTAGAAGTAAGGATAACAAGACTACGTCTCACATAATTTTGACACTTCGTTAGGAGGGATCAGTCCCTAGAGAAGGACGTCGTGCCTGGTAAAGTAGAGGGTCAATGAAAAGGAGGAAGCCCTCAATGAGATGGATTGACACAGTGGCTACAG
Source organism: Loxodonta africana (assembly GCF_030014295.1). Lineage (NCBI taxonomy): Eukaryota > Metazoa > Chordata > Mammalia > Proboscidea > Elephantidae > Loxodonta > Loxodonta africana. The sequence continues at coordinate 60,925,341 of NC_087343.1, forward strand.
CAATGGGCTTAAGCATGACAAGGATTGTGAGGATGGCTCAGGACTGGGCAGTGTTTCATTCTGTTGTACACAGGGTCGCTATGAGTTGGAACCCACTCAATGCTACCTAACAACAACCTAACAATGGCAAATGATCGTGAGGGTTGCCGCTCAATAGCGTTGAGGAGGTACCAGCTCAATGAAGTTTCTAAAGCACATGATGCATTTCCTTTCATAAAATGGGTAGTCAGTCAAAAGTGAAGGATGCTACTCAAAATTGGACTTGGGAGCCAACTAAAACAAAAAAACAAACCAATTGCTCTCTAGTAGGTTTCAATTCATGGCAGCCCCGTGTATGTCAGTGTAGGACTATGCTCCATAGGATTTTCAATGGTTGAGTTTTGGAATTGCCAGGCCTTTCTTTTGAGGTGCTTCTGAGTGTACTTTAACCTACAACTTTTAGGTAAGCAGCCAAGTGCTAACTGTGTGCATCATCCAAGGAACTTCTTGGGAACCTAAGAGGGTAAATACCAGGGGAATTCCACCACTTGCCTTTGCCTCTCCCATTTCTAAGTGATCATTCATTGGCCATACCTCATTCCTTTTACTCCAGATGCTAGTAAGGTAGAAAAAGAAAGTTGGGTCTGCAATGTATTTTGCTCAATAGTGAGAACTAATTCAAAGTACCCCCAAGCAGAGTTCCATATGTTTATTGTGCAGAGTCAGGAAGTACTAAAGTGGCCCCGCTCCGGTTTCTCCTTGTGTCTCCCTATCTTCAACAAAGTGCAGAAGGTAGGGGCAATTACACTTTCAGGGCTCTTTACATTCTTTTCCATTTCCAGAGATGATATAGTATATTATACTGAACATTTTGAAATAGACTATAAACCATTTAAAATGCTACAAAATATATTCTTCACCTTACAACAATTTGCATGTTTATAGTCCTGCTATAGGTTTAAAATCATACATGCTATATTAGAAGAGGCTCTGTTTTGGGAGTCACATACTAGTGAGGACACTCATAATTTTTTGCTGGTAATTTTCATCTTGCTAATGGTATTCTTCTATACTTCCTAGTGCATAGAGCACAGAGGTGGAAGTGCTAATTGGGGAAGCTGGGCCACCTGTAACTGAATTGAGGAGGGATATTTGTCAACCCACGTATCTATCTGGATTAAGAACCAAGTGGTTAATTCTACAGCAATTAGTGCTACATACAATTTTGTTAAGTGCCTTTGAGTAGGTTCTGACTAGTAGTGACCCTATGTACAACAGAACTAAACGCTGCCTGGTCCAGCATCATCCTCACAATCATTGCTATGTTTGACCCCATTGTTACAGCCACTGTGTCAATCCATCTCGTCAAGGGGCTTGCTCTTTTTCGCTGACCCTCTATCTTACCAAGCATGATGTCCTTCTCCAGGGACTGGTTCCTCCTGATAACACGTCCAAAGTAAACGAGATGAAGTCTCGCCATCCAATTTTAAAACTCATCAAAAGGGAGAAAATGCTTGGTAATTTTAAATCCATAATTATGGATTAAATTGACTACACACTGAATAAAATCAGGAACTTTATCTACTGCAAGGCAGGAAAAGTGGCACGAAAACAGTATCCATCTTTATTATGTTAAAATAAAGACATCATAAAGGTTAACATAAAATGTTTTAAATTAAGAAATAAGTTAATTCTTAAAAAGGGACACAGACAAAACACTGATGCTTATAATGATGTTTTAAATATGGGAAATCTTATATGAAATAAAAAATGAGTATAAATTTGTTACAATCAATGAATACTCACACATTATTATTAAAAAAAGGCCAAAGCTTATTCAGATTTCCCTAGATTTTACCTAATGTCCTTTTTCTGTTCTAGGATCCCATCCAGAGTATCATCTTACATTTGGTTGTCATGTCTCCTTACGCTCCTCCCAGCTATGACAGGTTCTCAGGCTTCCCTTGTTTTTGGAGACTTTGATAGTTTTGAAGAGTACTGGTCAAGCATTCTATTTATTTATTGAGGTTAAGATTCACATAGCATATAAGTCACCCTTTTAGCCATTTTACAGTTTACAATTCAGTGGCTTTTAGTACATTCACAATGTTGGTAGCGATGACTACTCATTCCAGAATATTTCCCTTGCCTCGAAGAAGAAATCCCACATCCATTAGCAATCACTCACCATTCCTCCAGATCCCTGATCACATCTGCTTTACGTCTCTGTGGATTTGCATACTCTGGATATTTCACAAAAATGGATAAAATATGCGGCCTTTTGTATTTGGCTTCTTTTGCTCAGCGTAATATTTTCAAGGTCCATCCATGTTGTAGTATCATTACTTCATTCAATTTTATTGCTGAATAAATTCTGTTCTATAAATATACCATATTGTGTTTATCCATTCATCAGTTGGGTTGTTTCCAGTTTTTAGGTATTATGAGTATGCTGCTGTGAACAGTAGTGTACACGCTTTTGTTAGAACTCGTTTTCAGCTCTCTGGGGTATATACCTAGGAGTGGAATTGCTGGATTATATGGTAGTTCCATGTTTAACTTTTTGAGGAACTGCCAAATTGTTTTCCACAGCAGCTGTGCCATTTTATATTCTCACCAGCAATGTACGAGGGCTCCAACTTCTCTACACTTGTATTTTTCAGTTTTTCAATGATTGTCATCCTAGTGCATGTGAAATGTTATCCCACTGATTTGTGTTTTCCTAATGACTAATGATGATAAGCATCTTGTCATGTGCTTATTAACTGTTCATAGATCTTCTTTGGAGAAATATCTATTCAAGCCCATTGCCCACATTTCTTATTTTGCTAAAATACAAATAACATAAGATTTACCATTTTAAAGTATACAATTTAGTGGTATTATGTACATTGATGATGTTGTGTGTGCATCAAACACAATTTAGTTCTAGAACTTTTTATCATCCCAAAAGGAAATCCCATGCCATTAAGCAATCATTTGCCACTTCTCCCTCCCCCAGCTGCTGGCAACCACTAATCTGCTTTCTGTCTTTATGGATTTGCCTGTTCTGGACATTTCAAACAAACGGAATCATACCATATGTGACCATTTGTGTCTTCTCCATTTTGGCAAAAAAGACCATTGGGATTTTGATAGGAATTACGTATAGCATTGCCATCTTAACAATATTAACTCTTCCAATCCATGAACATGGGATGACTTTCCATTTACTTAGGTTTTATTTAATTTCTTTCAGTAATGTTTTATAGTTTTCAGTGTTCAAGGCTTATACCTCTTTGGCTAAATTTATTTCCAAGAATTTTATTCTTTTTGATGCTATTGTAAATCGAATTGTTTTCTTAAATTTCCTGTTCAGATTGTTCATTGTTAGTGTATAGGTATACTACTCATTTTTGTATGGTGATCTTATATCCTGTAACTTTTATAAATTCATTCATTAGCTCTAATAGTTTTTTTATTTTTTGTGGATTCTTTAGGATTTTCTATACATAAGATCATCAGTGAATAAACAGTTTTACTTCTTTCTTTCCAAACTGATTATCTTTCATTTCTTTTTCTTGTCTAATTGTTCTGGCTAGAACTTCTAGTATGACATTTAATGAAAGTGGTGAAAGCAAGGATAGTCTTTTGCCAAATGAAAGTCATAAATTGTGTGCATGTGTGTGTGTATGGTGCATTCAAATCTATCAGTTTTTTTTTCCTTTGTTGTTTCTTGGTTTGGCATCAAGCTTAGAAACAGAACAAGTTCTCTCTGAATAAGTAAGTTACCTGTACTTCTACAGAATGGTCTTCCTTATATATTTTCCAGCTTTCACGCGCCTATAACGTATTGAAAATATCATGGCTTGGATCAGGTGAACCTTAGTCCTTAAGGTGACATCTTTGCTTTTCAACACTTTACAGAGGTTTTTTGCAGCAGATTTGCCCACTGCAATACCTCATGACCAAAGAATAGATGCCTTTGAATTATGGATACCATGGACACTAGGTGAATAAATCTGCCTTGGAAGAAGTGCAGCCAAAATGTTCCTTGGAAGCAAGGATGGTGAGACTGTCTCATTGACTTTGGGCATGTTATTAGGAGGGACCAGTCTCTGGAAGACATCGTGCTTGATAAAGTAGAGGGTCAATGAAAAAGAGAAAGATCCTTAATGGGATAGATTGACACAGTGGCTACAACGATGGGTTTAAACATAGCAAAGATTGTGAGGATGGCACCGGACCGTGCAGCATTTTGTTCTGTTGTACATAGGGTTGCTATGAGTCCGAACCAACTTGATGGCACCTAACCAAAAAAAAAAAAAAAAAATGAAGAAAACAACCCCGACCTCAGAAACTGATACAAGGATTATTGTGCCTGGCACTGGCAAGATATCTAAAGCAAAAAACAGAACAAAAAATTGTTGCCTTCCAGTACATTCCAACTCATAGCCACCCTACAGCACAGGGTAGAGTTGCCCCATGGGGTTCCCAAAGAGTGGCTGGTGGATTCAAACTGCTGACCTCTTAGCAGCTGAGCTCTTAACCACTGCACCACCAGGGCTCCTCCAGGGGTCCTCATCAAAAACCCCTTGCCGTCCAGTCGATTCCGACTCATAGCGACCCTATAGGACAGAATAGAACTGCCCCACAGAGTTTCCAAGGAGCCCCTGGTAGATTTGAACTGCTGACCTTTTGGTTAGCAGCTGTAGTGCTTAAACACTACACCACCAGGGTTTCCCCAGGGCTCCCTAAAAAAAAAAAAAAAAAAAAAAGCAAGCATTAATTCCTTTTCCTTTGCACTGAATGGAATATTGTTAATTGCCAAAAGTGTTCACCTCCCTGGTGAAGACTAAAATAAAAGGTTGGGAGGTGTAATTTTTGGTGAGTTTACATTCAAACACTATTTCAGGGAGGTTTTAGAAGCACTCCGTTAAACTACAAACCCCACAATGCATATAAAAGAACCATTAACTTTCTGTGTAGGAAATCTTTGTGGATTCGGAGTTGGCAAAGCGCCTAATTCTTTTTATCTGGATTTCCCCTGTTAACATACCCTACCCCCCACCTTTCCTCTAAGCACAAGTGGTTACTTCCTCTTGGAATGCTCTCTTCAAGATTTCAAAGTGAATCTTCCGTTATAAGGTATCATAATTAAAAAACAACTGCGAATACTATAAAATTCATTAAAAAAACCGTATGGGGCACGTGGGATTCTGAGACTTCTGTTGAAGTAATCCAACTACCGCAGACTAAGTGGAAAGAAAAATTATAAGTACCATGATTATATCTAGTAACCATTTTTACCCTTTCAAAATCTGAGATTAGTTCACAGCGAATCTCGTTTTATCCTCTCATATTTTTTATATATTATTTATATCCGACAGTCTCGTATCTGCATGCTTCAGGGCGCTCAATCTGTCGTGCACCAACACTGCCCACGCTCCGGCCAGACGACAGAGCAGGATTGTATACAGGCGAGCAAGGATCTCCGATTCCATCCCGGCCGGAGCGCGCTATCTGCAGAGTGGCGCGCGCCACCGCTCCTCCGAGGTTGGAGCCAGAGAACACGCTGCGGCGCGCGCCAGCCAAGCCCGCGCGGCCGCCTCCTGGCGCAGAGCTTCCTTCTCGCCCTACCGGCAGCCCCACATCCCACAGGCTCCGAAGCGGCCCCAGAAGGGGGAGAAGTGTGAGGAGGGGCTCCTCAGGGAGCGGCGGGGAATTCCCCCTTCCACCGAACGTTCCCGATTGTTCACCATCTTCACGTCAGCAGCAGGGGGTAATCCCCCGTCTCCAGCTGCTCTTGACGTCACCGTGCAGAGCCACCGCCCCCCGCGCGCCCCTGCCGCGGGGCCGCTTCGAAGCCCCGCCTCTAGACACAGCCACGCCCTCATCTGCTCCTATGCGCTCGACGTAGGGGGCGGAGCTTCTTTGACCCAGGCGTGAGCGGTTGCTTGGGCCAGAAGGTTCTCCTGTGGAGTCGCTCCTCTTGCTGCCCCGCCCAGTAGGTTCGTTCGCAACGCTCATTCCACACCCTTTCTCCCTCCTTCTGCTCCTCGCCCCGCCTTTCCCCCTTTTACTCTACTCCTCTGGTTCCTTCCCCGCCTCGCCACCTTCCACGATCTCGCGAGACTTGGCCCAGAACATTGCGGATCGGGTCGGCGCCATTTTGGGACTGAGACTGGTTGTGGGGGAGGGAAAAGCGGCAAAAGGGGATTATTCAAAGTACCGAAAACCTCCTCCCGGGATCGAGCGCAGCGGCACCCCCAGGCCAGGGGCACCTCTGATGGGGTAGAAGGTAACATCGTTCTCTGTGCTCCGCGCCAGAGTCGTGGGAGGCGGGGGGTGCCCGTGTCGGCGTTGGGGTTTGAGGAGTCGGGAGCGGCGTTGGCGGCGCGAGGTCTGAGGCTGCCCGTAGATCGGGGGGTGGGGGGAAGGGGTCGGGCAGCAAGGCGAGAGAAGGGAAGGAAGCGCTGGAAGGCCCCTCTTGGTATTGACTTGATTCCAGTAGGGCCGAGGTGCCCGGTTGTGGGGAAAGGTGGGTGGCTTAGTCCTGGTGGCTGAGGGGGGGTGTTGTTTGGCGGAGGCAGGGAATAGCTTTGACACCCCCTGTGCTCGGTCTTCCTTCCGCCGGCCTGTGGCACACGCCCGCCTCCTTTTTGCACCACTGCCCCTTTTGGAGTCGAGGCCGAGTTGTGGCCTTCGGCTGTTTCTTTAGCAGCGCGCCCTCTCTGCCTCTTCCAGGTCCCTGGCACTTGCGTGTACTCGGGCGGATGATACCTTGTTCATCTCAGTTCTGTGGAAAGAGAATCTGTCCCCCTTTTTTGGAATCACTCTTTCTGTGGTTTACAAGACGGGCTCGGAACCTTCCACCCCCTCAGTGTTGGGAGAAACCTGTTTTCTTAATTCAAGGAAATGAGAATCTACACGTTGATCCCACTGCTCCCCATGGAAGCGGGGAAGGCTCACCCTGTGGCGAATTTAAGAAACGTTCTTGCCCCACTTCTCATCCACCTTTCTACCCTCAGTGGGGAAAATATGCCTCTTTTGGATATTCTAATTTAGAGGGTCCGTCTTGCTTTCTATGTCTCCAGGTCTCTAAGCTACCTTTACTAATGCTTCGTGGCAGCACACCTGTTTGTCCGTTTTCCTTGGATAGGAAATAGAGAAGACTTTTTATAAGTTTGTGTGTCAATTTTATAGTTTTAATATTTACTCAAAAAGTATAAGAAAGCTAGCTTATATAACGTCCTCAGGTATTATATCCGCACCCTCTTCCCCAGTTCAAATCAGTACTTGTCCGTGTAACACCATCACCCACCTTTTCTCCTCTCTACTCTGAAGTCTTTTTCATTTAGTAGACTTTTACTGGATGTTTGCTTGGGCAAAGTCCTTTTCCAGGACCCCAGTAGAAATATACAGAAGCAAATTTTTCTCCAGAGATTGACTCATTAGGATAGGGATTGATTTTTAGCTCAAAATCAAAGCTCAGTGTGTAATTTTTTTTTTTTTAATAACTTTTGCAGGTGATTGAATTACTCCTATATGAAGATCATCTAGGTTTTGTGTAAAAGGCCTTGGATATTTGAAGTGGCCTTTTGGAATTACAATGGTTTTGGATATTTTTGCCACAGAAGTTTATTAAAATTGGGAAGAATCATCTCTGAAGTGAATTGATAACAGTGAACAATTCAAGCTACTTACAAAGAGACCAGGCATTTCTTCAGTATTTTGGTTCAAACGGATTATATAACTGGTTAAAGTATTTCAGCTGGTGGAATTATTTGTTTCTTACCCCTTCCCCCTGTTGGTGTTCTTCAGCCAAAACTGTAAGATATGTTTGATTTGTGTACTGAGTAGTTCCACAGTTTCAAATTACTCTTTAAATATTGCTGAAGTTTCGTGGTAGTTTATTTTTACCTTTATTAAAAGTTTTAGGAATTTTCGATCTCAGTCCTTTTCATATCACAATGGGACAGCTTCTCTAAATCAAGACATTGAAAGAATACAGAGTTTTTTTCCTTTTATCTTTTATTTACGTGAAAATTTAAGATGTTGCAGTTTTCCAGCAGCATAGTAGTATTGAGATAGCTGTGTGTCTCCCTGTATATGCTGATGTTTAGGAATGCTCTTCAGATGTGAAATTTTGTTTTTGCTTTTTGGCTCATAAATCGGATATTTCACGTGGAGTGGATAAGTACAACAGTGACAAGTACATGGAATAATAAAGAAGACAGGCCTCAGAAGACTTTATAATCTTAAATTCAAGAAACTTGGCTAATTCTAGAAATACCATATGAAAACTTTACAGAAGTATGGGTAGCTGACTTGAAGAAACTCTATGTCAAATAGTCATAGGTTAAGTATTTTCAAAGAACTTGGAAATTATTTCAGAGGATACAAAATAAAAAAACAAACTGGAAAACATAAAGATTACAGGGGAAAAACCAACACCTTCCTGTGCAGTCCTGTTGAAATTTGTAAGTACTATTTGGTGAGTGAATTAAATGTTTGTTTGTAAACTGTAATGAGAGTCATGTTTATCCTGTACTATTTTTTTTTTTTATTCTTGGAAGCCTTTCAGTTTCTTGCGGTAATATTGCTTGGCTTCTTTTTCCTGGACAGCCTGAAAACAACTGTTAATGACCATTATCTGAGTAAATTAAAATGCAGGTAAGAAAGATGCAGGAATATTTCAGATTCAGACAGTCCTAAGTTATAAATTTTTTGTGCCCTTAAAGGAAAACTGTATGATCAGAATGCACCACAGGGTTTATAGAGAAATAGATCGGTAGGAAGGTAGGAAAAAAATATTTCATGTGTTTTGAGTTTACATTTTCAATGTGAGGAATGATTGTAGTTTGGTGTTCCAGTTTACAGTTATGTAGTTGTTTAAAATACATTGTAGGTCTTAGTTTTTAATCTGATGTTTCATGAAGTAGCTTGTTTTAAGGTATAACCTTTCCTAACATTTTAATCCATTATAGAAATTAAGTTTTTGAAAGTTTGTTGAAGTGGTTTTGTATTTAAAATTGTTCCTTAAGATTTTAGTTCCAAAGAGAAACAAACAACAACAACAAAAATAATAAACATTACCAGGAGCAGAAACCGAGAAGAACTGAGCAAAGTGCATTAAGAACTTTTAAAATAACAAGAAAAGAATGACTATACTTCTTTTCCTCCAAGGAAGGTTATGCTGACTTATAAACAAAATAAAGCTTTTAAAAAAGTTGTAAATATCAATTGTTGTAATAGAAATCCTTTTGACAAACAAGAGACTTGTCTTTTAATGATACTTGTATTTTGCAGAATTAAATAGTGTTTTTAGCTAACATTAGTTATGACGTTTAGTTTTTCAGTGATTCAGGCGTTTAGTGTTTACTGTTTTTTAAAAAAATTCACTACAGTCTGTCTTTTAAGCAAATGAATATTAGTAAGGAGATTAACTAAAATTAATCTGAGTATTTTATTTAACTATTTGAGATAAAAGGAGGTGACTTTTGAATGCTTTAGCAAAGTTTTTAATAATTTGTCAGTTGCTCTCATTTCGAAACAACTTCTTTTGCTAAACTGCTGAATCCTGTTAACTCACTTAGAGCAAAAGAGGTAGTAGAGTCCAAAAGAATGTAGGTATTCATATATTCATGTATTGAATTTATTTTCTGAACTAAAATTGAGATTAGAGAGTTCAGTAATTATTTCTCATAATAGATTAGGTTGTATGTGTTTCTCTGTAAGAGTTGTGTGTAGTACTTCTAATGGAGTTTTCACCTGGATTTATATGAAAATGTGGCAAGAACGCCTTCTTCCCTTTACTTGGGAAGCCTATTTTATGCATTCCTCAATTAGTGGGTTCTCAAGTTCTTTGGTAATATGCACCTTAAATGTGATTAAGAAGTTGAACTGAAAATGAATGACCTTTATTCATAGAGAAGGACCACATTACATTTATCATTTGTGATTGTTTTCCTTTAAATTGCTTGATATCCCAAGCTGTAATGTCAGGATAAAGATTACTCCAGAGACAAAGGGTTTTAACAGTTAACTTTAATCCTTGAATAGTCTAACATTTGTGAACTTTGCTTAGTAATTGTTCAAGGATAGATTCACTTACTTGAATGTTTTGTTAAGTACTTCTAATTGATTTTTTGGAGATCGAAATATATAGTACCACTATTTAGTAATTGGAGCAATGGCCAAGCTGCTTTTCCCCACAGAAGTATCCGTTTTTCCTTCTTTCTACCTCCCCTCCTATTTTTTTTCCTTCTGCTTTTTGTCTCCTATGCCTAAACTACGTCTGCAAATAATAATGGCTAAAGTTTGTAGATGATGATTGTGTTACTTGTTTTGCTGTGTACTTTACATGGTATATCTTAATTCTTATAATAGTCCTACGAGGAAAGTTGTTATAGTTACAGTGGTAAAGATGAGAAATGTAAGATTTAGGGAGGTTGGACTTGGGAGAAAGTTACTTGGTTAGGATGCGATTGGAGGCTTGACCAAGTCTCCAGGCACGGACTCTAGAGCTCATACTCTTAACCACTAGGCCATACTTGGACTGCCTCCTTGTGGATTTTATTTCACCAAACTCATTATGTTTGAGCGGTATCCCTGGCATTTTTTTTTTCTTTCTGTATACTGCTTCTCTTCGGTTAACTTCGATTTCTAACTACTAAGGGAACTTGGAGCTAAGAGGAAACTACTGTTAGTTTTGTCATTTGTTAGTAGCTACTTGAATGCTAACATTTTAACTAAAAATTAAAGTGGTTTGGGATTATATTCGGATCTTATTCGTGCATAGCTTCTTTGAACAGGTATGGTGCTAAATGGATATTTTGTTTTTAGTTTTTCTAGTTTTCCAGCTGAGAATGCTGTATGGATTTTTTATGTGTAAAGTGGCTAACACTTCAAAATTTAGAAAGGGAGAAAAAGTTAGGAAAGAATAGTGAGGAGGATGAAGAAAAAAAATTGGGAGAGTTCTAGGACAAGGGAATATGGATAGGAACCTCTAGTCTGAAAGTAAAATAAGCAAGTGAAGATAGAGCCTAAACCCAGAACAGATTATATAATTGTCTTTGCCTCAACCAACTTCTGTTTCACTTTTGTTAAAAATGTTTAGTTGTCTAGATCCAAGTAAGGCAGTGATGCCGAAAAAGGGTAATGGCCGGGAGTTAGAAAGGAGACTTTTGGTTTAGAATATGGAACATATGGTAGAAAAGGGCCTTTTTTTTTTAACCTTGTATATTGACCTAACTTTTTTTGCCCTTAGTTTTCTTCACTAAACTGATTGAAATATTGTATACGAAGGCTTTGTTAATTGTGAAGTGTAATACAGAAAGTTTTATTCTTATCCTAATATTTTAAGATTCTGCTTAATGCATTTCATATGCCAGACTAATATTTTTCATATTCTGTCAAGCTCTTCCTTTGATCTCATTTCTGTTAATGGTTTAACCTGTATTCCATTCATGCTAACCTGAAATTGTGTCTTTGACATCTCCCTTACGTTTATGACGCATAACTTTGCCTCCCAACATCCAAATTCAGTAAGGCAATAACCTATTAACTCATCTCCTTGCCTACAGTCTCATTCTCTCCTCCCAGCGGTCGGTCCTGTAACCAGAAAACGCACTTAAAATATAGCCCTTGATTTTGTTAGTTTAGCAGCTCTTAGGATAGTGTATTTGGCATAATTGGGGCAGGGGACAGATTGGAAGGAGACATACTCCCTTCCCTATCCACCCCTCCAACATTTTAAAATGTTTTACATGACAGAAGTTATTAACATTAATTCTTTTTGGCTACATGGATGGGTGTGGGAGACAGTTGTTCATGTGAATTCTTTGAAATTGATAATTTTGTGGGCACTTATATATGTTTTTCTGGGGAGTTAGATCTATTACTTTCAGCAAGACACTCACTGGAAACAATATGTTAAGAATTACTGCTAAACCTTTGTGGTTGAGCCTCGTTTTTCAATTTTTCCTGCTTTCCTTTTTCCTTATCGTCATCTGCCAATCAGAATAGCTAAAGGCTTCTGCTCTATATCCCTACAAATAATTGCTAATTTTTGCATGTTCTTGTTCAAGATATCACTACAAATAATTGCTAATTTTTGCATGTTCTTGTTCAAGATATCCCACTCAGTTTCCTGTTCTTAAGTCCTCTTTTTGTCCATAGGTTGGTGCATTGCTTTTGATCTTTTATTTTCTGCCCTTTAATTCAGTTTTCAAATGAGGTTTTTTAAGACCACATTTAATTTTTTTCCATTGTTTTTTCTTTTTTTTTAAAAGCAAGAATTGAGTTTTTAAAACCTTAGTTGATGAGGTTATGTTTCCATTGATACTCAGAATTTGTAAATAACATTTTTAAAAATTCTTAAATGAAAAAGTTTTTAGGAATAGTTATCTTTAGTACACATGCATACTAGTAACAAAGTAAGTTAGCTTGTTTTAATTTTCATTGAGCAGAAATATACATTCTTTTAATTAATGAATTTATTTTTTTTTTAAACAACAAATACTTGTTATTTCTTACAGTTTCTGTGGGTCAGGAATTTGGGAACAGCTTAGCTGAGTGGAATGGAAACCCTGGTAGCGAAGTGGTTAAGTGCTACGGCTGCTAACCAAGAGGTCCACAGTTCAAATCTGCCAGGCGCCCCTTGGAAACTCTATGGGACAGTTCTACTCTGTCCTACAGGGTCGCTGTGAGTCGGAATCGACTTGACTGTAGTGGGTTTGGTTTTGGTTTTTGGTTTAGGTGAGTGGTTCTAGCTCTCTCAGGTCTTTCATAAAGTCTTAATCAAAATGTTGGTCAGGGCTGTAGTCATCTAAAGACTAGAGGATCTGTTTCAAAAATGGTACAGTCATGGGGCACACTGCTAGGATGGTGCGCTCATGATGCTGGCTGTTAGACTAGGGGACTCTATTCCTTACCATCTGGACCTCTCCACAGAGCTGCTTGAGTCCGTGGCATGGCAGCTGCATTCTTCCAGAGCAAGTGATCTGAGAGAGAGCAAGGTAGAGAGAAGCAGTGGTTTTAATGAACTAGCCTGAGAAGTCACTTCTGCCACATTCTGTTAGAAGCAAGTCACTAAGTCTAGCTTACAATCAAGGGGAAGGGAATTAGTTCCACCTTTTGTCAGATAGTTTGTAGACATATTTAAAACCACAGTAGTTGAAGTGATCCTTCACAATTAGTAATTGTCCCCACAATTAGCCAAATGCTTACCCCACAGATAACGAGGTTGGGTTCATATCATATGTAAGACGTTAGTTGCCACCGAGTCAATGCTCTAAACGTATATGGACTTAGGAAATTTAAACCTTTCCACCTTTCTAGCCACTTGAAGAGATGTGGAGGTAAGGTTTTTTTTTTTAAATTAACTTTTATTAAGCTTCAAGTAAACATTTACAAATCCAATCAGGCTGTCACATGTGGAGGTAAGGTTTTTTGTTTGTTTACTTTAGTCTCCCAATCAGTGTAATGAGTGAATTTTAACAACTAGTATTTATCCATGCTTAGCATGTGCCAGACAGTGTTCTAAGTCTTATTAAGTGTATTAACTTGTTAATCCTCATAGACATTGGGGAAAGGGCCTATTGTTAATCCTCATCAGATGAGAAAATGAAGGCGCAGAGATTTTAAGCAGTTTTCCAAGGTCACACAAGCCAGTAAGTGATATTTCTGAACCCATATCGTTTACTGTTACCCATTATGGTCCATAGTTAAACAGTTTTTAAGGTCATAATGTGAGAAAAGTAAAATAATACTGTTTGGGAAATTTGGAAGGTATTTTCTTCTTAGCTGTTTATATTTCTCTTTAAGTTTTATTTTTGTCAACGATAGAATGAATGACTTGATTATAATTAATCTTCGCGTGGTTTATCCTCATTCAGGAATGTTTTCCTCTTGGATCACTTTGAAACTAATATTTGTATAGTATTTTAGTTTACAGACTGCTTTTCCTAATTTCTAGGTGAAATAAGTGCTATTTCTGTTTATTGGTTTAAGAAACTGGCAAGAGCCAGAATTTGAACTGTTGATGTGTATTCTTCTGTTACAGGTAACTTCCTTAGCATTGTGTGTTGTGGCTCTTACTCTAGAGCAGTGCTGTTTAGTAGAACTTTCTGAAATAATGGAAATATCCCATGTCTGTGCTGTTCACCGGAAACCCTGGTGGCCTAGTGGCTAAGAGCTCAGCTGCTAACCAAAAGGTCAGCAGTTCGAGTTCACCGGGCGCTCCTTGGAAACCCTACGGGGCAGTTCTGCTCTGTCCTGTAGGGTCGCTCTGAGTCAGAATCAACTTGATGGCAACAGGTTTGGGTTTTTTTTTTTAATGCTGTTCAACAGGGTAGTCACAAGCGATATTCATTATTGAGCATTTGAAATATGGCTAGTGTGAGTAAGGCACTGAACTTTAAATTTTATTCGTTTAAAGTTAAATGGCAACATGTAGCCATATTGGATAGCAGCTCTAGAGGAGTAGTATGGAATGCAGTCAGATCCATGCAGTCAGGTTCATACACCTTTTATGCCAAGTACATTAAAAAATCCCCTTTAGTATTCTGAAATCAAATACCTTATGCACATAAGTCAACATAATGCATATGGATATCTAGTTGTCCGAGTACCATTTGTTAAAAGACATTGTTTGCTGTTGAATTCCTTGATACCTCTGTTGGAAATCAGTTGACTATATGTGTGTGCAGCTACACACACACACACACACACACGTACGTTCTTACGCCAGTTCCATGGAACACTAGTCCATGAATATAAATGATAACATTTGACTTGTTATTTTTGCTTTATTTTAAAATCTGATAGACCTCTTAATGTTTGCTAAAATCTTTTATAGGAAATTTGGTGTAAAAGGGGAAATTGTTTGGCACGTGCAAAAGGACCAATAATGCTAGAGCAATTCATGGAGCAACCTTGAATTGGTTTGAATGGCTTGAAGTGTTAGGTATTATCCAAATTATACTTACACACAGTTCTACCCTGCAATATGTCAGGTTGCTGTGACTTAGAATCTACAGTACGTTTTTGGTTTTTACCGCTAGACTTGTGCAAACCACCATCTTCTCATCTGAACTACTGCTAACTTTTTTCATGCCCCATTATTGTGCTCCAGTAGTTCATTATCCACAGAGCAGCCAGAGTGATCCTTTTAAAAATGGTAGATCATACCATTTTTCTGCTTAAAACCATCTAGTGGCCTCCCACTGAACTTAAAAATAACATATGCATTGTTTGCCCCCTTCCATTCTCTGCAGCCTTTTTTGCTGTCTTCTGGTCATTTTGCCTTTGGCCTTTCTCTTCCATAAGCACATCCAGGCATTTTCCTTCCTGTCTTAGGGCCTTTATGTTTGTTCTCTCTTTCTGGAATTTTGGAATACTCTTTTTCTGTTCTTTCCATGTTAACTCAATTTTAGCTCAAATGTTATCTTGTCTGAGAGAGACTTTTTCTAACCATTCTGTGCAAAGTGGGCCATCCCCTTCCTGTACCCTTTGATTTCTCTCATTACTCTGTTATCCTATTCATTTCATTCAAAACACAGTGCATAATTTTCTTGTTTACTCTTTTTTACCCCTCTTTATCATGAGGGCAAGGACCTTGTGTCATTTGTTTATTGTTGCATTCTCAGTGCAGTTAATTGCAGAGTAAAAGACTTATTATTAACATCTTAGATAATTTAGCTTTATCCCCTCCTCCCCCCATATCCACTTGTTATGTTTTATTATAGAGCTGCTTGAGGACTAGTTAAAATTTGTTACGGGATTATTCCTAGCTGAATCGATTTGTTAGATCATTTAGGAGGTGTTTTATCTGCCTACACTTAATTTTTGTTACACAAGCTTCTAGTCCCTTTGCCAGTTTCAAAACTAGCTTTGGATTTGCTGTTAGCTTTCTGAAGGGACTGCCTGATAAAGATGTCTTTGCTATGACCCTTGCCTTTAAAAATTTCACCCAATTTGAACTGTTGAGTCAGAGGGATGGAAACCTAGTTAAAATGTCCTCTCAGATTTAAAAACGTCTAAAACACTTTTATCTTCAGGTTTTGAGGAATTCATTGAAATATGTGGGTGAATAGAATTTTTAGGCTCCTATTTTCAGAAATTAAGAAGGACATTCATTATCAATTATGTGAACATTATATGAACTAGTGTCTTTGAGGAAGAAACATAATGGGAAAGTGATGCAGATTTATGCCCACAAAACTTTAATTATTTTTGGTTTTACAAAATTTTTCAGTGTACTGGTAATCTTGTTCTGGTGTTGTGTAAGAAGAGCTTGTTAACTGATCCCGTGCAGTGGGCTTACTTAGTGAAGCTCCAAAAGCTGCTGAACTTGAGACTGTAATAGTATCAGGCTTGAGTGATGAAATTGCTTCTGGAACACTAGGTCGAAAACTACTTGAAAAATGGATTCATCTGATAAATCGCATGTGTTAAAGACTTTTTATACAAGGTAGCTGCCCTTTAACTCAGCTGGTAGTTTCAGACTTTACACATGAATTACTCTTCTCTCTCCCACTAAAGGAAACCCTGGCGGCATAGCGGTTAAGTGGTACGGTTCCTAATCCAAAACGTTGGCAATTCGAATCCACCAGGTGCTCCTTGGAAACTCTGTGGGGCAGTTCTGCTCTGTCCTGTAGGGTCACTATGAGTCAGAATCAGGGCAACTCCACGACAACAGGGGTACTTCCACTAAAAATGAGGTCCTTTTACAGGGTTTGATGGTAAGATTGTATGTCAGCTTGGGTGGGTCATGACTTAGTGATTTGTGGTTATGTAATGATGTAATCATCCCCCATCTTGTGATCTGATGTGAGCAGCCAGTCATTTGAAAAGGGAGTTTCTTTGGGGGTGTGGCCTGTGTCAGTGGTGTCACTAGGGGATTGCAGGGGGTGCAGACTGTACTGGGTGATACCGTCAAAGGGGGTGATTGCTGAGTGCAAGCACTGAGTTAGCTCCTGGGCCACTATCTTAGAAGTGGTGCAAAGTTTTCAGATGGGCAAGGACTCGGACATCACCAAGAGGAGGGGAAGGTGGGGAGCAGGGAAGCCATGGAAGGAGTGCTGGGCACAAACTCAGAGAATGGCATACCAGGAGTCGTGGGGGCTTGGCCTGCTCCCCGGTCCCCCCCACCCCGTAGAGGGGGCAGGTGATGGGTTTCGTTTGCATGTGCTATAAGCACGCACTGCTGTTTTCATTGCTGGGGGAGTTGACACCTGAGTTATCGCATTGAGTGACACCAGGCCTTGTGACACCACTGGCTTGCATCCAGTGTATATGGACATTGTGGCAAAGCTCAATCCTCTGGATCCTGCATCTGTCTTGTTACCCTTTGACCTTTGGTTCTTGGGACGTGAGTCTGCTGCCTGACCTGCAGATTTTGGGATTCCACCTCCCGCGACCCCGTGAGCCGGCAGCCTTCCCCCTGACCTGCCGATTTTGGGTTTGTCAGCCTCTGCACTGGGCGAGTAAGGAGAAGCCCCCAGCTTAACACCTGACACAGGGATTTGGGACTTGCCAGCCTCCACAACTGCATGAGCCGTTTCCGTGAGATGAATCTCTATGATTATATATACACGCTTCACTGGTTTTGCTTCTTGAGAGACTCCAGCCTAAGATACAGGGACAGTGTGACACTGGTAGTCCTGTTAAATTAGGACGTTCCAAAAACTTAATTTGCTGGGAGACCAGTAGCCTGTTTATGAAAGGAGTTGACTCAGCCAGTGGAGGCCAGTTTGTGACCATCTGTCAACCATGGCAGTTCATACTATTCTCTTTTACTTGTCTATGAGATAGAGACCTATGTTTTATGCGGTTTGATAGAACTATGGCTCAGGACAATGCCTTTCAGGTAAGGTTAAAACTTAAACTCAAAACTTAGAAAATTACTTACATATCTCTTAGTAAGGCTAATGTTTTGTGTTAGGTAGGGTCACTACATAATGTATCCTTGGTTATTTAGAGCTTGTATATGTAGCCTTTTAAAAGTTTCAGCTACCACTTATGTGACTATGGGAACTTAACATGTGCTTTACATCTGTATAGAAACATGGTTTTCTGGTTTTAAACTAGAGATAATACAACCTCCTGGAAAGTATAATAAGGAGTAAATGAGTAAATGCTTGTAAAGCTCTTAGCAAATAGTAAATAAGGTTAGTTCATGTTTTTAGCTATAGTTATCTTCATAGCCATTTATGTTCTTAAGTTAAATTACTTGAATTTCCAAATCTTTCATATCAAAGATCCTGTGTCAGTCAGCACTCTTTCTGTACTGACCTTTTTATAGGGTTAGGTTCATTTTTTATATTTCATTTGTTGAAACCTGTTTGCTCCACTTGGGATGTTTGCTATTTAGTCTGTACTTTTTTTAGTTTGAGAAAAGATAGGTTAAGAGTGAGGATTTAGGAAATAGCGTAGTCCTGGAGTGGTGCGATAGGTTAATGTGCTCATCTGCAAACAGGTTGGAGGTTAGAGATTAGAGGTGCCTTGGAAGAAAGGCCTAGCAATCTGCTGAGGAAACCAGCCAGCTATGGAGTACAGATCTACTCTGACATCCATGGGGTTGCCATGAGTTGTAATTAACTTGACGGTAACTTTTTTTTTAAGTTTAGTCAGACTGAAGAGGTTTTTTTTTTTTTAATATTTTGAATACATGCATACAGTGTAAATTTTCTTTTTTTTAGAAAAAGATTACCCCATCATTCCTGTTTCCCAGTAATAGCTCCCATCTGAAGCAACCACTGTTAGTTTCTTATTTTTCCAGAGAAACCTTATGTGTGCCTGTTATTGTGTGCAGTTGAGTTGATTCCTACTCGTGGTGACTCTGTAAGAAAGAGTAGATCTGCTCTAGGCTGCAGTCTTTATGAGAGCAGATCATCACGTCTTTTCTCCCACGGAGCCACTTGTGAGTTCCAGCCACCAGTCTTTCCGTTAGCAGCTGAGTGCCCAATCATTGCACCACCAGGGCTCCTTTATGTATATGTAAGTGTGTGTATGTATTTTTTTCTTCTTTTTCATACAAGTAGTAGCATGATGTCCCCTCTGCTCTACAGCCTTTTTTCTTAAATATTTTGAAGATTATTCCATAGTAATACACATAAAGTGACTTCATTTTTTATATTGGCTGGATACTGTATATAGTCAAGCTCCTATAAATGCATGTTAGATTGTTTCTTGGTTTTATTTCCTATTATGAACTTTGCTAGTGAATGTCCTTGTAAACATGGGGTAAATTCTACAAGTGGAATTTCTGGGTATAATTTTGAATGATAAGTTCAATTGCACTCTGTAGAAGTACACCAGTACGCTTCCAGCACTAATAGGGTATCAGATTTTTTCTTTGGCATTTTGCCTTTTTGTTTTGAATGAGAACGAAAAATTTCCACGTATAGGATCTTTTTCTGTGAGCTATTTATATCCTTTCCCCATTTTTCTTTTGCTCTGTTGGAGCATTTTATGTATTAAGGAAGGTCAGCCCTTTATCTTATCTGTGCTATATGTGATGAGTATTTTTACCCTAGTTTGTTCTACCCTTTGACCTTGGTTATGGTGAGCTTTGTCATATAGAACAATTTTTGTTTTAATGCATATACTTGAATATATATACACATTTGTACTTAATGGGATGTATCATACTTAGAAAGACCTTCCCCTTTTGATAATCATAAAAATTTTCCCACTTATCTAGTTTGTTGCTTTTATTTTTCTCCTTTAAATCTGATCGATTTGATAATTATTTTGGGTAAATTTTGAAGTAGGAAAGTTGTCCCAACTTTTATTACATACTAAATTTCTGTATGTGTTCAGGCTTATGGACTTTTCTGTTCTCTATTTTTAAAAATAATTGTGTTTAAGGTGAAAGTTGACACAGCAAATTAGATTCTCATTTAACAGTTTCTACAAATTATTAAGTGATACTGATTACATTTGTCACAGTGTGTTATCATTTGTGTTCATTCCCTTCTGGTTTTACCATTTCCAATACTTTAGTTTCCCTGCCCCTTCCCTTCTCATCTTGCTTTAATTTTTGACCATTTGGTATCGTATAGATTGGACTTCCTATTCTCTTTCACTGATACTTCTTTACCCATGTTCTAATACTATGGTGCTTTAGTCACTATAGCTTTTAAAACTGAATCATAGAAAAGGGTGTTAAAAACCTTTATATCTGTAAATTAAGAAAATTGTATTCTTCATGTTTTATTTAATTTGCAATTCTGTAATTCAAGAAAGTTGATTTGCCTTTGACATACAAATTTCAAGCCCATTGTTTTGTTGTAAGTAGTGAGGAAGGTTATATTTGTAAAAATTATCCTGTGTAATAATACAGATGAAAAGACTGGAGCAAGATGTAACTTGTATTTGAAATTTATTAGGAACTAGTGGTGACACTTTGAACACAACTGTAAACCGGAAATTTTCTTATTTGTAAAAGGGGATTAAAATACTTTTTTTTGTTAGGAGGATTAATTGAGATGTGCAAAGTGTCAATATGGTCTCTGCATATAGGTGCTCAGTTAGGTATTCTGTGTTTTATATGTTTACTTTTATCAGTAAATTTCCTGTCTCTGTGTTTTTTGGTCTTCAAAGAATACATCAGGATTTCCACTCTTTACTAATAAGTGTACTAATGTGGAGTTTTAGCATTAAGTAAATTCTAGAGTACGTTTGATATCAAATTAATAAAATAATTTAGTTTGGTGGATTTCATATTTTGGTTGTTTGAGGATCAGCATTCCTATCAGTGCACTTTTGTTTTCTACCTGTAGTCACCACTCTTAGTGCTAGGAAGAATAAACTAATTCTCTCTCTCTGGAAGTACCACTATAAGTGTTCTTGTGGAGAATATTGTTTAAAGTGCCGATTTGGAGTAGATGGCTCCATAAATGTTTGCTGGTGAATTATGTTATTCAAAAAACAATTATATCGGAAATGTTTCTTTATGGGAAGTGAAATTGTATTAAATGAATAAGATGTCACATATATATTTATAAATCTTTTTATTGGTGACTTGGTGAAACTGGTTAAGATTTTTAAAAGGGGATAGTAACTTTTATCACCTTAAATTCTGAATACTTGTCATCTGAAGTAGAATTTAAATTCTAAACAAATCTTTATATTTTACCCAATACCCAGGCTCCATGTGGTTGAATCAATTCTTACTCATAGTGACCCTCTAGGTCAGAGTGGAACTGCCCCTTAGGGTTTCCAAGGAGCGGCTGGTGGATTGGAACTGCCAGACTTTTGGTTAGCAGCCGAATGCTTAACCACTGCGCCACCCTGTAGTAATGAATAAGTTCATACTGATACTTCCAATTCAAATTCAGGACTACAGCATTTTTGTTTAACTTCTCCCGTCTTATATTTTTATCTCTGTTATCTGGTGCCTAGAATTGTGCTTTTTTGTAGGACAGCTGTTTTTCTTTTATGGTAATTTGTATAGATTCTCTCTAGTTGCTTTTAATAAATTCTTTTTTTCTAAAAATTGTTTCCATGCTTTCAGGTTTATATAGAGTTAGCCAAAGTATTTATGAATTTTAAAATGCTTCTCCATTTCTAATTTTGTGTATTTGTGCTAGTGGTCTGTCTGTCCCCCCCCCCCCGCCCCCCCGGTGGAATAGGTTTGGGATTTATTTTAAGTTCTTCCGTTTTTCCAGCTTGTTAATATTTGCTTTTGCAAGTTTGTTGCTTTTAGCTTTTATTGTTTTTCTACCTTTTTGATTTAGGTATTCATTTAATTTAATTTTATTGACATATTTATTAAAACTATCATTTTCCCACTAATTATTTTAGCTGTATACTATAGATTCTGATTTGTCATGTTTTCGTTTGTTACATTTAAGAAATTCTGTAATTTTATTTTGTATTTTGTGTATACTTTTAATTGTGCTTTAAGTGAAAGTACAAATCAGGTCAGTCTCTCATACAAAAACTTACATAGACCTTGCTTTGTACTCCTATTTGCTCTCCCCCAGTGAGACAGCACACTCCTCCTCTCCACCAGCTCCTGTCCCCCTCTGCCTTCTCATCTCGCCTCCAGACTGGAGCTGCCCACATAGGCTCATATGACTACTGGAGCCAAGAAACTCGCTTCTCATCAGTATCATTTTCTGTCTTATAATCCACTCTAATCCCTGTCGGAAGAGTTGGCTTTAGGAATGGCTCCAGTCTTGGGCTAACAGAAAGTCTGGGGACCATGACTGCTGTGGTCCCCCAGTCTCATTCAGGCCATTAAGTCTGGTCTTTTTACAAGAATTTGAGGTCTGCATCCCAGTGTTCTCCTGCTCCATCAGGGTTCTCTGTTGTGTTCCCTGTCAGGGCAGTCCTGGGTTATAGCTGGGAACCATCTAGTACTTCTGGCCTCAGGCTGATGGAGTCTCTGGTTTATGTGGCCCTTTCTGTCTCTTGGGGTCATAATTACCTCGTGTCTTTGGTGTTCTTTAATCTCCTTTACTCCAGGTGGGTTGAGACCTATTGATGCATCTTAGAAGGTGACTTGCTAGTGTTCAAGACCCCAGATGCCACTCACCAAAGTGGGATTCAGAGTGTTTTCTTAATACATTTTGTTATGTCAGTTGACATAGATTTCCCCATAAACCATGGTCCCCAAACCCCCATCCCTTCTGCTCTGGCCTTTGAAGCACTCAGTTGTATTCAGGCAACTTCTTTGCTTTTGGTTTAGTTCAGTTGTGCTGACCAATCCTATGTTGTCTTTCCCTTCACCTAAAATAGTTCTTGTCTACTATCTAATTAGTGAATACCCCTCTCCCTCCCTCTCCACCCTCATAACCATCAAAGAATATTTTCTTCTATGTTTAAATTAGTTCTTGAGTTGGTCTCATACAATATTTGTCCTTTTGCTTCTGAGTAATTTCTCTCAGCATAATGCCTTCCAGAGTCCTCTAATGTTATGAAATGTTTCACAGATTCATTGTTCTTTGTTGTTGCATAGTATTCCTTTGTGTGAATATACCATAATTTATTTATGCATTCATCCATTGATGGGCATCTTAGTTGCATCCATTTGTTTGCTGTTTTAACAGTGCTGCAGTGAACATGGATGTGCATATATCTGTTCGTGTGAAGGCTTTTATTTAGGATATATTCCGAGAACTGAGATTGCTGGATTGTATGGTAGTTCTATTTCTAGATTTTTAAGGAAGCACCAAATTGATTTTCAAAGTGGCTGTACCATTTTACATTCCCATCAGCAGTGTATAAGTGTCCCAGTATCTGCACAACCATTCCAATATATATTATTTTGTATTTTTTGGATTAATGCCAGCCTTGTTGGCATGAGATGGTATCTCATTGTAATTTTGATTTGCATTTCTCTAATGGCTCAGTATCGAGACCATTTCCTCATGTCTGTTAGCTGCCTGAATATCTTCGTTGATAAAGTGTCTGTTCATATCTTTTGCCCATTTTTTAAATTGGGTTGTTTGTCTTTTTTGTTGTTGAGTTTTTACAGTATCGTGTATATTTTAGACACCAGAAGCTGATCGGAATTGTCGTAGCTAAAAATTTCTTCCTGTCTGTAGGTAATATTTTTACTCCTTTGGTGAAGTTTTTGGATGAGCATAAGTGTTTGATCTTTAGGAGCTTCCAGTTATCTAGTTTCTCTTCTGGTGTTTGTGCATTGTTAGTCATGTATTGCATTCTGTTTATGCCATGTATTAGCGCTCCCGGTGTTGTCCCTATTTTTTGTTCCATCATTCTTACCGTTTTAGATTTTATATTTAGGTCTTTGATCCATTTTGAATTAGTTTTTATGCATGGTGTGAGGTATGGGTCTTGTTTCATTGTTTTGCAGATGGATATCCAGTTATGCCAGCACCATTTGTTAAAGAGACTGTCTTTTCCCCATTTAACTGACTTTGGGCCCTTTTCAAATGATCAGCTGCTCATATGTGGATGCATTTATGTCTGGAGTCTCAATTCTGTTCCATTGGCCTATGTATCTGTTGTACCGGTACCAGGCTGTTTTGACTACTGTGGGAGTATAATAGGTTCTGAAGTCAGGTAGAGTGAGGGCTTCCACCTCGTTCTTCTTTTTCAGTAATACTTTACTTACCTGGGGCCTCTTTCCCTTCCATATGAAGTTGGTGATTTGTTTCTCCATGTCATCAAAAAGTGTCATTGAAACTTGGATCAGAATTGCATTGTATCTGTGGATCACTTTTGGTAGAAAAGACATTTTTACAATCTTAAGTCTTCCTATCCACCAGCAAGGTATGTTTTTCCACTTGTGTAGGTCTCTTTTGGTTTCTTGCAGTAGTGTCTTACAGTTTCCTTTGTATAGGTCTTCTATGTCTCTGGTAAGATTTGTTCCTAAGTATTTTATCTTCTTGGGGGCTGCTGTAAATGGTATTGATTTGGTGATTTCCTCCTCAATGTTCTTTTTGTTGGTGTAGAGGAATCCAACTGATTTTTGTGTGTTTATTTTGTATCCTGATACTCTGCTGAACTCTTCTATTAGTTTCAGTAGTTTTCTTTTGGATTCTTTAGGGTTTTCTGTGTATAAGATCATGTCCTCTGCAAACAGATACTTTTACTTCTCCCTTACCAATCTGGATGCCCTTTATTTCATTATCTAGCCTGATTGCTAGATTACCTAAGAGTGGTGATAAAGGGCATCCTTGCCTGGTTTTGATCTCAAGCGGAATGCTTTCACACTCTCTCTACTTAGGATGCTGTTGGCTTTGTATAAATGCCCTTTATTATGTTGAGGAATTTTCCTCCTATTCCTATTTTGCTGAGAATTTTTATCATGAATGGGTGTTGAATTTGTGTCTAATGCCTTTTCTGCATCAATTGGTAAGATTTCATATGGCTCTGGTCTTTTGTTTTATTTATATGATGGATTACATTAATTGTTTTTCTAATGTTGAACCATCCCTGCATATCTGGTATGAATCCCACTTGGTCATGGTGAATTATTTTTTTGGTATGTTGTTGAATTCTTACTGGCTAGAATTTTGTTCAGGATTTTTGCATCTAAGCTCATGAGGGATATAGGTCTGTAATTTTCTTTTTTTGTGGAGTCTTTACGTGGTTTTGGTATCAGGGATATGCTCGCTTCAAAGAATGAGTTTGGTAGTATTCCATCCTTTTTTGTGATCTGAAATACCTTTAGTAGTAATGGTGTTAACTCTTCTCTGAATGTTTGATGGAATTCTTCAGTGAAGCTGTCAGGGCCAGGGCTTTATTTTGTTGTTGTTGGGAGCTTTTTAATTACCTTTCCAATCTTTTCTTTTGTTATGAGTTTATTCCGTTGTTCTACTTCTGTTTGTGTTAGTTTAGGTATGTAGTGTGTTTGTGGAAATTCATCCATTTCTTCTAGGTTTTCAAATTTGTTACAGTTTTTCATAGTGATCTGATATGATTCTTTTAATTTCATTTGGGTCTGATGTGGTATCGCCTGTCTCATTTCTTATTTGGGTTATTTTCTTCTTCTCCGGTTTTTCTTTTGTCAGTTTGGCAAATGGTTTTTTGATTTTGTTAATTTTTTCAAAGAACCAGCTTTTGGTCTTTTTAACTCCTTTGGTTGTTTTTCTGTTCTCTGTTCCATTTAATTCTGCTCTAATTTTTATTATTTTCTTCTGGTGCCTGAGGGCTTCTTTTGTTGCTCTCTTTGTATTTGTTCAAGTTGTAGGGATAATTCTTTGATTTTGGCCATTTCTTCTTTTTGGATGCGTGCATTTATTGCTATAAGTTGACTGCCGAGCGCTGCTTTAGCTGTGTTGCAGAGGTTCTGATAAGCATTTTCATTCTTATTGAGTTCTATGAATTTCTTTATTCTGTTCTTAATTTCTTCTGTAACCCAGTAGTTTTTGAGCAAGTTGTTGTTCAGTTTCCAAGTATTTTATTTTTTTCCCTGCTTTTTCTGTTACCGATTTCTACTTCTATGGCTTTTTTGGTGAAAGAAGATGCTTTGTAATATTTCGATGTTTTGGATCCTCTTAAGGCTTCCTTTGTGACCTAATATGTGGTCTGTTCTAGAGAATATTGCATGTGCATTGGAAAGGAAAGTATACTTGCTTGCTGTTGGGTGCAGTGTTCTGTATATGTCTGTGAGGTCAAGTTGGTTCATTGTGGCATTTAGATCTTCTGTGTCTTTATTGAGCTTCTTTCTGGATGTCCTGTCCTTCACCAAAAATGGTGTGTTGAAGTCTGCTACTATTATTGTGGAGTTGTCTGTCTCGCTTTTCTGTCCTCTTAGAGTTAGTTTTATGTATCTTGAAGCCCTTTTGTTGGGTGTGTAAATATTTAATATGGTTATATCCTCCAGATATCTTCTCTCTTTAATCATTATATAATGTCCTTCCTTAACCTTTGTGGTGGGTTTTACTTTAAAGTCTGTTTTGTCAGAGATTAATAATCCCACTCCTGTTCTTTTTTTTAATTGCTGTTTGCTTGATACATGTTTTTTCCATCCTTTTAAGTTTTAGTTTGTGTTTTTAAGTCTAAGGTGTGTCTCTTGTAGGCAGCATATAGACGGATCAGGTTTTTTAATGCATCCTGCCACTCTGTCTCTTTATTGGTGCATTTAGTCCATTAATATTCAGAGTAATTATAGATAGGTATGAGTTTAGTGCTGTCATTCTGATGTCTTTTTTTGTGTGTTGTTGACAGTTTCTTTTTTCCACTTAGTTTTTTGTGCTGGGTAGTTTTTCTTTCTATATTGTCTTTTCCTCTTTTTCGTTGTTGTTGATTTTGTTTTTGCTGAGTCTGTATTTTTTTCTTGTATTTTATTTCGATAAGGAAGATTGTTGAGTCTCCTTTGTGGTTACCTTAATATTTACCCCATTTTTCTAAGTTTAAACCAAACTTTTATTTCTTTATGTCACCTTGACTTCCTTTCTGTATGAAAGACCTATGCCTACATTTTTTAGTCCCTCTTTATTGTTTTAATGTTGTCATCTTTTATATAATGAGCATTTTATTGATTTATTTTTGTGATTTCTCTGTGTGGGTTGATATCTGGTTGCTGTGTCCTGTGTTCTGGTCTTGGGTTCATATCTGATATTACTGGTTTTCTAACCAGAGAAGTCGCTTTAGTATTTCTTGTAGTTTTAGTTCAGTTTATGCAAATTCCCTAAACTTGTATTTATCTGGAAATGTCCTAATTTCGCCTTCAATTTTGAGAGAGAGTTTTGCTGGATATACGATTCTTGGTTGGCAGTTTTCTTTCTTCAGTGCTTTATATATGTCATCGCATTGCTTTCTTGCCTGCATGATTTCTGCTGAGTAGGCTGAGCTCGTTCTTATTTTCTCTCCTTCATAGGTGACTTTTCGTTTATGCCTAGCCGCTCTTAAAATTCTCTGTCTTTATCTGTGGTTTTGGCAAGTTTGATTATAATATGTCTTGGTGACTTTCTTTTGGGATCTATCTTATGTGGGGTCCGATGAGCATCTTGGATAGATATCTTCTCATCTTTCACAACATCAGGGAAGTTTTCTGCCAACAGGTTTTCAGCAGTTCTCTCTGTATATTCTTTTCTTAGTCATCTAGTGCTGCTGTAACAAATACCACAAGTGGATGGCTTTAACAAAGAGGAATTTATTTCTTCAAAGTAAAGTAGGTTAAAAGTCCAAATTTAGGGCGTCAGCTCCAGGGGAAGGCTTTCTGTCTCTGCTCGCCTTCTCATCAATCTTACCCTGCACTGGGAGCTTCTTTGCACAGGAACCCCGGGCCCAAAGGACGTGCTCTGCTCCTGGCACTACTTTCTTGGTGGTACAAGGTCCCCCGTCTCTCTGTTCCCTTCTTTTATATTTCAAGAGATTGCCGCAAGACAGAATTCAATATTGTAGATCGAGTCCTGCCTCACTAACACAACTGCCACCTATCCTCCCTTATTAACATCATACAGGCAGGGTTTACAACATATAGGAAAATCACACAATACCGAGAATCATGGCCCAGCCCAATTGATACATTTTTGGGGGGGACATAATTCAGTCCATGACAATTCTGTTTTCCCTTCCTGTCCGGGTACTCCAGTTATTCGTAGGTTACTTCTCTTGATGGAGTCCAACTTGATTCTTAGGGTTTCTTCATTTTTTAAAATTTTTCTATCTGATTTTTCTTCAGCTATATTGGTGCCAAGTGTTTATGTTCAGTCTCACTAATCCTGACCTCCATTTCCTCAGTTCTGCTCCTCTGACTTTCTATTGAGTTGTCTAATTCTGAAATCTTATTATTAATCTTCTGAATTTCTGATGGCTGTCTCCCTGTGGATTCTTGCAGCCTATTAAATTTTTTATTATGCTCTTGAATAACCTTCTTAATTTCCTCCACTGCTTGATGTGTGCTTTCCTTGACTTGTTCTGCATTTTACCTGATCTTAAGAGTTCTGTAAATTAATCTTTTTTATTCTGCCTCTCGTAATTCCAGGGCAACCTCTTCATCTGGAAGAATCCTTGAGTCTTTGTTTCGAGAGCTTGTTGAAACGATCATGGTCTGCTTCTTCATGTGATTTGATATTGAATGTTGTCTTTGAGCTATCTATGTTATTGGATTACTTTATTTTATGTTTGCTTACTGTATTCTAGCTTCTTGCTTTGTTTTGTTTTGATATGCTCCAATAGGTTGCTTGAGCAAGCTAGCTTGATAATTTTTTGCCTTTGAAGCTCTAACGTCCTGTCACCAGATGGCTAGAACTGTTATCAGGTATATGAGCCTAGGAGTCCGTTTACTTTTTTTGTATGGATTCAGCTGAGGTGTCCAGGTGGTCAGTCAGCAAGTATGTGATGCAGCTCTGTCCTACAGTATTACAGGAGCAGGGGTTATTGGTGTAGGCACAGGTATCTGGTTGCAGCAGGGAGTCATGCTCTGAGCAAGGCAGGGGGCCGACAACCATCCACTGAGTGTCTGTGAGGAAGGGTGGTTGGGTTCTGCAGCCAGACCATGGGCACCCAGTGCTTTTGGTTTTAAGGACTGAGAGGCACTACTTATCCTTTGACCCCATCCCAGGTGGCTAGGTGGTGTGAACGGAGCCACCAGTCCTCAGGCCCCTGACATAGGTGGGCGAGGACCTGTTTAATAGGCAGAGTGGTGTGACATGTCAAAAACTCGCCTCTTCACCGCACAGCTGAAACAGTTAATGTCAGTTTTCAGGCACATACACCATTGCAGTCTGCAAACAAGGGCCTCAGCTTTTGAAATGGGCCCACACTGGTCCATGCGGTGGTGAAAGGCATTCAAAGTTTATGGACTGTTTGTGCCTGGAGAGGAGCTGCTTCTGCCCTGGATTACTAGTTTAGAGGAATGGGCAGATTATCTTTTTCCCCAGTTGTTACATTAGTCCTTCTCCAAGGCCAGGAGAATGGCTTTAAGGCCAGGAGAATGGCTCAGCGTGTGCAGCAGGACCTGTCTCATGCCCAAGGAAATTTACTGCCACTGAGGCTGGCTTCAGGTGTGGGGGCGTGGTAAATTAGATGCAGGTACTTGGCTTTTGCCGAGAGCACTGTTCTCTGATTCTGGAGGCATGAGTAGACTATGCAGCTTGGTCCTTATTTCTACCCAAGGAACTCCGTCCTCAATACTGGCAGCCCGGCCTTGGTCGCGCCAGGGGATCGTGCCTGAGGGGCTCTAGTTCCGGCTGAGTCAGGCCCGACCTGGCAAGTCTTTGCCACTTCCTAACCTCCTCTGCCCTCCCCTACCGCTCAGTCCTGTTTCCTTACTTTGCCTTTGATGTTCACGGCTCCTAACTTGTTTCTTCGGGTCTTTGTTGTAAGAGGGATGACCCAAAGTGTCTTGACTACTCCGCCATCTTAGCCCTGCCTCTCGTAATATATTTTTAATTTACTGATGGGAGGGCCTTTTTGTTTCTTGATTTTATCACTCATTTTTAGTTTTATTGAATTATGGTCAAATGTGTATATTTCAAAATTTATTGGGGTGTTCTTTGTGGTCTAAGATATTCTCTACATTCAGGAGTTTAGTTCGATACATAAAATCTATGCACATGTAATTAAGTATGTGGTTTATGCTTTTTTATTCTTAGTAATTTTTTATCTACTAGATTTGCCTTGGATTGAGAGAGATTTCTTCAATGCTCCTATTAGTCTTTTCTATATTTTCTTGAATCACTTGTGTTTTCAGCTGTATGAAAGTTGTATCACTGTTACTGCATGCATAAACATTAGGAACTAATGAATTGTAAATTGTTCACTTCTTTTTTGAAGTTTGTGTTTATTTCCTTTAATGCCTTTTAGTTTGAATGCTACAGTGTCAGTTCACTCACTAATCTTTTTCTTCTGCATTGTGTAATCTGCAGTTGATCCTATCTGGTGTGTTGGGTACTGTTCACATGTGACAGAATAGAACTGCCCCATAGGGTTTTCTAGGTTGCGGTCTTTACAGAAGCAAATTGCCAGGTCTTTCTTCTATGGAGCAGCTGGGCAGGTTTGAACTGCCAACCTGTCAGCAGCTGAGTGCTTAATGACTGCACCAGCAAGCAGCATTTTTCATTTCAGATATTTTTTATTTCTAGAAGCTCTGTTTTGGGTCTTTTATATTTTCCATTTTTCTCCTTATGTCATGTTTTCTGTTACTTGAAAATGTGGAACATATTTTCAATAGCTGTTTTAATGTCTTTGCTTGCTAATTCCATTATTTCTGGATATTTTTCTGTAAGTTGATTTTTCTTCTTGTTAAGGGTTTTGGGACGCAGTTAAGTTGCTTGGAATCAGTAGAATTCTTTCCAAAAAAAGTTCTATTGGAGAATATAGTTACAAGTAAAAAATTAGATGTAGTGAAAATCCTGTTAAAATTGGATCGACGTACAGACTTTCGCTTTTGGTCATGACAGAATAACAGGGTACCAGATTTACCCTCGTACCTTAAATATCTAAAAAAAAAAAAAAAAAAAAGGATATGAAACAAAGGTTCTCAGACACTGGATGATAGAAGGAGGCGAACCCTCTGAATGCCCCCAGCTCGCTGCCTAAAGGGAATTTAATAGGCTACAGCACAGGGAATGTGAATCCATACGTACTCTGGTGGTCTTGCTAAAAATTGAGGACACAGATTAAAATTCGAGGCGGTCAGAACAGAATTTGTGGGACAAAATGCTAGAGAGGAAAAGTGTTTCACAGAGAGAATGAGAACTCAAAAGCATCCCCTCAAGTCTTTGGCTGGGGTCTGACCTGTACATGCTCATGTGGAATCTATGAGGCTAGGAATAGAACCACCAGCAACAAGTAGGCAAAAAAATTCCCAAGACTCATGTAGGGTCTGGAAAAGTTCATGTTTCTATCAGCCCTGTGTGGAAAGACCTCCTAATAGATGGAGTATAGGTAAAGTCTTTACAAGGATTTTTCCCTAAGTAGTGAGGCTAATTTTGCTCTAGACTACTATTCTGGATTTACCTTAACAGATTTTTTTTTTTTTTGCCAGTCTGGTAGGTGGGAAGTAGTTTAAGTGTTTTAATTTGTATTTTTCTTGTTATAAGTGTGACTGAGCATCTCATCTTTTTGTGTGTAAGAGTCATTTTGATTTCTTTTGTGAACTGTCCATGTTTTTCTGATTATAAAAATAAAACATTGGTTACTTACTGGGTCTTTTTTTTCCCCATCAGTTGTTAGGAACTGCCTGTCTCAGAATGTATTATCTGCCTCACGTTTGATTGCTACTTTCAGTGTAGCTTTTAAGATCCAAGTAGTTTTCCTCAGATCTTTGATGAGTTTGTGTTGCCTTATAGCATGAGATACTTAAGAACCTAGATGCAGTCTGACTTTTTTTCTTATTTGTAGGCATGTACTCTTTTCTCTTTCTAGAAGTGTGTTATTTCATTCATTTTGCTGGGTATCTCTTAAATTGTTTCCTTTGCATTCATGGTTTTTTATGGTTTCTTTTGTCTCTTTCCTTAAAATGTTTGATGATTATTAATTTATATTTAAGAATGAGACAATAAAAAACTGTTTGGAAGTTCTGGGTACATGTGCAGTCCTTATTGAATGGTGCTCTGGAGTCCGTTCTGACTCATTGTGACCCCATGTGACAGAGTAGAACTGCCCCACAGGGTTTTCTTGACTGAAATCTTTACAGAAGCAGATTGCCAGGCCATCCGGGTACCCACTGGGTGGATTCAAACTGCCAGCCTTTCAGTTAGCAGTTGAGCACTTAACTGTTTGCACCACCAGGGCTCCTTTATTGGAGGGTGGTTGTAGCTTTCTGATGCGAATTTTTAGCTACCATTGAGTCAGCCCCCTACCCATGGTGACCTCCATGTACAATGAATCGAAATGCTGCTGGGTCCTGCATCATTCCTGTGATCAGTTGCAGATTGTACTGTTTTGATCCACAGAGTTTTCATGAGCTAATTTTCAGAAGTAGGTTGTCAGGCCTTTTTTTCATAGTACATCATGGTATGGAAGCTTGTTGAAACCTGTTTAGCATCATAGCAACATGCAGGCCTCCACTGACAGTGGGTGGTGGCTGTACATGAGGTGCATTGGCCAGGAATTAAACCTGTATCTTCGCATGGAAGGCGAAGATCATACCACTGAACCACCACTGCTCCTCCCATTATGTTGTTGTTGTTGTGTGCCATATAGTAGATTACGATGCACAGGGACTCTGTAGGACAGAGTAGAACTGCCCTATAGGGTTTCCAAGGCTGTAATCTTTACATGCCGCATCTTTCTCCTGCGGAGCAGCTGGTGAGTTCGAACCGCTAACCTTCCAGTTAGCAACCTTTTGATTAACCACTGCACCACCAGGGGTCCTTCCATTATGTTGTACGACCCTGAAATACCAGATATCTTTGTGGTACTAGTGCCCATGTTAGGGCCTTGTTTACATTCTTCAGTGAATCTACCTTTTTAGGGAGGGAAGTGCAGAGTGGTTGCTAAATATGTTGTTTGTATGCATGTTCACGCTATTCTGCACCCAAGTTTTCCGTTACTTTGTTCCTCTTTTTAATCTTATGTAACATTCTGCTCCCCTTTACGTCTGACATACTTGCAGTTTCACAGTTCTAAATCATTTCAACTTTCTACAGGGTAAATCAGCTTCCTATTTGGCTCTGGTCCTCCGCATGTACTCTAGGTCTTGGCATGCTTCATCAGTTATTGTGTGTCCTTTTACTTTATTCCAGAAATTTCATAAGATGAGTCATGGCCCTGGTGGTGCAAGAGTTAAGTGCTTGGCTGCTAACCAAAAAACGTTGGTGGTTTTACCCCATCCAGCGGTTCTGTGGAAAAAGACCTGGTGATTTGCTCCTGTAAAGATTACAGCCTAGAAAACCCTATGGGACAGCTCTACTCTGACATAAGGGGTTCCTATGAGTCAAAAATCGGCTCAACAGCACCTAACAACAATCTCTTTTATTGTGAATAACACAGGATTTTACCCCCCCCCCCACCCCGCCGTGTCACACATTTGTATCACAGCCTGGATAACATGCATTGCACAGGGTGTATTTTAAGGATTCTGCTCTGTTCCTTGCTGTCTGGAGTCTAGGTGTTCACTATCTGTGGACATTATTCAAAAGGCGGTGGGAAACCATTGGTGGATTTTAACTGGGGAGTCTCTTCAGTTTGTGACACTGCTGACAGAGTAATTATTCTAAAATGATACTGAAGGCGGGTAGACCATATTGGAAGTTGTTGCACTAATCAGTGCAATATGTGAAATAACTATGGGATGGAGTGAAGTAGATTCATGATTGACAGGATGTGAGTTAGAGGAGATCATGATTGCTAGGTTTTGGACTTGGGCAGTTAGATGAATGAATAGTGGCGCCGTTTATTTAGCTATAAGGAACCCTGAAGGGGGGGTAATATTCCAGGTGGGAGGCGAGTAGCATTTGTGTTTAAATACGTTGAGTTGGAGGTTATTCTGGGACATCTAAGTAGAGATACCTGTTTGGCAGAGATCTGAACTAGGGATAGTAGTTTCTAGGTCTTTGGCATATATGTGGTAATTGAAGCTATAAGAGTAGATGAGCTTTCCGAGTATTTAAGTTGAAAGAAGGGGGGAAAAAAAAACAACTCTGGTGAACATTAGGGGATGTGCAGAAGAACCAGAGCCTGACAAGGAGACTGAGAAGGAAAAGCCAAAGAGATCCAAGGGAAATCAGTAATGTCATATGTACGCTAACCCTGGGAGGGAAAGTGGCCATAGGTGTCAAATACTGTTTAGTGCAGAGTTAGATGAAAATTTAAAAGTCTCAGATTTAGTTGTAGTAACAAAGTGAAACCTTACAGCACTCCATAGCAACTATTCCTTGCCAAGCTTTCATCTTTTTACTAAATCCAGATGGACACTGTGAGTTTTTATCTTACTCAGTCTTCTAAACAGTATTTGGTGTGTTTCTGCAGTTACAGAACACAAAATGTAATTAAGTGTTTTCCTCAGTTTTGAAAAGTTGTCAGCTGCTATCCATTTAAATATTGCCTCTGACTTACTGTCTCTGTTTCTTCTCCTTCTAGAATTATGATTAGTCATGTATTTGATCATCTCAGTCTTATTTTTCTCACTTTTAAGCTCTTTCCCACATTTTCCCATTTCTTTTTATCTCTGGACTGCTTTTGGATAATTTTTTTTGGATCTGTCTCCTATTTACAGATTCTCTGCTCAACCATATCTAATCTGCTGTTGAAGCTGAAATTTATTTCAGAAGTTCTGTTTGGTTCTTTTTTTTAGGTTTATCTTTTTCTTGACTCACGTTTTCAGGCTTTCTCTTTATTTCTTAACACGTTAAATATACTTGTTTGATACCCTATCTTATAATTTTACCATCTTAAAATATTTGTCAGCATTTAGTTTTTGAAGTTTCTCCTTGTGGTTTTTCATCTCACTCATGGTGCCTTGTTTCCTTTAATGTTATGAGGTGAGTGTTTTGTTTTGAATGGTGAGCTGTTCATAGTTTTTGGTTGTTGTCAGGTGCCCTCAAGTTGGTTCTGACTCATAGCAACCCTATGTACAGCAGAACAAAACACTGTCTGATCCTGCGCCATCCTCACAATTGTTGTGCTCGAGCCCATTGTTGCAGCCACTGTGTCAATCCATCTCATTGAAGGCCTTCTCTTTTTTGCTGACCCTCTGTTTTACCAAGCATTATGTCCTTCTTCAGGGACCGGTCCCTCCTGATAATATGTCCAAAGTATGGGAGATATAGTCTCGCCATCCTTGCTTCTGAGGAGCATTCTGGCTGTACTTCTTCCAGTACAGATTTGTTTGTTTTTCTGGCAGTCCATGGTGTGTTCAGTATTCTTTGCCAATATCATAATTCAAAGGTGTCAATTCTCCTTCAGTCTTCCTTATTCATTGTCCAGTGTTCATATGCATACGAGGCGATTGGAAACACCATGGCTTGGGTCAGGTGCATCTTGGTCTTCAGGGTGATATCTTTGCTTTTTAACACTTTGAAGAGGTTTTTTGGAGCAGATTTGCCCAATGCGGTGCTTCGTTTGATTTCTTCACTGCTGCTTCCATGGGTACTATGTGTCAATTTTTTGAGGCTCCATTGAGATTGAGTTCGTTCAGAGAGGATTTTTTTGCATTTAGGAGTACTGTTGATCCAAAAATACTGAAAAATTCCCTAGTGTGAATTTGGATGAAAAACTGTTTGAGGTCTGTTTATGGTTATGAACTCAAAAGGGAGGTTCCCTCTTGTTCCCCCTCCACCTCGAAGCATTGCTGAGAAAGCAGGTTTCCTTGTTGTCCCCTTACATGCAACAAAATTTTGCTCCCACCTTTTTTTTTTTGGAAACCCTGGTGGCGTAGTGGTTAAGAGCAACGGCTGTTGACCAGAAGGTCTGCAGTTTGAATCCACCAGGCACTCCTTGGAAACTCTCTGGGGGCAGTTCTCCTCTGTCCTGTAGGGTCACTATGAGTCAGAATTGACTCGACGTCAACAGGTTTTTTTTTTTTTTGGTTTTTACCCTGTTGTTTTGTCTCTTTGTTTCCCAGGTTTATGTGAGGATCTCCTGTTAGAATTTCCATCTTAGGTATGCCTTGGACTTCATCCCTGTCTTTGGTTCCCCTCTACTCCCATTTGGTCATGCAGTTAATGAAGCTTGCTTAGCAGATCCTTCAACAAAAATTGGCTTTGACTTCACTTTGTTTTTGGGCTTCGTATAGTCCTTACTTTCGTTCTGCTTAGCATGCTACTTAAAAAAGAATGCTTACATATATATATGCATAAGTACATGTATACACACATACACTTTTTAAAACTTTTTGCTCAACATTTTGTTTTAGTCAGGAGGGTCGTTTGGGTGTTGAATACACTATTCTGGCAGAATTGTAAATCAGGAGTAGAATCTGAGTTCCCAAACTTTGTTCCTGGTTTAAAAAGATTTTATGTGAACTTTTTATGTGTAAGGTAGACACACAAAAGTGCACAAATTCTAAATGTACAGCTTGATAAATACAACTGAACACACCGTGTAAAAACTGTCACTAGCATTCTGCAAGCTTCCCTTCTTGCATCCCGTTATAGTCACTTCTAGCTCTGAAATGTTCATCTTTAGCGTCTTGTTTTCTTTAGCTCCCTACATCCAATCTTCTGCCTCCCGCCCATCCAACCCTGTTGGTATTACCTAGGTTCCTTCTCTCTTTACTTCCATACATTAGTATTTTGAGTTCGGATTTCATATTCCAGTCACAAAATTCAGGGGGGAGCTCTTCTTTTAAATTGAAATTGAATTCTATGGAAAACTCATGAATAGCCTTTAAAAAAAAATTTAAATAGCATGAAACTTTTAAAAACTTCCACATGAATTGGTGGGAATGGAAACCATTGTTCTAAACCATTGTTCTAGATTGTAAAACGTTTTCCTCTCTAGTTGATCTAATGACTGCTCCTCCCTCCATTCATTTTACACATTTTTTTACGAGATTTATCTTTTGAAAGCGCATTTCCAGACATACAATTGTAACTTTAGAACTTCTAAATACTTCCCTTGCCTATTGAATTAAGTTCTGATTTCTCATAAATCTCTGTGTTGTTCAAGGCCCTCTAGGTACTGTACCCAAACTACTTTTTCTGTTGAATTTAGATGTGCCTGTAATGTAGTAAGTGATGTTTGGCTGACGTTTTTGTTACTGGCTTGGTAATGTTGAAAGAGTTTAGTGGCTACACCCCTTAATTCCAAATACATTCGTAACTACCGTTAGTACAGAATAGTTTAGTGCCACTTAGAAAGAAATTGTTCTAAGAGAGTTTTCTAGTATCCATTATTTTAATTGGTAACACAAAATGAGTGATTGTTTCAGGTTTTTTTTTTTAAAGTTTTGGAATTAATGTTACTGGCCGGGGGCGGGAGGGCAGGTAGGGAGAAACAGTGAAAAATTCCATTTCCTTTTTTGCATCAGTGCTTGAGAAGGTAACTTGTTTTCTGCTTAATTAAAACAAAATATAAAGCATTATAGTTTTGTGTATTGGGCTGAATAAGTTTGGAAATATTAAATAGCAAATAAAAGGGTCTCAAGTGTGGTACATTAGGAGCTCATTGCTGATAATTGATTCTAGTGTATAATAAGCCAGACCAGTTGCCATTGAGACGATTCTGACTCATGGCGACCCCATGTGTCAGTGTGGAACTGTGCTCTACAGGGTTTCCAATTGCTGATTTTTTAGAAGTAGATTGCCTGACCTGTCTTTCCAGGTGCCTTGGGGTAGATTTGGACTTCCAACTTTTCAATTAGCAGTCTAGTGTGTTAACTGTTTACTCCATCCAGGGATTTCTCAGTCTTTAATACCCTGGTTTTAAAAAATTAACATATGAAATAATTGACAGTAGTCTCCCAGATAGTTCTTTTCAGTCCTATCATAGCCACATAGAATTATATTAATTTTTGTACATGTTGATACTGTAGCTGAAGCAAGTCACCCCTGGAATTTTACATACTATAGCAGTGCTTTTTCGTAAGACTGGTTTAAAAAACCCACACTACACCTAGAAGCATAGTTGAGAAAGCAGCTCTTTCTGTAAGGTTATTTTACTTGACGGTAGTAAAATTTTTTTTTTATATATTAAAATATATGTGACTGTACAGGCATTCCTCGGAGATGATCACGGGTTCGGTCCTAGACCACTATATTAATGTGAATATCGTGATAAAGCTAGCCACATGAGGTTTTTGGTTTCCCAGAATATATATGTTTACACCGTGGTTTATTAAATGTGCAATACCATTATGTTTTTAAAAAAATAGTGTACTTAATTAAAAAAATCCTTTACTGCTAAAAAGTGCTAACCATCATCTGAGCCTTCATTGGTCATAATCTTTTTCCTGGTAGAAAGGTATTGCCTCTATATTGTTGGCTGCTGATTGATCAGGGTGCTAGATGCTGAAGGTTGGGGTGGCTGTGGCAATTTCTTTAAAATAGGACAACGATGAAGTTTGCGTCATCAATTGACTCTTCCTTTCCTGAGGGATTTCTCTATGGCATGAGATGCTGTTTGATAGCATTTTACCCATAGTAGAACTTCTTTCAAAATTGGGTTAATCCTCTCAAGCCCTGCTTTATCAGCCAAGTTTATATAATATTCTGAATCGTTTGTTATCATTTCAACAGTGTTTACAGCATCTTCACCAGTAGATTCCATCTCAAGAAACCTCTTTCTTAGCTCATCCATAAGAAGCAACTTCCTTATCCTTTGAAGTTTTATCATGAGATTACAGCAATTCAGCCACATCTTCAGGCTCCACTTCTAATTTTCTTGCACCCCATTTGCAGTTACTTCCCCCACTGAAGTCTTGAACCCTGCAAAGTCATCCATGAAGGTTGGAATCAGCTTCTTCCAAACTCCTGTTAATGTTGGTATTTTGACCTCCTCCCATGAGTCACAAATGTTCTTTTTTTTATAAATAATTTTTGTTGTGCTTTAAGTGAAAGTTTACAAATCAAGTCAGTTTCTCACACAAAAATTTATATACACCCTGGTACACACTTCCAGTTACTCTCCTCCTAATGAGACAGCCCGCCCTCTCCCTCCACTCTCTTTTAGTGTACAGCTTCTAACACCCTCTACCCTCTCATCTCCCCTCCAGGCAGGAGATGCCAACATAGTCTCGTGTCCACCTGATCCAAGAAGCTCACTCCTCACCAGCATCCCTCTCCAACGCATTGTCCAGTCCACTCCATCATGTCTGAAGAGTTGGCTTTGGGAATGGTTCCTGTCCTGGGGCAACAGAAGGTCTTGGGGCCATGACCACCGGGGTCCTTCTAGTCTCAGTCAGACCATTAAGTCTGGTCTTATTATGAGAATTTGGGGTCTGCATCCCACTGTTCTCCTGCTCCCTCAGGGGTTCTCTGTTGTGTTCCCTCTCCGGGCAGTCATCAGTTGTAGCTGGGCACCATCTAGTTCTCCTGGTCTCAGGATGATGTAGTCTCTGGTTCATGTGGCCCTTTCTGTCTCTTGGGCTTGTGATCGCCTTGTGTCCTTGGTGTTCTTCATTCTCCGTTGATCCAGGTGGGTTGAAAACAATTGATGCATCTTAGATGGCTGTTTGCTAGCATTTAAGACCCCAGATGCCACTCTTGAAAGTGGGGTGCAGAATGTTTCCTTAATAGATTTTATTATGCCAATTAACTTAGATGTCCCCTGAAACCATGATACCCAAACCCCTGCCCCTCCTACACTGGCCTTCAAAGCTTTCAGCTTATTCAGGAAACTTCTTTGCTTTTGGTTTAGTCCAGTTGTGTTGAACTCCCCTGTATTGAGTGTTGTTTTTCCCTTCACCTAAAGTAGTTCTCATCTACTACCTAATTAGTGAATACCCCTCTCCCAGCCTCCCTCCCTCCCCCCTCTCGTAACCACAAAAGAATGTTTTCTTCTCAGTTTAAACTATTTCTCAAGTTCTTATAATAGTGGTCTTATACAATATTTGTCCTTTTGCAACTGACTAATTTTACCCAGCATAATGTCTTCCAGGTTCCTCCATGTTATGAAGTGTTTCACAGATTTCTCACTGTTCTTTATCAATGCGTAGTGTTCCATTGTGTGAATATACCATAATTTATCCATTCATCTGTTGATGGGCACCTTATTTGCTTCCATCTTTTTGCTATTGTAAACAGTGCTGCCGTAAACATGGGTGTGCATATATCTGTTCGTGTAAAGGCTCTTATTTCTCTAGGATATATTCCGGGGTACATATATCTGTTCGTGTAAAGGCTCTTATTTCTCTAGGATATATTCCGGGGAGTGGGATTGGTGGATTGACAGATGTTCTTAATGATATCTAGAATGATGAATCCTTTCCAGAAGGTTTTCAGTTTACTTTGTCCAGATCCATCAGAGGAATCACTGTGGCAGCTATAGCCTTATGAAATGTATTTCTTAAATAATAAGACTTGAAAGTTGAAATCAATCATTGGTCTATGAGCTGCAGAATGGATGTTGTATTAGCAGGCATTAAAACAACATTAATCTTGTACATCTCCGTCAGAGGTTTTGGGTGACTAGGTGCCTTGTCAGTGAGCAGTAATACTTTGAAAGAATCTTTTTCTGAGCAATAAGTTTCAACAGTGGGCTTAAGACATTAGTAAACCATGTGTAAACAGATGTGCTGTCATCCAGGCTTTGTTGTTTCATTTATAGAGTACAGGCAGAGTAGATCTAGCATAATTTTAAGGGTCCTGGGATTTTCAGAATGGTAAATGAGTATTGGCTTCAACTTAAAGTCACCAGCTGCGTTACCCCATAACGAGAGTCAGCCTGTTCTTTCAAGCCAGGCATTGACTTCTCTCTAGCTGTGAAAGTCCCAGATGGCATCTTCTTCCGGTATAAGGCTGTTGGGTCTACGTTGAAAATCTGTTGTTTAGCGCGGCCACCTTCATCTATTATCTCGGATCTTCTGGATAATTACCTGCAGGTTCTATGTTAGCACTTGCTGCTTCACGTTGCACTTTCATGTTGTGGACATGGCTGCTTTTCCTTAAACTTCGTGAACCAGCCTCTGTAGCTTCAAATTTTTCTTCGGCAGCTTCCTCACCTCTCCCAGACTTCATAGAATTGGTTTTGGTTTAAGGGAATGTTGTGGCTGGTTTGATCTTCTATCCAGACCACTAAAACCTTCTTAGTATCAGCAATGAGGTTGTTTTGCTTTCTTATCATTCGAGTGTTCACTGGAGTAACACTTTTAATTTCCTTCAAGAACTTTTCATTTGCATTCACAGCTTGGCTAACTGCTTGGTGCAACAGGTCAACTTTTGGCCTATCTCAACCTTCAACATGTCTTTCTCACTAAACTTAATCATTTCTAGCTTGTGATTTAAAGTGAGATATGTGCTACTCTTCCTGTCACTTGAACACTTAGGGGCCATTGTAGGGTTAATTGGCCTAATTTCAATGTAGTCATGTCTCAGGGAATAGGGAGGCCCAAGAAGAGGGAGAGAGATGAGGGAATGGCCAGTTGGTGGAGCAGTCAAAATACACACAACATTTATTAAGTTTGTGGTCTTATATGGTACAGTTCATGGCACCTCAAAACAATTAGAATACTAACATGAAAGAACACTGATCACAGATCACCATAACAGATATAACAATAATAAAAGAGTTTGGAATATTGTGAGAATTATCAAAATGTGACACAGAGACATGAAGTGAGCACATACTGTTGGAAAAATGTGCCAGTAGACTTGCTCAACACAGGGTTGCAGCAGACCTTCAATTTGTATTAAAAAAACAAACAAACAAAAAAACTAATATTTGCAAAGTACAAAAAAGCAAAGTGTGATAAAATGAGGTATGCCTGTATTGTAATAAAATGCAGAAATTTCATAAATTTGTAAAATAAAGGACTTGGAAGACATTGTTTTAGTCACTTTCTGAGAAGGTTTGTGTGTGTATACCTGAACGTGTGCAGAAGAATAAGTGTGTTAACATTTAGTAATTTCTGTGGAAAAGTTTGAGACATACTGGTATTGGAAAAGCATAGATTTTGAGGCAGAAGGACCTGGGTTCATAATGTCCAGGCTCTGTCATCTACTAGCTGTTAGTAGTTTAGTGGTAAATTACTTTACCTCTTTTGGAATTCTCCCCCATTTTTGGAGAAAACATTTAAGTTGATCCTAACATATCTTTTTTTGTTTTTTTTTTTTAAATCCATACTCTCTTACTTCTTTGAAAACCTTGTAATGTTGCGACGTTTCATGTGGTAAGTCCTGCCAGATTGAAGATAGTTATTTGTTTAAACCTACAACTCATCTTGTAAAGATTTTACAATTATT
Organism: Loxodonta africana; assembly: GCF_030014295.1. Lineage (NCBI taxonomy): Eukaryota > Metazoa > Chordata > Mammalia > Proboscidea > Elephantidae > Loxodonta > Loxodonta africana. Next base: position 60,967,523 of record NC_087343.1, read on the forward strand.
TGTGAACTTAACCTTATTAACTTGTTAGCTCTTAGTGGCTGCAAGACATGCTTTTTGAGCCTTGCATCTTCATTGCATAGCACATTGTTTTGCTCCTGCTGGAAGATCCCATAGGCTGATACAAAAAATTTCAGAATGACTTAACCTGCTTTGGTTTTGTGAGGAAAGAGAAGCTCATAGTGTAGAAATTTGTTCACACTGTAGAGTAAGGCTTGTTTTTTGTAGTGGTGAATTTCAACTGAAAATTATACCACTTTACTGTAAGTTTTGAACCTCTTCAGTTGTATTTTGAGTACAGGCAATGTCCGGGTTGTGAACATCCTATTTACATACAACCTGTAGTTAATGAACCAAGCATCGAAAAGCATATTATATTAAAAGTTTCAGGTACTAGAATGGTTTGTAATAACAAAGGGACACTACTTTGCAACATATATCAAAACATTGTCATGATTATTACTGTATTGCTATGTTGAAGATGTTTTTGTGTATCTGAAGGTGGTTTTTTAAAATGTTTTTTATGAACAGAAAGATACAGTGTATGCTAAGACAAACAGTGGACTGACTGTAGGTATAACTATTCTGACAACATACAAATTCAATTTAGAGACAGATTTAGGAATGAAACTCATTCATAATCCAGGGACTGTCTGTTTTGTACTTTTAGTATGTCTCAAAACTTGAGAATTAAAAAGCATCCCGTTTCTGGGATGTTAATACTTTTCAAATAAAATTCTTTTTGGAGCGGTAAACATATGTCCATAACAATTCTCATATGTATAAGATTTCTCATAAAATTCCTGTTTTTATATATATATATATTTCCACATAGATTTAAAGTATAGAAAGATTCTTACAACCTAATGAAAGAGAAAAAGTGATGAGGATAGGGGTCTAACAAATTTCCATATAAAAAGGATGAACATTTTTATAAAGGGTGAAATTTTTTATAATGTACTTATACCCTAGTTTTTTCATGAAATTTATGAATGCTTTTTTAAAAATAATTTTTATTGTGCTTTAAGTGAAAGTTTACAAGTCAAGTCAGTCTCTTACACAAAAACGCATACACACCTTGCTACACACTCCCAATTACTTTTTAATGAGACAGCCTGCTCTCTCCCTCCACTCTCTTTTCGTGTCCTTTTCGCCAGTTCTAGCCCCCTCCACCCTCTCATCTCCCCTCCAGGCAGGAGATGCCAACATAGTCTCAAGATGCCACCTGATCCAAGAAGCTCACTCCTCACCAGCATCCCTCTCCAACCCATCGTCCAGTCCACTCCATGTCTGAAGAGTTGGCATCGGGAATGGTTCCTGTCCTGGGCCAACAGAAGGTCTTGAGGCCATGACCACTGGGGTCCTTCCAGTCTCGGTCAGACCATTAAGTCTGGTCTTATGAAAATCTGGGGTCTGCATCCCACTGTTCTCCTGCTCCCTCAGGGGTTCTCTGTTGTGTTCCCTCTCAGGACAGTCATCGGTTGTAGCCAGGCACCATCTAGTACTTCTGGTCTCAGGATGATGTAGTCTCTGGTTTATGTGGCCCTTTCTGTCTCCTGGGCTCATAATCACCTTGTGTCCTTCATTCTCCTTTGATCCAGGTGGGTTGAAACCAATTGATGCATCTTAGATGGCTGTTTGCTAGCGTTTAAGACCCCAGGCGCCGCTCTTCAAAGTGGGATGCAGAATGTTTTCTTAATAGATTTTATTATGCCAGTTGACTTAGATGTCGCCTGAAACCATGGTCCCCAGACCCCTGCCCCTGCTGTGCTGGCCTCTGAAGCATTCAGTTTATTCAGGAAACTGCTTTTGGTTTAGTCCAGTTGTGCTGACCTCCCCTATATTGTGTGCTGTCTTTCCCTTCACCTAAAGTAGTTCTCACCTACTACCTAATTAGTGGATACCCCTCTCCCAGCCTCCCTGCTTCCCCCCTCTCGTAACCACAAAAGAATGTTTTCTTATCAGTTTAAACTATTTCTCAAGTTCTTATAATAGTGGTCCTATACAATATTTGTCCTGTTGCAACTGACTAATTTCACTCAGCATAATGCTTTCCAGGTCCTTCCATGTTAGGAAATGTTTCACAGATTCCTCACTGTTCCTTATCAATGCGTAATATTCCATTGTGTGAATATACCATAATTTGTTTATCCATTCATCAGTTGATGGGCACCTTGGTTGCTTCCATGTTTTTGCTGTTGTAAACAGTGCTGCAGTAAACATGGGTGTACATATATTTGTTCGTATATTATTTCTCTGGGATATATTCCAAGGAGTGGGATCGCTGGATCGTATGGTAGTTCTATTTCTGACTTTTTAAGGAAGCGCCAAATCGATTTCCAAAGTGGTTGTACCATTTGACATTCCCACCAGCAGTGTAGAAGTGTTCCAGTCTCTCCACAGCCTCTCCAACATTTATTGTTTTGTGTTTTTTGTATTAATTCCAGCTTTGTTGGAGTGAGATGAAATCTCATTGTAGTTTTGATCAGCATTTCTCTAATGGCTAATGACTGTGAACATTTCCTCATATATCTGTTAGCTACCTGAATGTCTTCTTTAGTGAAGTGTCTATTCATATCTTTTGCCCATTTTTTAATTGGGTTATTTGTCTTTTTGCAGTATCATGTAGATTTTAGAGATTAGGCGCTGATCAGAAATGTCATAGCTAAAAACTTTTTCCCAGCCTGTAGGTAGTCTTTTTACTCTTTTGGTGAAGTCTTTGGATGAACATAAGTGTTTGATTTTTAGGAGCTTCCAGTTATCTAGTTTTTCTTCTACATTCTTTATAATGTTTTCTATACTGTTTATGCTATGTATTAGGGCTCCTAACATTGTCCAGTTTTTCTTCCATGATCTTTATCGTTTTAGATTTTATATTTAGGTCTTTGATCTATTTTGAATTAGTTTTTGTGCATGGCGTGAGGTATGGGTCTTGTTTCATTGCCAGCACCATTTGTTAAAAAGACTGCCTTTTCCCCATTTAATTGTTTTGAGGCCTTTGTCAAATATCAACTGTATGTGGATGGATTTATGTCTGGATTCTCAATTCTGTTCCATTGGTCCATGTATCTGTTGTTGTACCAGTACCAGGCAGTTTTGAGTACTGTGGCGGTATAATAGGTTCTAAAATCAGGTAAAGTAAGGCTTCCCACTTTGTTCTTCTTTTTCAGTAATGCCTTATTTATCCGGGGCCTCTTTCCCTTCCATATGAAATTGGAGATTTGTTTCTCCATCTCATTAAAGAATGTCCTTGGGATTTGGATCAGAAATGCATTGAATGTATAGATCGCTTTTGGTAGAATAGACATTTTTATAATGTTAAGTCTTCCTATCCATGAGCAAGGTATGTTCTTCCACTTATGTAAGTCTCCTTTGGTTTCTTGCAGAAGTGTACTGTAGTTTTCTTTATATAAGCCTTTTACATCTCTGGTAAGATTTATTCCTAAGAATTTTATCTTCTTGGGGGCTACTGTAAATGGTATTGACTTGGTGATTTCCTCTTGGATGTTCTTTTTGTTGGTGTAGAGGAATCCAACTGATTTTTGTATGTTTATCTTTGTATCCCGATACTCTGCTGAACTATTAGTTTCAGTAGTTTTCTGGAGGATTCCTTAGGGTTTTCTGTGTATAAGATCATGTTATCTGCAGATAGAGATACTTTTACTTCTTCCTTGCCGATCTGGATGCCCTTTATTTCTTTATCTAGCCTAATTGCTCTGGCTAGGACTTCCAGCACAATGTTGAATAAGAGTGGTGATAAAGGGCATCCTTGTCTGGTTCCCGATCTCAGTGGGAATGTTTTCAGGCTCTCTCCATTTAGGGTGATGTTGGCTGTTGGCTTTGTATAAATGCCCTTTATTATGTTGAGAAAGTTTCCTTCTATTCCTATTTTGATGAGAGTTTTTTATCATGAATGAGTGTTGAACTTTGGTCAGATGCCTTTTCTGCATCAATTGATAAAATCATGTGATTCTTGACTTTTGTTTTGTTTATGTGGTGGATTACATTAATTGTTTTTCTAATGTTGAACCATCCCTGCATATCTGGTATGAATTCCACTTGGTCATGGTGAATTATTTTTTTGATATGTTGTTGAATTCTATTGGCTAGGATTTTGTTGAGGATTTTTGCATCTACATTCATGAGGGATATAGGTCTATAATTTTCTTTTCTTGTGGTGTCTTTACCTGGTTTTGGTATCAGGGATATGGTGGCTTCATAGAATGAGTTTGGTAGTATTCCATTCTTTTCTATGCTCTGAAATACCTTTAGTAGTAGTGGTGTTAACCCTTCTCTGAATGTTTGGTAGAACTCTGCAGTGAAGCAGACTGGAACAGGGTTTTTTGGGGGGGGGGTGGTTTGATTACCTTTTCAATGTCTTCTTTTGTTATGGGTCTATTTAGTTGTTCTACCTCTGTTTGCATTAGTTTAGGCAGGTAGTGTGTTTCTAGGAATTCACCCATTTCTTCTAGGTTTTCAAATTTGAGTATAGTTTTTCATAGTAATCTGATATGATTCTTTTAATTTCATTTGGGTCTGTTGTAATATCACCCATCTCATTTCTTATTTGGGTTATTTGCTTCCTCTCCTGTTTTTCTTTTGTCAGTGTGGCCAGTGGTTTATCAATTTGGTTGTTTTTTTTAAAAAACCAGCTTTTGGTCTTGTTAATTCTTTCAGTTGTTTTTCTGTTTTCTATTTCATTTAGTTCAGCTCTAATTTTTATTATTTGTTTTCTTCTAGTGCTTGTGGGTTTCTTTTGTTGCTCTATTTGTTCAAGTTGTAGGGATAATTCTTTGATTTTGGCCCTTTCTTCTTGGATGTGTGCATTTATTGATATGAATTGGCCTCTGAGCCCCGCTTTTGCTGCGTCCCAAAGGTTCTGATAGGAAGTGTTTTCATCCTTACTGGATTCTCTGAATTTCTTTATTCCATTCTTAATGTCTTCTATAACCCAGTCTTTTTTGAGCAGGGTATTGTTCAGTTTCCAAGTGTTTGATTTCTTTTCCTGTTATTGATTTCCACTTTTTTGGCCTTACGGTCAGAGATGATGCTTTGTAATATTTCAGTGTTTTGATTCTGCTAATGCTTGCTTTATGACCTAATATGTGGTCTATTCTAGAGAAGGCTCCATGTGCACTAGAAGAGAAAGTATACTTGGCTGCTGTTGGGTGGAATATTCAGTATATATGTCTGTGAGGTCAATTTGGTTGATTGTGACATTTAGATCTTCAGTGTCTTTATTGAGCTTCTTTCTGGATGTCCTGTCCTTCACTGAAAGTGGTGTATTGTTGAAGTCTCCTACTGTTATTGTGGAGCTGTCTATCTCACTTTTCAATGCTGATAGATCTTGTTTTATGTATCTTGCAGCCCTGTAATTGGATGCATAAATACTTAATATGGTTATATCTTCTTGGTGCATCATCCCTTTAATCATTACATAGTGTCCTTCCTTATCCTTTCTGATGGATTTACCTTTAAAGTCTGTTTTTTAAGAAATTAATATTGCCACTCCTGCTCTTTTTTTGATTGTTGTTTGCTTGATATATTTTTTTCATCCTTTTGAGTTCTAGTTTGTGTCGCAAGTTCTGAGGTCTGTCTCTTTTACGCGGCATATAGATGGATTTTGTTTTTTGATCCATTCTGCCATTCTTTGTCTCTTTATTGGTGCATTTAGTCCATTTACATTCAGTGTAATTATGGATAGGTATGAATTTAGTGCTGTCATTTTGATGTCTTTTTTGGTGTGTTGTTGACAGTTTCTTTTTCCCACTTAATTTTATGTGCTGAGATTATGTATTGTCTTTTCATCATATTTGTTGTTGATTTTGTTTCTGCTGAGTTTGTATTTTTCACTTGTATTTTATTTTGATGAGAAGGATAGTTTGTCTCCTTTGTGGTTATCTTATCATTTTTCCCTAAATTTAAACCTAACTTTTATTTCTTTGTATTGCCGTATCTTCCTCTATATGGAAGGTGTATGATTACATTTCTTAGTCCCTGTTTATTATTCTAATATTGTCTTCTTCTATATAATAACATCGCTCTTACCCTGTTTTGAGCTTTTTTTTTTTTCCAGTGGTCTTTGTTTTTTCTTTTTTGATTTCCCTGTCTGGGTTGACTTCTGGTTGCTCTGCCCAGTGTTCTAGTCTTGGGTTGATACCTGGTATTATTGATTTTCTAACCAAAGAACTGCCTTTAGTATTTCTTGTAGTTTTGGTTTTGTTTTTACGAATTCCCTCAACTTGTGTTTATGTGGAAATGTCTGAATTTCACCTTCATATTTAAGAGTTTTGCTGGATATATGATTATTGGCAGGCAGTTTTTTTCCTTTAATTTTTTAAATATGTCATCCCATTGCCTTCTTGCCTTCATGGTTTCTGTCGAGTAGTCAGAGTTTATTATTGGCTCTCCTTTGTAGGTGACGTTTCGTTTGTCTCTCGCTGCTCTTATAATTCTCTCTTTATCTTTGGTATTGGCAAGTTTGATTATGATATGTCTTGGTGACTTTAAGATCTACCTTATGTGGAGTTCGATGAGCATCTTGGATAGATATCTTCTCATCTTTCACAATATCAGGGAGGTTTTTGCCAACAAATCTTCAACAATTCTCTATGCATTTTCTGTTATCCCTCCCTGTTCTGGTACGCCAATCACTTGTAGGTTATTTCTCTTGATAAGAGTCCCGCATGATTCTTAAGGTTTCTTCAGTTTTTAAAATTCTTTTGTCTGATTTTTTCCAAATATGTTAGTGCCAATTGATTTATCTTCGAGTTTGGAAATTCTAGCTTCTGCTTGCTCAATTCTGCTCCTCTGACTTTTATTGAGTTGTCTACTTCTGTAATTTTATTGTTAATCTTCTGAAATTTTATTGCTGCCTGCTATGGATTTTTCCAGCATATTAAACTTTTCATTATGTTCCTGAATAATGTTTCTAATTTCTTCAGTTGCTTTATCTGTGTTTTTCTTGGGCTGTTCTGTGTATTGTCTCATTTCCTTCCTGATGTCTTGAAAGGTTCTGTATATTAATGTTTTGTATTCTGCATCTGGTAATTCCAGGGATGCACTTTCATCTAGAAGTCCCTGGATTCTTTGTTTTGAGAGCCTGTGGAGGTGATCATGGCCTGTTTCTTTATGTGACTTGATATTGACTCTTGTCTCCGAGCCATCTATAATTTATTGTATTAGTTTATGTTTGCTTACCGTGTCATAGCTTCTTGCTTTGTTTTGTTTTGGTTTACCCCTATGGGTTGCTTAAGTGAGCTAGCTTGATTATTTTCACCTTTGCAGCTCTGAGGTCCTGTCACCAGATGGCTAGAGCTGTTATCAGGTATATCAGTCTAGGAGTCCATTCACTTTTCTTCTATGAATTCAGCTCGGGCTTCCAGGTAGGTGATCATCAAGTGTGTGGTACAGGCTCTGTCCTACAGTCTTAGAGGGGCAGGGGTGATTGGCATATATACCGGTATCTGGTTGTCGCAGGGGGTCATGCTCTGAAGGAGGCAGGGGGCTGAGAACCGACCTCCGAGTGTCTTCTGAGGAAAGCGCATCCCTGTTCACTAGAGCATGCAGGTGGGTGGGTTCTGCAGACGGACCATGGGCACCCAAAGTTTTTGGTTGTAAGAACTGGGAGGTACCAGTTATCTTTGGACCCCTTTTGTGGGCGGCTGGGTGACCTGAGTGGAGCTACCAGCCCTTAGGTCCCTGATGTGGGTAGGCGAGGACCTTGTTCAATAGGCAAAGCAATGTCAAACATCAAACAACCACCTCTTCACCACACAGCTGAAATGGTTGTAGTTTGCCAACAAGGGCCTGTTCTCCTAAAATAGGCCCACACAGGTCCGTGCAGAAGAGAAAGGTGGTCAAAGTCCACGGATGGCTTATGCCTGGACAGGACCTGCTTCTGTCCTCAACTCCCACGGTTCATGGAGCCAGCAAGTTATCTTTTCCCCCAAATGCAAATTTTTTCCTTCCCCAAGGCTGGGAAGATGGCTCTGGGTGCTCAACAGGGCCTATCTCAGGCCCAGGGATTCAGCTGCTGAAGCCGGCTTCTGGGTGGGGGGGTGCTTTAGAATATACGCAGGTATTTAGGTTTTGCCGAGAGCGCCATTCTCCTCAGGTTCCGGAGGTGTGAGTAGGCTGTGTGGCTGGCTGCTTCTCCCTAAGGAAACTGCGGCCAAACGCTAGTACCAGCCCGCTGCCGCCACTGCTCCAGGAGTGGTGCCTGAGGGCTCCCCGCCATTCAGGTCCAGTAAGTCTGCTTCTGAATGGTCTCTTTCTCCCCTTGCCCCTCAGTTCGTTTTCTAAGCTTGCGTTTGATGCTCAGGGCTCCCAGCTTGTCAGAAATATACTCATTTCACTTGTTTTTTGGGGTCTTTGTTGTAAAGAGGGCTCGCCGAAAGCATGTCTATTCTGCCATCTTGGCTCCTTCTTCAGGCCATTTATTTTTGTATAAAGTCTTTCAAGTTGAATTATTTTCGTGTTTGGGTTCAAGTTATGTATGTTTTGCTGGAATATTAAAGAAGTGACCTGTGTTTTGCTCGTTGGCATTCGTTCTGTCATATGGCACGTGATTTCAGTTTATTCCATTACTAATGATGCTCACTTCGATGTGTGAATTATGGTAGTGATTGCCAGGCTCTTTGACCTCAGATTTACAGTTAATGAGTATTTGGGGGAAGTACTTAGAAACTATGTAAATAGGATATTCCTCTTTGAATTTTTAAAAATATATTCATTTATTTGTATCTGTTTGGTTCATGTATTTCTGTTTTATTTAAGGGATTATAATACATTTAGTCCCTGGGTGGTGCAGATAGTAACAGACTCTCTTGCTAAATGAAAGGTGGGATGTTCGAGCCCCCTAAAGGCATGTTAGAAGAAAGGCCTGGCCGTGTACTTCTGAAAAATCAGCGATTGAAAACCCTATGGAGCACAGTTTGACTCTGACACACATGAGATCACTATGAGTCAGAATTGACTTAATAGCAACTAGTATAATCCATTACTCTCTTTATTGAGGTGAAATTATGTAACATAAATTTAACAATTATATTTTTTAAATTTAACCATTTTAACGTGTAAAAATTTAGTGGTTGTGATGTTTAAGTTTGTGTGACAACCTGACTGGGCTATGATTCTCAGAAGTTTGACTATTATGATGTACTCTGGCAGATATGATACAATGTAATTATCTCCGTGACAAGATCTGCTATAAGCAGCCATTCTGTGGAAAGGGAGTTCTGTTGGGCATGTGGCCTGCATACAATATATGTGGACTTTCTGGTAAAGCTTGTTGCCTTTTGCTTGGTCTGGATCCTGCAGCTGGCTCCTGTTCATCTGACCCCTGGTTCTTGGGATTTGAACTAGCAGCTTACCTGCCAATCTTAGGAATTGTCAGCCTCTGCAGCCTGTAAGCTGTTGGCCTGCTACCTGACCTGTGATCTTGGGCTCATCAACCCCTGCAGCTGAGTCAGTCAGGAGACGCCTCCAGCCTGACTCATGGTCTTGGGCCTTTCTAGCCTCTGCAACCATGTGAGCCATTTCCTTGACATAACCCCCCCCAACTGCCCCCCCCGCCCCGCTTCACTGATTTTGCTTCTGTAGAGAACTCAGCCTAAGACAGCGGTATTTAGTACATTTGTGATGTTGTTCAGCCACCACCTTTATCAAGTTCCAAAGCCTTTTCATTGCCGTAGAGGAAAACTACCCATTAAACAGTCATTCCACAGTCACTCTCCATTTTTTGGAAACACTGGCGGTATAGTGGTTAAGTGCTATGGCTGCTAACCAAAAGGTTGGCTGTTTGAATGCACCAGGTGCTTCTTGGAAACTCTGTGGGGCAGGGTCACTATGAGTTGGAATCATCTCAACACCAACGAGTTTGTTTTTTTTGGTTCTTCATTTTTTCTTCCTCTAAGCCCATGTTAACGACTAATCTGTTTTCTGTGAATTTACCTATTCTGGGTATTACATATAAATGGAGTCATAATATACATGACTTTATGTGCATGGCTTCTTTTACTTAGCCTGATGTTTTCAGGGTCTGTCTATGTTGTAGCATGTATCAGAACTCCATTCCTTTTTATGGCTGAATAATAGTCCATTGTATGTATATACCACATTTTGTTCATTCATTTGTTGAAGTACATTTGGATTGTTTCTGTCTGGTTGACTATTGTCAATAGTGTTCTCTATGAATATTCATATACAAGTTTTTGTTGAGTATCTGTTCTCATTTCTTTTGGGTATATATACCTACAAGTGGTATTGTTGGGTCACATAGGACTTAAATGTTTAACTTTTTGATAAATGCCAATGGGTGAGAGTTCTCATTTCTCCACATTTTTTATCTCAGTGTTTTGGACTTTGTTGAGAGTTGTTCTGTTAAGGGTTGGAATTTGTTGAGGGTTGCTCTGTGGTCTGTTCTGGAGAATATTCCATGTGCATTGGAAAAGAATGTGTACTTTGCAGCTGTCAGGTGGAGCGTTCTATCTGTGTCTATGAGGTCAGGTTGGCTGATTGTGCTCTTCAGCATCTTTGTTGAGCTTCTTTCTAGATGTTCTGTCCTTTACTGAGAGTGGTGTGTTGAAGTCCCCTACTATTATGGAACTGTCAGTTCCTCTTTTCAGTGCTGTCAGAGTGTGTTTTATGTGTTTTGGAGCCCTGTCATTGGGTATGTAGATGTTTATTATGGTTAAGTCTTCATGATGGATTGTCCCTTTAATCATTCTGTAGTGCCTTTCTTTGTCTTTTATGGTGGATTTTGTTTTAAAACCTGTTTTATCTGAGATTAGTATTGCCACTCCGGCTCTTTTTTGGTAGTTATTTGCTTGATGTATTTTTTTCCATCCTTTGATTTTTAATGAATTTACATCTTTGTTTCTCGTAGACAGCATATTGATGGGTACTGTTTTTTAATCCATTCTGTCACTGTGTGTCTTCATGGGTGCGTTTGGGCCGTTTACATTCAGTGTAATTATTGATAGGTGTGAATTTATTGCTGTCATTTTGTGGTGCTTTTTTTGTGCTAATGTTTTCTTTGTTCCTCTTATTCTCCTGTGCTGAGTTCCTTTTGTTTGTGGATTTCTTTTTCATTCATTTTTGTAGCTTTCGTTTTGAGACTTTTTTTTTCCCTTTATTTTGATGAGTATGTTTGTTAACTTTCTTTGTGGCTACCTTGAACTTTACCCATATCTTCCTAGGTTTGAACCAGTCTGTTATTACTTGGTGTCACCTTACCTTCCTCTCCATTAGAAAGCTCTTTACCTACACCGTTCATTCCTTCTTTTATCTGACGTTGTCATTTACAGATTAACCGCTCTGGTTCCTTGTTGCAATTGTTTTGGTTTTGGATAGTCCTTGAGAGTTCGTTTCCTATATTGGTGTCTAGCTGGTACAGTCTTGCGTACTAGAGTCAGGCTGTGGTCTGATGTTGTTTGTTCTCAGACTGAAGGATTCCCTTTAATGACTCTTGTAGGTTTGGTTTGGTTTTTACATATTCCCTTGATTTCTGTTTATCTGGAAATGTCCTAATTTCACTATCATATTTGAATGAAAGTTTTGCAGGATGTATTATTTGTGGTTGGCAGTTCTTTTCTGTCAAGGATTTATATATGTCATCCATTGCCTTCGTGCCTGCATGGTTTCTGCCAGATATTTGGAGCTTAGTCTTATTGTTTCTCCTCTGTATGTGACTTTTTGTTTTTCTCGAGCGGCTCTCAGGATTTTTTCTTTGTCTTTGGTTTTAGCGAGTGTGATTATGATATGCCTTGATGTTTTTCTTTTGGAGTCTCTGTCCCATATGGGGTTTGTTGAGCTTCTTGCATGGTCAGCTTTTCATCATTCATGACATTAAGGAAGTTTTCTGTCAGCAGTTCTTCAGTGATCCTCTCTGTATTTTCCATTTCCTCTCCCTGTTCTGGAAGTCCGATCACTTGTAAATTTTTGCTTTTGATTGTATTCCACATAATTCTCAGGATTTCCTCATTTTTCCTCGTTCTTTTTTCTAATTTTTTCCTCAGAGTTGTATCCAAGTTTTGTCTTCAGTTTCACTGATCCTGTCTTCCATAGTTTCAAACCTGCTCCTCAGCCCTTCTATGACACTGTCCATTTCTGAAATCTTGTTTATTGTTTGGATTTCTAGTTGTTGTTTTTGTATGATTTCTAGTCGTGAATTTATTTTGGCATTTCAATATTATTTTTCTGGATTTTTCCATTTTTTGGTCTGTATTTTCCATGATTTTGTCTATTTTTCCTCATTTTTGTTTGCTTTTTGCTTCAACTCTTGGATAGCTCTGAATATTAGAGATTTGAATTCCCTGTCAGATAGTTCTAGTGAGTTTTCTTCTACTGGAAAGTCATCTGGTGTTTTATTTTGGATGCCTACTGGAACCATCCTGTCCTGTTTTTTTATGTTTTGATGTTGTCTTCTGTCTTCGGGACATTCAGGAGTTGTTTTCTTCATTTCTTGATTGTAGATTTGTTTTGTCCTGGTCTTTTGTTTTATTTGGTTATGTCTCAGCAGGCAGGGTGGCATTCTTTGTTGTTTGCTTGTCTGTAGTCGTGATACTTTTCACCTCTTTGTCCAGTGGGTGGGCCTAGTCACTCAACTGTGGTGCAGCAGGGCAGGCCCAGCTAAAGTAGAGGGACTGGAATGGGTTGTGTGTGGCACGTACTAGGACCAACAAGGTGGGATAGGAATCAGTGCCAGGCAGGTTCTGGCAGGCTGTGCCTTTGCTGCTTGGAGGTGTGATGTTCAGGGCATGGTGTAGGTAGGCAGGATAGAGGGGGGAGGCTGTGATGTATGGAGCTAATATAGGTAGGGGAAAAGGGAGAGAGGAACAGGAACCCAAAACAATCAAACAAATGAAAAAAAAAAAAAAGGGAAAGAGTGCAACGGGAGCTTGCTGTTGGAGTGATGAGAAACCAAGAAATGAAGAAATGCAAAAATGAAAAAAAAAAAGGGGAAAAGAAAAAAATAACTAGGTAAAAAATTGGAAAAGAAAAAGGAGAAGAGCCTCCAAGGGTCCCACCAGTATGGCCTCAAAGGCCGGGGAAATGTCCCAGGCTGTGCAATATACCCTGGCTAGAGGGGGTATAGATGTCACATAGCATCAGGTATTCAGGAGACAGGAAAAGAAGGTAAGTATAGACAGATGAGAGCTGAGGAATAAAAAGACAGGAAGGGAAAAAGAGAAAAGGAAAAAAAAAGAAATGCCCCCAGGGATCCCACCTACGTGGTTGCCCAGATTTGCGGAGTGGTTCCTAAGCTGTGCAGGGTAGCCCAGCTAGAAGAGGTTCTCAATTGTGAAAAGAGAAGACAGACAGACAAAACAGAACAAAGCAAAACAAAACAAGAAAAAAAAAAAACCCAGGTATCCCACCAGTGTGGTGTTGTGGTTCCTCAGTCGAGCGAGGCTTCACAGCCTTTCAAGAAGAAGCAAAGATGGCACACGGAGGCAGGTGTTTGAGAGAAAGGAGGGGGAGGTTGTGTGAGGCACAGAAGAAACCAAAAGACAAAGAAGCAACACTAGCTCAGGGACCAGGACAGTGTGGGCGGGGCAAATCTAAGCAGCCCAGGGTGGAAGCAGTTGTCCCCTGGCCAAGAGACTGGCTGGTGGGAAGCAGAGGTGGCTGAAGGGGGAGGGGACAAAGGGTGGAGATTAGGAAAGCGTATATTGCTTGTTATTGGGTGCTCTGTCTTTTGCTGGGAACTTCGTGAAGCTGCTTTCCTGTACTCCCTGCCTGCTGATCTGCGATGTGTGTGGGGCAAATTCAAGCGGCACATGAGCTCCACTGCCTGGCCAGCCGAGCCACCTCAGACAGCCAGGAAGCTCAGGTAGAGCAATGGGGAGAGAATGGGGGGTGGGAAAGCGTGTATCACTGGCTAGTGGGTGTTCTGTCTCCTGCTGGGAGCTCCACGAATCTCTTTTTCCTGTGCTCCCTGTCAGCTCATCTCCGACAGGAGTCCAAGATGATGAATCCCTGCTGTGTTAGCTGGAAAGGAACTTCGTTTCTCGTCACTCTCTGTCCTGTCAGTTATTCCATTCGGTGTTTGGCTGAGTTCTTTATCTTTTCATTTGACACTTAGGGTTTCTGGAATGATGTTTGTCTCTGTTTTAGTTTTTTGGGTCCTTGCTGTGGAGGGACCATGTGGTGCTTCTGTCTATGGTGCCATGTTGGCCAGAGTCCCAATTGCTTTACATTTTTGCCAACATTTATTTTCCATTTTTTTTTGAGTATAGCCATCCTGGTGGGTGTGAAATGGTATGTCATTGTGATGTTTATTTGCATTTCCCAAATGACTAATGATGTTGAACATCTTCTCATGTGCTTGTTGGCCATTTACTTACCTTTGGAGAAATCTGTATTCAAGTCCTTTGCTGTTTTTTTTAAACCGAGTTGTGTGTTGAATTGTATATATTCTGGATACTAGTCTTTTATCAGAGATTTGATTTGCAAATATTTTCTTCCATTCTGTCTTTTCATTTTCTCGATAAAGTCTGTTGATAGAGGAAGTATTTTATTTTAATTTTGATGCAGTGCAATTTATCTCCTTTTTCTTCTGTTTCTCATGCTTTTGATGTCATATCTAAGAACCCATTCCAAATCCAAAGTCTTGAAGATTTACTCCTATGTTTTCTTCTAAGAATTTTATGTTTTTAGCTCTTATATTTAGGTCTTTGATCCGTTTTTATTTCCTTTTTTTTTTTTTTTTTTTGGAATAATGTGAAGTACAGGTCCAACTTTTTTCTTCTGTTGTGGATACCTAGTTGTCTCAGCACTATTTGTTGAAAAGACTATTCTTTCTCCCTTATATGATCTTGCACTCTTGTTGAAAATCAATTGTTTATGAAAGTTCTGTTCTATTGGTCAGGATGTCTGCCTTTATGCCAATACTACTGTTTTGATCACTGTAGCTTTGTATTAAGTTTTGAAATTGGGAAGCATGAATCCTCCTTTTCAATATTACTTTGGCTGTTTGGGGCCCCTTGCAATTTCATATGAATATGAGGGGTCAGCTTTTCCATTCCTGCAAAAAAAGGGTGATGGAATTGTAATAGGAAGTGTGTTGAATCTGTAGGTTGCTTAGGATAACATTGCCGTCTTAACAATATTAAGACTTTCAATCCATGAACCTGGGATGTCTTTCTGTTTATTTGAATTTTTAAATTTCAACATTGTTTTGTACTTTTCAGCATACAAGTCTCGCATCTACTTGATTAAATTTATTCCCAGGTATTTTATTCTTTTGGGTGTTAATTGTAAAAATAATTTCTTCATTTACTTTTTTCTCCTCAGACTGGATGATTTCAATTGGTCATTCTTCAAGTTTGCTGAGTCTTTTTTCTACCACTTCTCTGTTGAAACCCTCTGGTGAATTTTTCATTTCAGTCATTGTACTTTTCTACTCCAGAATTCATTTATTTTTATAATTTCTAGTTACTGATAGTCTCTATTTCTTGAGGCTTCATTTTTCTGCTTTCTTCTTGTTCTTAGTTCATAGTTTTGTTTACCTCTTTGAGCATATTTAAGGTTGTTTTCTGATAGCCCAGGGACAGTCTTTGCTTCCTCAGGGACAGTTTCTGTTTATTTCTTTTCCTCTGAATGGGCTATATGTTCTTGCTTTTTTACATGCTTTGTAGTTTTTTTTTTTGTTGAGAACTGGACATTTTAAATATTATAATGTCACAACTCTAGATATCAGATTCTTCCTCCGCAGAGTTTGCTTAGGTTGTAGTTGTTTATTTGCTTAGTGATTTTCTAAATTATGTTTATAATGTCTATTTGTTTTGTGTAGTCTCTGAAGTCTCTCTTCCTTAGTTGTGGTCAGCTAGTGTTTTGGCATAGATGTCCTTTAATGTTTGGAACCTTCCCCACCCCACCCACCCCCCCTGCAAAAAAAAAGAAAGAAGAATGAAAATGAAGAAACCCATAAGATATAAACTCTCCCAGTCTTTGCACTGTACCTCTGTGCTAGTGTACTTCTTCAGAGCTTAGCGAGGCCATTTACAGCTCTGCCTTGTCATCACCTCCTGCGTGTGCCTGGCCTAAAGTAGTAAAGTCTTAGGGTCTTTTCAGGTCTTTTCTGAACAAGAGTCCTGCCCTTGTCACGCATGTGGCTTTTCAGTTCAGCTGCTAACCATAATCTACCACCCGTTCCTTGGAAACCCTGTGGGGCAGTCATACTCTGTCCTCAACTCCATGGGTAGTAATTTCCCAAAGAAACTCTCTCCCAGCTTTTTATCCCAGGCTTTGGGCTTATCGTTTGTTTGCCTCAATTGTAAATGTATGCCCCAGGCTATAGGAGTTCAGTTGCCTTACAGTATTTTGGAGGAATGTACTGTTCAGCAGTTTTTTTTCCCTGAGTAAGTTCTCAGGCGAGCTTTTCAGGTACCTTTCATGCAAACCAGAAAACCAAACCTGTTGCCATTGAGTGGATTCTGACCCTGTAGGACAGGGTAAAACTGACCTATAGTGTTAGTTCCCAAGGAGCGCCTGGTGGATTCAACCTGCCAACCTTTTGGTAGCAACCGTAGCTCTTAACAACTATGCCACCAGGGTTTCTGACCTCTTATACAGGCAGGCAGTATTCTTTGAGACTAAGGTCTGATCTGCATTCTCTGGATGGAACCAGGGACCAGGGTCCGACACTGGGAAAGCGTGCTGTTCACAATGACCCTGTAGGACAGAATAGACCTGCCCCATAGAGTTTCCAAGGAGTGGCTCGTGGATTTGAACTACCCACCTTTAGATTAGTAGCCATAGCTCTTAACCACTCTGCCACTTATGTGGCAGCATCCCGTTATTTATTTTTCATGCTCACATTGTCCTTGGTTTGGTAAGTGAGAACCCATTGAAGCTGGCTTCTGTGTTTTTTTGATAAGTCCCCATTATTATTTGGATACTTTCTTGCTTTTTGCCACAAGATATTCCAGGCTTATCTTGTTTTAGCTCTGGAATCAGCTGTTTCTCCAAAAAGCCCTGGTTTATTCTGGTGGGAAATGGTTTCTTTAGAAGCTAAGACCTGGGTGCCAAGTGTCGCTCATTGTTATTGGGGTGTCACTGTTCTCAGGCCCTCCTCACAGTGCAGAACTGGGGAAAGTATGTATAAATACATACATATATATCATAAATATTCACCCGTGTGTGTGTGTGGAAACCCTGGTTGCACAGTGGTTATGTACTCAGGTGCTAACTGAAAGGCCAGTGGTTCAAAACCTCTAGCTGCTCTGCAGGAGGAAGATTTGGCAGTCTGCATCCATAAAGATTACAGCCTCAGAAACCCTGTGGGACAGTTCTACTCTGTTCTGTAGGGTTGGTGTGCATCAGAATTGACTTGATGGCAGTAGGCTTTATATATATGCACACACACATACATATGTATATACATATGGCCTATATTATAAATAATGTTAATATAATTAACATTAATGCATTGACATATGAACATGTGCTAATCATAATGACAGTACAGCACAGAGTTCATTCTAGTTTTCTGTCTTTTTGTTATTAGTAACAATCTTTTTTGACAGTATGAAACTTTGCTTTCATTATTTTAAATGTTTACTATTTATTCAATTCCCCTGTATTGTATAACCAATCTCTTATTGTTGTCACTGCCACTTGCCCCACATGAGCACCCCTTTTCTCTGCTTAGGCTCTGACTTCCCATTTCTACTGCCTCCCTCCTTTCACATGGATGCGTTTCTTTTTGGGCACAACACCCGATCCCTGGCTGTCCCTTTGTGTGGAAGCCTTCCTCACCCTGCTTGATCTCTGATATCCTACTCTGAACCTCCCGCCCCACCCCCCCCACAATGTATGGACATACTCTTGACCCTACCCTTGCTCTAACACCCATTTTGGGCCCCACGGCTCCTTTGCTGTGCCCCACATAATGACTATAAGTCTGAATTGGGAAGAGAAAGACCCAGTTCTTTAATAAATCCTATTACTGTGTTAGGAGCCCTCGTGGCACAGTGGTTAAGCGCTTGGCTGCTAACTGAAAGGAGGTTCGAACCAACTAGCTGCTCCACAGGAGAAAGATGTGGCAGTCTGCTTCCGTAAAGATTTATGGCCTTGGAAACCTTATGGGGCAGTTTTACTCTGTCCTACGGGGTTGCTATCAATTGGAATTGACTTGACGGCAGTGGTTTTGGTTTTTAGTATTAATATATTAAACTAGGCTTATATTAAATGGGATATTATTCCACAGCAGGAAACTTAAGAACAAATTTGAACAGCTGTTTTTTCTGTTTCTTTTCATTTTAATGAAGGAATGTTAGCTCTTTGACTAAAAGTTTGAAAAGCTTAACCTGATTTCAAGGGTTGTATATGGCACTGGGTTTTTTTGGGTATAGATAGATAGGAAACCCTGGTGGTGTAGCGGTTTAAGTGCTACGGCTGCTACCCAAGAGGTCAGCAGTTCGAATCCGCCAGGTGCTCCTTGGAAACTCTATGGCAGTTCTACTCTGTCCTGTAGGGTCGCTATGAGTCAGAATCGACTCGACGGCAGTGGGTTTGGTTTGGCTTTTTGGTATAGATAATCTGTCAGTAACGGGTATTTGTCTTCTTAAGACTTTGTTAACAGTTTTAGGCAAGGTAAGCAGTAGTTTCCCAATTTTAGAAGACAGTGAGAAATTTATATTAATTTGTCAAGGTTATCCAGCCTGGTCACTGAGCTAAGATTTAAACCAGGACTGTTGACTCTGAAACCTGCATTCTGCTTTAACTCTGTACTCTGCTCCTATAGTTACGATGCTTTAACTATTGGTTATTTTGGGTGTTTTTCAGCAGGCGTTGTGATTTTGAAAGCCTAGTTCTCTGAAATATAACCCATTGTAAAGATAATCAACTCGATGTTAAAACATTCTTATGAAATCATTTTCAGTAATTTTGTCTTTGAAAACATGGCACAAATTTGATGGGTTCAGAAATAAAGTATTGCAAGAAATAGGAAAAGTTGCATCTATTTCTGTACTTTTTGCTGAAGTGTATTACTTTTCACTTCTAGAATATTTCGGACTTGCTATTTTGAATCATTGATTTGTTTCTTAAAAGTCAGGCACGTATACTTAAAAACTCACGGAATTCAGATTAAGGTTTTTTTTCAGGACCTGTTTTCCCCGGGGAAATTTTTATTGTCAGTGGTTGAAACTTTAGGCATGGTTCCATGAACAAGTTGCAGATTTAGTGAGAGATGAGAAATTAAGGTTTTTATTCTGGCAGTACTTAAAAATCCTAACTCTTCGCACATGAGTCCTTCAGACTTTATAATGGAACCTGGTAGAAGAAGATACCTGTAAGTTGGAATTCTGGCCCCTGGTGTATTAATAGGACTGCTGTTTTTTTTTTTTTTTTTGTAGTGCTAGGCTCTTTCGTGCACTATTTGATATATGTGTAAGGTAAATATATATGTAGTTCTAGTTAGTGTATTTCTGTTGTTGCTGTTACACAGGGAAAGGAAGATGAGATGAATATCAAATGCCACAAAACAGTTAAAGTAAATCAAATAGGGTGGATTTTTTTAAACTTTAATTTGCCCATACACATTTGCTGTGTAAATGCCATTAATATTAACTATTATTACTTTTTATCTTTTTTCAGAACATGAGTTAACTTCAGCCATTAGATATTTATACTTTCTTCTTTTAAAATTAGAATTGAATCAAAATTTATGGACCCCACAGAAATGAATAGGTGATTTTAGTGGTTATCCTCCAAGTGATAACTTCTAGTAGGTAATTATATTCACCTATTATTTTGAATGAAATCCTTTTTAAAATAACTTTTAAAATTATTGGTTATTTAAGACTCTGGAGTTTCTTGTGAATTTTTATTTGGTATAAACTCTGAAAACACTTTTTCATTCCCATTGTATTATTGGGACTATAATTTTAAGAGTTTCCAACAAAAATTTGCTAGAGAAGTACAAATCACAAAGTACCATTTATTGTTTAGAGAGATAATGTAAAAATCCTTTATAAACTCTAAAACACTATTATTTTCATTTTTTTCCATAAGACTTTGAAATTAATTCAAGTTGGTAGTAGAATTACAGCTCAGAATGCCTGAATTTTTGTGATGTAGTTTATCTCGATTAGGTATACTCTTAAAAACAAAACTTGGATTTGTTTCATAAATAGAGTTTGTCTTAGTTTTTCAAATTGTATTTGATCCCTCCTCAATCCATATGAGCATGTAGCATTTAAACATTTTACTTCTACTTTGAGTTAACCAGTTGTCTTTATGCTATATGGTCACTCTTAACTGTTCTTTTAATAGACTAGCACAATTTGGGATATAATATCTGGCAAATCCTTTTCTTTTTTTAAAATTTATTTTAGAAAATTGATACAGCTTTTTAAAACTATGCTTTAGCATTTGCATTTCAAGAATTTTGAAATTATAAGATTAACAATAGTACTCTTCGTTTTGTAAAATTTAACTTAAAATTTTTGATTAAAGTATATTGAAATTTTACATACTTTAAATGCAGTTACATTTTATCTTTAATGCTTGTAAAAAATTCTTACTTTGTTATTGAGAATATACACAGCAAAACATACACCAGTCGAACAGCTTCTACATAACACAGTTCAGTGGTATTGGTTACAGTCTTCAAGTTGTGCAGTCATTCTCACCCTCATTTACTGAGTTGTTCCTCCCCCATTAACGTAATCACGGCTCCTTAAGCTCCCAGTATGATCTTTCAAGTTGCTTTTGTCAATTTGATAACCATATAGATAGAGCTTAAAATAGCACAGTGTTTAAGGCAGACATTTTTTACTAGTTAAGCTAAACTAATGTTTGGTTTTAAGAAGTCTTCAGGTAATATCTTTGGTTTAAGGTTTAAAGATTTTATCAGGGCAGTAATTTCAGCTGTTCATCCAGCCTCCATGGCTCCAGAGAACCTGGAGTCCATTAGATTTGAATTCTGTTCTGCATTTCCCCTCTTTTGATCAGAATTCTTCCATAGAATCTTTGAACAAATGTCCAGTAATGTGGTAGCCAGGCACCATCCAGTTTTTCTGGTGTCATGTCAAAGGAGGCAGTTAGCCATGCATTCCATATCTTCCTCCTGTTCTTGACTCTCCTCTTCCTTTGTTGCTGCAGGCTCATTTGATCACTTTTCTGTTTCACTTCGTGATCATTAAGCAATTGTGAATATAAAACCTTTGTTTATTAGTAAGCAAGATCTATCCTGAAGTACAGTACTGTCAGTGATAGGATAAGATCCATATGCCTACAAGGAAGACCAGTTAATATGACTGTTGTTCAAATTTACAGACTAACCACTAGGGCCAAAGATGAAGAAGTAGAAGATTTCTGTCAGCTGCTGCAGTCTCAAATTGATCGAACATGCAATCAAGATGCATTGATAATTACTGGCGATTGGAATGCAAAAGTTGGAAACAAAGAAGAAGGACCAGTAGTTGGAAAATATGGCCTTGGTGGTAGAAACAATGCCAGAGATCTAATGATAGAATTTTGCAAGACCGATCACTCCTTTATTGCAAATACCTTCTTTCACCAACATAAGCGGCAACTATACACATGGACCTCGCCAGATGGAACACACAGAAATCAAATTGACTACATCTGTGGAAAGAGACGATGGAAAAGCCCAATATCATCAGTCAGAACAAGGCCAGGGGCCGACTGTGGAACAGACCATCAATTGCTCATATGCAAGTTCAAGCTGAAACTGAAGAAAATCAGAGCAAGTCCATGAGAGCCAAAATATGACCTTGAGTATATCCCACCTGAATTTAGAGACCATCTGAAGAATAGATTTGATGCATTGAACACTAGTGACCAAAGACCAGACGAGTTGTGAAATGACATCAAGGACATCATCCATGAAGAAAGCAAGAGGTCATTGAAAAGACAGGAAAGAAAGAAAAGACCAAGGTGGATGTCAGAGGAGACTCTGAAACTTGCTGTTGAACGTCAAGCAGCTAAAGCAAAAGGAAGAATTAATGAAGTAAAAGAACGGAACAGATTTCAAAGGGCTTCTTGAGAAGACAAAGGAAAGTATTATAATGATGTGCAAAGCGCTGGAGATGGAAAACCAAAAGGGAAGAACACGCTTGGCATTTCTCAAGCTGAAAGAACTGAAGAAAAAATTCAAGCCTCGAGTTGCGGTAGTGAAGGATTCTATGGGGGAAAAGATTAAACGACGCAGGAAGCATCAAAAGATGGAAGGAGTACACAGAGTCATTATACCAAAAAGAATTAGTTGATGTTCAACCATTTCAAGAGGTGGCATAAGATCAGGAACCAGTGGTACTGAAGGAAGAAGTCCAAGCTGCTCCGAAGGCATTGGCGAAAAACAAGGCTCCAGGAATTGATGGAATATCAATTGAGATGTTTCAACAAACAGATGCAGTGCTGGAGGTGCTCACTCGTCTATGCCAAGAGGTACGGAAGACTGGAAGAGATCCATATTTATGCCTATTCCCAAGAAAGGTGATCCAACCGAATGTGGAAATTATAGAACAATATCATTAATATCATACGCAAGCAAAATTTTGCTGAAGATCATTCAAAAACGGCTGCAGCAGTATATCAACAGGGAACTGCCAGAAATTCAGGCTGGTTTCAGAAGAGGACGTGGAACCAGGGATATCATTGCTGATGTCAAATGGATCCTGGCTGAAAGCAGAAATACCAGAAGGATGTTTCCCTGTGTTTTGTTGACTATGCAAAGGCATTCCACTGTGTGGATCATAACAAACTATGTATAACATTGCGAAGAATGGGAATCCCAGAACAGTTAATTGTGCTCATGAGGAACCTTTACATAGATCAAGAGGCAGTTGTTTGTACAGAACAAGGGGATACTGCATGGTTTAAAATCAGGAAAGGTGTGCATCAGGGTTGTATTTTTTCACCATACCTATCCAATCTGTATGCTGAGCAAATAATCCGAGAAGCTGGACTATACAAAGAAGAACGGGGCATCAGGATTGAAGGAAGACTCATTAATAACCTGCGTTATGCAGATGACACAGCCTTGCTTACTGAAAGTGAAGAAGACTTGAAGCACTTACTAATGAAGATCAAAGACCACAGCCTTCACTATGGATTACACCTCAACATAAAACAAAAACCCTCAGAACTGGAGCAATGAGCAACATCATGATAAATGGAGAAAAGATTAAAGTTGTCAAGGATTTCATTTTATGTGGATCGACAATCAACAGCCATGGAAGCAGCAGTCAAGAAATCAAAAGACGCATTGCACTGGGCAAATCTGGTGCAAAGGACCAGTGTTGAAGAGCAAAGATGTCACCTTGAAGACTAAGGTACACCTGATCCAAGGCATGGTATTTTCAATCGCATGCTGTGCATGTGAAAGCTGGACAGTGAATAAGGAAGACCAAAGAAGAATTGACGCCTTTGTATTGTGGTGTTGGCAAAGAATATTGAATATACCACGGACTGCCCAAAGAATGAACAAATTTGCCTTGGGAGAAGTACAACCAGAATGCTCCTTAGAAGCAGGGATGGCGAGACTGCGTCTTACATACTTTGGACATGTTGTCAGGAGGGATCAGTGCATGGAGAAGGACGTCATGCTTGGCAGAGTACAGCGTCAGCGGAAAAGAGGAAGACTCTCAACGAAGGTGGATTGACACAGTGGCTGCAGCAATGAGCTCAAGCATAACAATAATTGCAAGGATGGCTCAGGACTGGGCAATGTTTCATTCTGTTGTGCGTAGGGTCGCTATGAGTCGGAACCGACTTGATGGCACCTAACAGCAACATTAGTAATCATAGCCATTTTGATGTTTAGCAAATTCGATTTAGAAAGATTGGCTAATAGTTGAAACACTGTACTGAAATGAGTGTACAGTTAGTTGCCCATTTGACTTCTGCCTTAGTTAAAAAAATTATGAATTTGCTACGTTAAGATTGGGCTGACAACCTGAATCTTACTGACGCTATTGAGACAAGCTCCTGAAAAATTAAATTTAGAACGCATATGAGCAATAGTTTCTAAAATATTTAAGATATCCATTGTGACGATTGTGATTAAAATAAGAAACCTTTTATTATTGAAATTTTCAGGCATCCATATAAGTAGAATAGTATTATAAAACTTCTTGTACCAACATGCAGCCTCGATGTTTATAAACATAGGAGCAAACTTGTTTAAATTACTACCCCTAGTCAGCACTGGCTGGTATTTTTAAAACAAATCCCAGATGTATTATTAATTCAGTTGTCAAGGCTTCAGTATATGTCTTTCTTTTAAAACATAACCATTGTACCATATGACATCTAAAATAATAATTCCTTAGTGTCATTATTGTAGCCCTGGTGGTGCACTGGTTAGGAGCTCAGCTGCTAACCAAAAGGTCGGCAGTTCGAATCCACCAGCCGCTCCCTGGAAATCCTGTGGGATGAGTTCTGCTCTGTTCTATAGGGATGCTATGAGTTAGAATCGATTTGACAGCAACAGTTTTCTTTTTTTTTTTAAGTGTCATTATCAGGGAACCCTGGTGGTGCAGTGATTAAGGGCTCCACTGCTAACCGAAGGTTAGCGGTTTGATCCCACCAGCCACTCCGAGGGAGAAAGATGTGGCAGTTGGTTTCCATAAATATTTACGGCCTTGGAAACCCTACGGGGCAGTTCTACTCTGTCGTACAGGGTCGCTATAGCTGAAATTGACTCGGTGGCAGTGGGTTTGGGTTTGGTTAATGTTATTATCTAGCTTGTGTTTAAATTTCCCTGATTGTTTCATAACTTTTTTTTTTTTAACACTTGGTTTTAGTAAGGATCCATACAAGATCCATACGTTGCATTTGATTAATCTATTAAGCCATTCATTTATTTGCTGAAGAAGCCAAATGATTTGATCCATAGAATATCTTGCGATTTGGACTTGGCAGATTACTTCTTGCAGCTGTCGTTTAACTTTCTTTCTATACATTGTATTTTCTGCAGATTGATAGATCAGATTTCAAATTTGATTTGAGATGCGGCAAGAATATATCATGGATGGTGCTGTGTACATTGGAATTCATCACATCAGGAGACACTTGATGTGTCCAGTTTTATCTTTGTGATAAGATCATTGTAATTTTTTAAAATAAACTTTATTGAAGTATAGTTTATTTACAATAAAATTTACCAGTTTTAAGTGTACAATTTGATGAGTTTTGATAATTGTGTACAATTGTTGTATAACCATCACTACAATTAAGATAATAGAACATTCCCATTACCTCGGAAGTTTCCTTCTTCCCCTTGCAGTCATTCCTCTTCCCTTGTCCCCCTAACCCCAACAACCACATGTCTACTTTCTATCACTATAGTTTTGCCTTTTTTAGAATTTAATTATAAGTAGGATCTTAATAGTAGTAGGATTATTGTATTTAAAAAAGGAACGTAACACAATTTTGGCTTGGAGCTACAGGTCTAATTTCCTTCCATTTTTATGTGACAGGGACTTGCCATGAGGTGTTGAAGCCTTGTTTCGCTGAGTCGGAGAGACTGGACCTAAATGGCGCAGCATGACTTTGCTCCAGCCTGGCTTAATTTTCCTACTCCACCATCATCAACAAAGGTACTCTTCATTGTGCAGTGCTCTTTCTTTTCGTCTTTCTTTCCGTCTCCCTCTGTTTCATTCATGTTTTACACAAATGTAATTAAAATGTTGACTTAATATTTTTGCAGAAAAGTGCTTTTTACAGTAACCATCCAAATTATCTCATGTAATTTATTGGTTTGTTTTTGTTAATCAAATGTCAGTTTTTAGCATTATCATCAACATATACTAAACTGTTTACTTCAGAACTGACTTTTGTTGTAACCAGAGTTCCACAAACTTTGAGCCAGTTAGATACGTTGAACATTTAGCATCTTATCCATACTATCCTGTTCTTCTGATCATTTGATTTCCTTTTTTCTATAATGTTTTTAAAAACTGGAGATTTTTAAAGCTTTCCATGTAAATGAAAGACTTTGTTTTTCACATAAGTGAGACTTTGAATGCCACGATACTAAGATTTTGGGAATGATGTGAACATATCAAGACTCATAAAAGAAATGCTCATTTTACTTAAAAACCAAAATAAAATATTGTGTAAAATATATTTACGGATATATAGACTGTTGTAAAACATTGAAATTGTCATCTACTTTCAAGATGTGCTGAAAGGGAAGTTCCCCAAGCAGAGTGCTCAGAATGGGGTTTTGAGCTTCATCTCTTTGCATTTTTTGTTAGAGCATAGGCTACCAGTGACCTCTTTAAACAAATAGTAGTGTGATTGTAAAGTGGGGAAATACTAGTATTATATTTCTTTTGCTAAAAGTCGTACTCTCACAATGTTCTTAGTTAATTTTGTTAATACCGGAAATTTTGATGGGCTTTTTTGCCATCGTTGTGTACTGTGTACCTGTATAAAATAATCACGGATGGATATAGATGTAATTGTCTAAATATTTACCTCTTAGTAATGAGAAAATTGGAGTAGAAGGAGGACATATATTTAAGAATTGAACTCTGTTCCAGAAAACATTAATTTTCAGTGATCTTTTTCATAAATAAAATTTACTTATCACTTTTGAGATTCTCAACAGTTTGTACCCTGGGTTCATTCAAGCTGTGTGTTCATTGTAGGTAGAAAGTAATTTTTGTAGGTGTTTCTTTTCTAGACTATTAGCCTTGTCAAAGCAGAGACCAATCCTAATAACTGTTTTGTTTTCTGTAATGCTTTGTTAGTAGGAAGTGCCCTATAGATGTTTGTTGAATAGAAAGGAACATATAAAGTTTTTTAGGATACCTCAATACTTAAAATTACTCTAAAGGTATCATATTTTATCTAATCTAAGAAGCATTTACAGTAACATACCCTCTTTTTTGTACCACTAAGAAAGAAAAACATTGCCAGTTAAATTAATGTGTATCAATTTTAAGAAGCAGGCCTGAATTTAGAGATGATAAAATGTCAAAAACTGTCTTAACAGTAGCTCGGGACCTTAAAAGTGGTTAGAATCAATCTTAACAGCCATCTTCCACTTTGTTTTCCCCACAGTGGTAAAGGAATCAAGAGCGGCTCTTGATCATCTGCTTGCAAGCTCTGTACCATGCTGAGGCATTCATTTAGGGCCTTTTGGAGTACAGACAGCTCTTAAAATGTAGCTTATTAAAAACAGCTCTTATGGGAACAGTCTTATGATTTGGAAATTTGTTCCCCAGTAAGGACTTGTCATATCTTAATAAATAAATTTGGCCCATAATATGTTGAAAAAGGTACTTCACTGTGACATTCCCCTAGACAACAGAATTTGAGAGTTTGTTGATGGATCTGACTTAACTGTTTACATATAGCTAATTAGTGTGAGCCAAGATTAGGACCCAGTGTCTTCCTATTCTCTGCGCTTTCCATAGGGCTCACTTTGGAATTCTGTAAAATATAAACATTTTATTTCATAGACTATAAGAAGGGATGCCAAGTTTTTAGGGAATGGAGACTTCTTCTGAGAGATCACTTACTAGTTACTGACTGTGCCTCTTCGCCTCATGTGTAAGTCTCGGATTTGCTCCTGTGTTTCTTTTCCAGCTGTTCTTATCTTTTTAGTGGGGTTTTTTTTTTTACCCCCCAGGCCTGTTTCAGAGCTGGATGTGTGTGGCTTTCTGCCTATCCCTATATTTTCCTTCTCTTTTTCATTCATAGTGTCTTTCATAAGTATAAGGTTGTTTTCATTTTTAAGGAGTTTCACTGCTAACTTAGATCAATAAAAATTACCAGCACCTGGAAAGGTAGTTACAAAACGTTAAAGAAGTTATATTTTCATTCAGATGTTAACCTGGGGATAAGATGGACAATTGCTGGTATATGTGGTGAAATCCTTACTGCTTTCTAGAATCTGACTCTTGCTGATCTCTATATAGGACTGATTGACGATGATGGTGTTGATGATTTTGATTCTGAGAGTTGAAATTGCCTAATCAGAGAGTATTCTAAGTTTTCTCCAGGAAATGTCACCAGTTTGGACTCTTAACTAGCAGTGTTTGAAACTATTTCCTCAAACCTTACACAACCTGGTTTTGACTTTCTCTCTCTCTCACACACACAATCTTTTAGTGATGCCTTCTTTTCTTATACTTCTGCCTTTGTTGTCCTTTTGTCTCTTGAAAGCATTATTCACAGATTCCCATTTGTAATTAACATCTTGTTCTCTGCCCCAGATTTTTGTTTGCCTTTATCATTTCTCCCCTCTTAATCTTGTCCTGATTGAATGGAACAGATATGAACTGCTATTTCAACTTAATGGAAATCTTTGAATTATTTGTTTGAAAGGATGATGTGGGGACTTAAGAATAAATGTTTTCAGAACTGCACTTTGGTAGTTTACTGGTATGAGTAGAATTTTAGCCCCATCATGTGGTGAAGTTTTAAACTGCATGTGGTTATTATATGTTTGTGGCTTAGGGCAATGGCTTTTGAACTGTTTTGATTGAGACCCAATCTAAGAAATAAATTTTATGTAATATTTTTGTACACAAATAGATATAACTAGAGCAAAAGTTTCACTTGTGGTGTACTAATATTCTCCTTCGTGGTTTTCTGTGTCTGTCTCCCCACCCCCCATGAAAAATACCGTTTGTGACCAATTGATTTTATGAGCCATTATTAGGCCCTGACCTGCAATTTGAAAAGTAACATTTTTATTATTGGAGGAATATTTAACTGAAATGACTGTAGATATGAAAAATTTAAATAACTAGAAAATCCCTGTTGATTTAGATGCTTCTCCTTCCCATCATCTTCCCCTAGGAATGAAAATAATCATGTCCAGGAATGGTCAGGGTAGAATCTGAATATTTTAAATAGGTCTATGTAATGTCATATAATTCTTCATGCCTTTTATCCTGGTCGTTACCCAGGTAGTGGACAAAAAGATATGATTCCTTTTTGGCTACACCATATTCCATTGACCAAACTGTCTTACTAAGGTGTGTGAACCAGTAGGAGTTGAGGAAGTAGAGTCATCAATTGTCTTGAGTTGAATTTTGAGAAAGCTGTTCCACTGCTTGACACTAACAGATGCCTGTGGATAGTAGGGAGCATGGAATGTCCATTGGGTACCTTGAATATTGGCCCATCATAGTGGAAACTGTTTGACAAATGGTGTATAACCATGGAGCTATAAATGGCCTGGAATGCCAGAAACATGACAGGAGTTAATTTCAAGGGCCAGAGTAAGTGTGACTAGGGTTAGCCAGTTGGACAGAAACAGCAAACCGTAACCTAAAAAAGTTTCAACAGTAGTGAGACACCATTGATACATAGCACCAAGAAGTGGTCAAAAGTTTGATGTAGTTGCCCCCCCCACCACCCCCCCATAGGGCCTCCTTCAGTAAGAGAACTGGGTTAACTTTTTTGTTTTGTTTTCTTTTTGTTGTACTTTAGATGAAGGTTTACAGAGCAAATTCATTTCTCAATAAATAGTACACATATTACCAACCCCACAATGTGTCAGCACTCTTGTCTTCTTGACTTGGGCTCCCCCTTTCCATTCATCCAGCTTTCCTGTCCCCTCCTACCCTCTCGTCCTTGCCCCTGAGCTGGTTGGTGTGCCCAGTCTCATATACATGATTGTGCTACATGTATTATTGTTCGTTTTCTGGGCCTGTCTAATCTTTGGCTGAAGGGTGAACCTCAGGCATGACTTCATTAGTGAGCTAAAAGGGTGTCTGGGGGCCATACTCTGGGAGTTTCTCCAGTCTCTGTCAGATCAGTAAGTCTGGGTTTTTTTTAATGAGTTAGTATTTTGTTTTGTATTTTTCTCCAGTTCTGTCTGGCACCTTGTATTGTGATGCCTGTCTGAGCAGTCAGTGGTGGTAGCCAGGCACCATCTAGTTGTGCTGAACTCCATCTGGTGGAGGCTCTGGTAGTTGTGGTCCATTAGCCCTTTGGACTAACCTCTCCTGTGTATCTCTGGTTTTCTTCCTTCTTCCTTGCTCCATACGAAACGGGACCAGTGGAGTATCTTAGATGGCCGCTCACAAGCTTTCAAGACCTTAGATGCTGCTCACCAAAGTAGAATGTAGAACATTTTCTTAATAAACTATGTTATGCCAGTTGAGCTAGATATTCCTCAGGACCATGGTCCCCAGCCCTGAGCACAGTAATTCCATCCCTTGGGAAGTTTGGATATGTTTGTGAACCTTCCCTGACAAACAGGTCAACTTTTGGCAGGAGTCAGCAGTTGTCATGCAGTGGTGGATTCTGCATCAGAAAGATAAAGTACTTTATTTTGTTCTCTGTCTGTGATAGTGGATGTGTTGCCGTATCTGGTGTGATAATGGATCTAGGTGGCAATCTGGTGCTGCAGGCTTGATCAGCATTCACTCTCATTTCAGTCGCTATTGATTCCAGTTATTCTCACCAGGCAACAGGCCCTTACTGTGGGCATCTACATGAGTGAATCCAGACTGTTTGATTAACAGCTGCAAATTTTCACAGTTTGCAAACCCAAAGAGATGTGTCTTTGATCTATTAGACTGTAGTTTTTTTTAAGTGGCAGATGAAATGACTAGGTCATTGGCAAAAACCCAAGAGTCAGTATAATTATAACATGTCTAGTTCTTAAGAGTGTTTAAGGCAAGGGTCACAGCTTTGTTTTGAGCCCGTTGTGCTGGCTGGCACTTATTGCCCCATTTAGTCTACCACAGTTGTTGGGGCTGGATGGCTGCTGCTGCCCGGTGGGCACAATCATCTTTTAACTTAATTGAACCATCAGTGAAACAGGCCTAGGCATGTGGGGGAACTTCTGTGATTTGAGGTTCTTATTAAGCCAGTGGCTTTGTTGCAGGTAGTAGGGAGGGAATCAGGTTTACCCCAAAGTGTAGTTGTTGCTACTTGATGCAGAACTGAGATGTCCCTAGGATCAGGCCAACTGTACCATCAAACACTGTTTTCATTTGACCAGTGAGTCCTGGTGGGCCCTTTTTTGGTTAGTTTTTAGTGTCAGCTATTACTCCAAAAAACAAAACAAAAAAACCCCACTGTCGTCGAGTCGATTCCGACTCACAGGAACCCAGTTGTTAGTTGCCGACAGGTTGACTCCTACTCATGGCAACCATCTCAAAATGCGAATGTCAGGCCAGAGAGTCACCAGGCTTCTATGGGTCAGGTGTTTAATTTCAACAACACAACAACTCAGCAGTAGTTTATGAACTGTCAAAACGAGAATATTTGATACCTATGTCAGGTAGATAGCACTGTATTGTGAGATAAGCTCTCATACTGTTTCTAGAGCCTTTGTGGCACAGTGGTTAAAAACTCGGCTACTAACCAAAAGGTCAGCAGTTTGAATCTACCACCTGCTCCTTGTAAACCCTATGGGGCAGTTCTACTCTGTCCTGTAGGGTCACCATGTGTTGGAATCAGTTCGACGGCAATGGGTTTGGTTTTTTCTTTTCTTCTTCTTTTTTTTTTTTTTTTTGTGGTTTACTGTTTCTGCTAGAGCACCTGGGAGGGGTTGGGGATTAACTCTTTACTTGTGGCCTTCCCTGAATGGGAGAATTTTGAGCATTTTCAGTACAAATATTTTTTTGTTTGTTTGTTTGGTTTTATGTATTATCAGTATCACCTGTAAGCCACAGTAACAGTACATTGATTTGGACTAAAGACCTTATTCAAAGGGTCGCTTTAATTTCTCTTTGTTACTCTTACCAGTTGATTTTGAGCACCTTTCCCTACTATAGAGGATCCCTGGTGGGATAGTGGTTAAAGTGCTTGACTGCCAGGCAGAAGAGTTGAACCTACCAGTCGCTCCACGGGAGAAAGAAGTGGCAGTCTGTTTCTGTAAAGATTTACAGCCTTGGAAATCCTGTGGGGGCAGTTCTACTCTGTCCTGTAGGGTCGCTATGAGTCAGAATCAACTTAATAGCAATGGGTTTGAGTTTGGTTTTGGTTTCCCCACCATAGGAACACAGACTAAGAAGTTTAACATACTCATACCAGGGGCTACAGTCAAAGCTTCCAGAAGATTACATTATTCCGTCTTCTGGAATAATAGGAAAGTATAGCCTTTTTTTTAGGGGACTGTAGGGGTGACTTATTAGGGGTGACTTGAAGAATTTTTGTTTCTCTTGTTGTTGCCTTCCCCCTTGTATACCTCTAAGCTCTAGCAAGCATTGAGACTCTGGCCTTTCCTGTCCCCAGGCACTATGCTTCTATGGCTTCACCTTGCATTCCTCAATAGTTTCAGCCACCCCTTTGCCTAGTGCCTTCTTCTCCCATGGGAGTGGGTGGCTTGGGTTACCTGCATCCAACAACAACAACAACAAAAACCAAACCCACTGCCGTAGAGTCAGTTCGGACTCATAGCGACCCTATAGGACAGAGTAGAACTGCCCCAGAGAGTTTCCAAGGCTTGAGTCTCTCTCCTTCCTTAAACATACTGGACTTCTTTGTTTAAAGCAGCTGAGGTCTGGTTAGAGGGGAAAAGAAGGGAACAGGGGCATAGGGAAAGAATGTTTCCACATCAGAAAGCAAGGCTCTACATGTACATTCTGCAGGCAACAACAGCTCAGGCTTAACAAATTGACCTCTGGTGTTTTCACCCTTTCCAAAACTATATCCTCATTGCTTATTTGATTTATTTCAGCTTTGGAGACTCCTTGACTCAGCAGCCAGAGCCATTTTGCCTTTCGTCTGGGATTCTATTGTCATGATAAAACATCTATTCCTCCCCCATGAGTATGAACAACAACTAAAGAATGATTTGGGTACCACTTTTCAATCCTACCTCTTGCCAGTTAGTCTTTAAATATTGCCAATTAGGCTCTAAATAGTGAAGGACTCTTATTTCCCATCCATCACTTAGATGAGAGCAGTTGCCACCAGATCCCAGAGAATCTTCTCATATGTCCTAATCTGGCCTATGGAGATCCGTTTCTTTCTTCTCCCAGAAAGCTGTATCTCAGTCAGCATCCCATTCTTATCACCAAAACTGTCAGGGTCTGTGAAGGGTTTGAGATTTTACCATACTTGCAAACTGACAAGCTAGCTTGTTGCTGTTCCATGGATGCCTGCAGAAACCATGAGACTTTGCTTTGCTTGGATAAGCATAGCTTGATCATAGTGGGTCAAATTGTTGTATCTGCTTTGCTAATTTTTAAAAGAATTGTTACAGCAGTATTTGTAAATGAGAATGCCCTGTACATTTTCTTCCTGGTACTGTCTTTATCTGGATTTGGTATCAAGGTTATAGTGACTTCATAGAATTATTTGGGAAATATCTTGCTCTTCTTATGTCCTGTATCTGATTGGGATTATCTTTTCTTTAAATGTTTGGTAAAATTCTGTAAAATAGTCTTGGACAGTTTAATTTACTTTGAAGAGGGTATAGATTTTCGCTGCCAGTGCAGTAGCCACTAGCCACATATACCTGTTGAAATTAAAACTGAAAATTCAATTCCTTTGTTGCTCTAGCCACATCTCAAGTGCTTAATAGCCACGTTTCCAATGCCTATGTTGGACAATACATAGTTTCATCATGGCAGACATTTCTGTTGGAAAGCCCTGATAACAGATTTTCTTAATTTATTAGATTCTCTATTTCTTGACTTGTTTTGATATGCATTTTTTTTCTTAAAAATTTGAATAGTTCTTCGCCAGTTTAAAAGTACACGCACACACACAATATTGTTTTCTTGATTAAAAAATGCCTCTGCTAGCTCTCTTATTTTTATTGTAGTAAAATATATGTTAAAAACACTTACCAATTCAACAGTTTTTCATTAATAATTTCCTGATATTGATTGCATTCATCATGTTGTGCAACCATTTCCACTGTCCTTTTTCCAGCTACTCCACACCATTTACAGAAATCCAGTGCCCCCTAAGCAATGACTCTCTCTTTCCCCTTGCCTTCTACTCCTGGTCTCTATACATTTGCCTATTTCATGTAAGTATCCTCTGCTATATCTTTAGTTATGTGTCCATATTTTCCTAATGTATGTTGTGACTGCTCTCATGATCTGGTTCAGCTTGCCAAGGTTTTGATTGTTTTTATTATGCTTTTCCTAGGACCAGCTTTTGTTTTTCTTGTTCCCCTCAGTTCTGTCTTGGGGTTTTTTTTTTTTTTTTCTTGATTTCTATTTTTATTCTTTTCTTCCTTTTGTTTTACTATTTTAATTTGGGTTTTTAAGCCTATTAATTTTTAGACTTTTGTGATATTAAAATTTCTGTTTATAACATCCAAGTTTAGATTTTTATGTAAACATCAGATATAGCATAGCTTTTTCTTAGTTGAATTTTGAGGTCTTAACTCATTTTAAGATTATATAAAGATAATTAAAAAACATATACTTTATTGTGTTTTTGGTTAAAGTTCACACAAAAATTCGTTTCCCATCTGACAATTTCTACACAGATTGTTTAATGACAGTTGTTGTATTTTTTACAATGCGTCAGCATTCTTTTTAATTGCGTTCTGTTTCCAGTGCTCTCGTTTTCCTGCCCCTTTATCTTCTCAGCTTTGCTTCAGAGTAATTGTTGACCTTTTGGTCTCATATAGATGGTTTTTAATAGACCAGCATCCTCATGGATAATATCTTTTATTTTGTGTGCCAGTCTGTTACGTCACTAAAAGGTGACCTCGGGATAGTTTTGGTTCAAGGTTTAGAGATACCCATTTCAGGTGATAGTCTCAGGGAGTCCTCTAGTCTTACCTGGTCCAGTAAGACTGGAGTTTTTAGGAATTTGAGTTCTGTTATGCTTTTTCTCCTGTTCTGTCAGGGTCCATCTATTGTGGCCCTGATGAGATTGGTCAGTAGTGGTAGCTCGGCACCATCTGGCTCTTCTGGTCTCAGGGTAGATGCGGCCGTGTCTTGTGTATGCTTTTAGCCCTGTAGACTGGTTTCTTCTCTGAGACTTTGGTTTTCTTCTTTCTCATTTGTTCCTAATAAGTAGAAACCAATAGTTGTATCTTAGATGGCTGCTTGCAAGTTTATAAGAACCCAGATGCTACTCATCTTGCTAGAATGTAGAGCATGAGTTTTATGATGCCAGTTGCCTGAGTTTTCCCATGAGACAAAGGTCCTGAGCTTTCACACCCTTGCTTATTAGCTCATGGTGATACCAGATTTTAAATCTAGGTAATCTGATTTCAGAGCTTTCTCCCTAAGCACACACTTTATAATCCCAACACTATTTAGTCATCAGCTTTTCCCCACCCTTATTTGCAGTTCTAAAATCTGGAAAATTCTGAAAAGGTGAAGCGTTTTCATGATTTGTTTTCCATTAAAACCTGACAAATAGGAGGCTGTGTAGTCTCTTTTTTAAATTCCACCTGATGTGAATATTCATGTTTCACTGTAAAAAGGTACTTGTTTGATTATGAAGCATTTCACCATATTACAACCAGTGGCCCTCAAATTGATTCCAATTTATGGCGACTCCATGTATTTCATAGTAGAACTGTGCTCCATAGGGTTTTCAGTGGCTGATTTTTCGGAATTGGATTGCCAAGCCTTTTTTCCAAGGCACCTCTGGGTGAACACAAGCCTCCAATGTTTTGGTTAGCCACCAAGCATGTTAACTGTTTGTACCACCTAGGGACTTCATTATATTACATTTCAAAAACCTATAAAATTCTGAAATTAAAGCTGTCCGGTCCCAAGGGCTTCAGGTGAGGAATTGTGGACCTATACTCAATTCCTAATTGTATTTGGATTTCTTTTTTGAACTCTTGTTCTTTATTGATTTGTCTGATTTTTGTCTGAACCAGACTTTTAATTATGGTATTTTTATGATTCATTTAATATTTAGAATGGCTTAAACCCTCTCATTATTCATATTTTTCATGGCTGTTACCATGTTTGTTTTTCTAGGTAAACTTCATTGCATCAGGTTTAGAGGATGGTAACTTACTGGTATTTTGATTAAGATCACATTGAATTTGCAGTTAAACTTGTGGCAGCAGTATTTTCAAGACTTGTCTTTTTCTAGTGCTGTGAATTTTTTTTTTTTTAAACCTTGGTTCTGCACATTTGTCGATACTTCTATCCTGCATACTTTATCTTTTTTATTGCCATTATGAAAGGTAGCCTATCTCCTATTATACTCTTGAACTGGTTATTTTGGTATATGAGAGAGGTTTTGAGGAAACCTTTAAAACTTTTTTTTTTTAAACAGCTATGAAGGTATAATTTACCTATTTTAAGTGTCGAGTTTGATTTTTAGTAAATTTGAACCATAATGCAGCTATTATTGTAATCCAATTTTGAAACACTTCCGTCCCTACAGAAAGTTCTTCATACCATTTGTATTCAATCCCTGTTCCTACAGCTCCGGTCACTATTCTGCTTTCTGTTCTTACTGATTTGTCTTTTCTAGAAATTTTATAGAAATGGAATTATGCAAAACATATTCTTTTGGGTCTGTCTTCTTTAACTTAATATAATGTTTTTTGAGGTTCATCTACACTGTAGCATGTTTCAGTACCTTTTTTTAATTATATGGGTATGCCTCATTTTCTTTACCCATTCACTAATTGGTAGACATTTAGATTGTTTGCAGTGTTTGCTGTTACAAATAATGCTACTAAGAACATATATATGAGTCTGTGTGGACATGTTTTCATTTCTCTTGGTTAGATAACTGGACGTGGAATGGCTGGTTTGTATGGTTTGTGTGTTTTAGAGAGACTGTCCAGAAACCCTGCAGAGTAGCCATGCCATTTTACATTCCTACTAGCAGTGTATAAGGGTTCCAGTTTCTCCACATCCTTGACAACAGTGGGTATTATTTTTTAAAGAAATTAAGAAGAGAAAAAATGTGTATGCACACGTACAATCTTTTATATTCACACAGCATACCATTTCTGGTGTGCTTCATTCCTTCCTGTGTATTTGAGTTGCTGTCTGGTGTCATTTCCTTTGTGCCTGAAGGGCTTTAGCATTTCTTGTAGGGCAGGTCTGTTGCTGCCAATTCTTTTGGTTTTTGTTCATTTGAGAAAGTTTTTGTTTTGCCTTTACTTTTGAGGAATTGTTTTTCTCGAGAAAGAATTCTTGATTAAAAAGCTTTTTCTTTCAGCATTTTGAATTTGTTTTTCTGTTGCCTTTTGGCTTATGTTGTTTCTGACGAGAAGCCAGCCTTTAGTGATGATGTTATTCTCCTATTCATAATGGGTCATTTTTCTCTTGCTTTCAGGATTTTTCTGTTTGTCTTTTAACAGTTTGACTATGATTTATCTCAATGTAATTCTCTTTTTGGGGTTCATTTAATTTATTACATCTGTAGATAAACATTTTTCATCAAATCTGGAAGGTTTTTGGCTGTTATTTCTTTGAAATTTTTTTTCCTTTCTACTTTTCCTCTTCTTTAAGTCCCATTATCTATACATCTGTACATCCCATTATCTATACATCATCCCACAGGTCTCTGAGGCTCTGTTCATTTTTCTTCAGTCTTTTTTTTGCTTTGTTCTTTGGATTGGATAATATATGTCAGACTGTCTTCAAGTTTACAGATTATTCCTTCTACCGTTAAAAGTATGTTGAGCCCTACTAGTAAATTTTTCTTTTTGGTTATATAACTTGTCAACTCTAGAATTTTTGTTTGGTCCTTTTATATAGTTTCTTTTTCTCTTTGAGATTTTCCTCTTTGTTGAATCATTGTCATATTTCTTTAATCCTTTGAACATAGTTTCATTTTTTTAAATATATTTAAAATGGATATTCTTTGAAGTATTTGCTAAATTTCACATTTGCAATCCCTGAGGATTCGTTTCTGTTGACCACTCCCCTGATAGAAGTCACACTTTGCTGTTTATTTGCATGTCTCGTGATATTTTTGTATGTCCAGTCTAAAATTGGCCATTTTAGATAATATGACTCTGGGTCCCATCCTTCTCTCTCTCTTTCCTTCCCATCTGCTCCTTTCCCTGTCTCCTTGGTGTCTTACATGTACTTATATTGCAGAATTTGTGTCTCACAATCACTGATATATCTCTCTTTACTTCCTAGAAGTTGCCTGCGCACCTGCATAGCCTTAATGGCCAGCCAGTCATTTGAACAATGAGGTTGCATTCAAACACCATAATACTTTAATCCTCTACCAGTAGATCTCATGTTTCCCCTGTGCATCCCTGTAATTTCCCAGTCATTCATGGATATGTAGGAGAACATACATAGTTCTTCAATGGATAAATTTCTGACTAGTATACTGCTCACCCCAACTGGGACATCAACCTCAGATGCAGGGACGAGGATTTTCCCCATTGATGTCCTACCGGGTTTGTCATTTTTAGCCCAGAAAAGGCCGTGTGTTTTTACCCAGCCCTAAACCCACTCTGCACCTTCTGTCGGCAAAGATGCTGATGTTCTGGCCAGCCTCATCTGGTTTAACTGCTGCCCTTTTGGCCGACCAAGCTTGGGGAGTAGTGGGTTGCCTAGGGGAACTGCATTAGTCAAGAAGGTTGCAAACTTTTGGTGTTTTTACCTGAAGCTTTAGCAATTTTAAAATAATAAACACTTCTCAATTTGCTTTTTGACTCTGGTGAATTTCCAGAGTCCTGAAATGATTGTTTTTTGACAGTTTCCTTCAGTTTTATACTTGCTTTATATGGAGCAGTTGTCTCTGGCCTCTTCTTGCTGGCCTAGCTGGAAGTTTTTCAAACATTGGATTTTCACGTTAGTTCTACCAGTAAATTGTATGACCTTGGTTAGGTGATTTTAACCCTCATGATTTATATATCTGTTATCTATTTATATATCTATTATCTATTCCTGTCCTGCATACCTCCCCCCCCTTTTTTTTTGGATAAACATTTTTGGAGTATCTCCTTTTGCTAGACTTTAGGCACTGGGGTTCCAAGTTGAAGTCATTCAGTTTAGTAAGAATGACAACCTAGAAACCCAATGCCGTCTAGTCGATTCTGACTCATAGCGACCCTATAGGATAGGGTAGAACTCTGCCCCATAGAATTTCCAGTGATGCCCATAACGAGTGTGAGATGCAGTGATAGTGCAGCAACATACAGTGCTATAAAAACACATAACAGGTCCCCTGACACATACTGGAAGAAAAGGGCAGTGTTAGGGAAATATTTTTAGATGGCATGGGGTATGTGTTGATTTTGAAGTATGAAAAGCTGTTAGCCATTCCAGAGTTGTGTGTGTGTGAGAGAGAGTGTGTGTGTGTGTGTGTGTGTGTTGAGAGGGGGCATTGAGTGAGTTACATAAGTAGATGAGGTTGGGCAAGTTCAGGTCATGCAATGGATTTATTCTAAAGGTAGTGAAGGAACCGTTGAACATTTTGAAACAAGTAACGTGTAGATGAATGTGTGTTTAGAAAACTCACTTTGGTAGCAATTTGAGAATAGCGGTGATTGGTGGGAGGACTATATGAATCAAGGAGACTGATTAAGATGTTCTTGAGAAATAATGGTCTTAACTAAGTGCAGAAGGAGAAGAGGACAGAATTGAGATGTTTGTGAGGTAGAATTGATTAGATTTATTGCAAATTTAATAAGGAGGCTTTGGAGAGTTGGGGTATCACTTTCAGGTTCAGGTGATGGTATTAGTTACTAGGATCTACAAACCCACAAAAGTGATGGAGGAGAGGATAAGTTTTCAACTTGTTTGAGTCTGAGATGCCCAGGAGACATCAGTTTGAAGTCAGTAGGCCACTTAACGCTCAGGGGAAAGATATGGGCTTGAGAGAGAACTGGAAGTGATCAGTATGTAATTAAACCTTGGGAATGTATGACTGCATACGGAGAGAGTACAGAATGAGAAGAATAGATTGAGGAGAGGTGCTTTCCACTCCTTTCTAGGTGTAGGGGAAAACCAGATGTCCAGAAATTTAAGGGAGGAGAGCATTTTAAGGAGGAAAGAACCTTGTCAATATATAATGTCACAGAAAAACCAAACAGGTTAAGAATTGAAAGAGGACCATTGGATTCCGCATAAAAGAGGCCAATTTGGCTTTGTCAAAAGCAGTATTAATGGATTGATTGTGGAGACAGGCATCAAATTGCAGTGCGCTGAAGAGAGTGAAGGAGAGATGGAGTAGACTGGAAATGTAATGAGAGAAATTAGGGTAATAGATGAATATAGTAGTGTCTTTCTACTCCTGGCCTCCCCTGAAGATAAGTTTCTTAAGAAATGCTAATGAGAAAGAAGTTGAAGACAAGTCAGAGGAGGTAATTAATGGAGTGAGATCTTTGAGGAGGTGAATGGGAATGAAATCTGGGGCACACTTGTAATCATTAACATTGGACCAGAAGGAAGAGACCTTTGCTTTTTTACCTGTAGACAGTACCATCAGGATAAAATGATCTTGTCCAAATTCACTATTCTGGGGAGTTACAACCTGGTGGTTTAAAATATGTCTTGTGTCAAAACAAGGTAAACTTTTCTCTAACTATAAACAGCCCATTGTCTTCAGCAATGATTTTTTTTTTAAATGTGTGTAGTTTTAGATTTATGTTCACTTTGAATATGAAGAACCTAAAACCATAAAACTTAAGAAGAATATGAGTAAAGTAGAATGTGAAAGCAGAAAAAGTGATGTCTTAAATTAGCAGAGGTGAATTCTTGGGCAGATTTCTTGGTGGATTGGTTGCAGGTTGGTAGGTAGGAATATTGTATATCATGTCATTAAAACATATTTGGTTTAAGTTTTCCCTTCTGTGTATAAGTGTTTGTTATTGGTACATTGTTTGTTATTGGTATTCCTTGGCTTCCTTACTATGTTCTTTAAAATACATTGCCCACAAAAGGAAAGTATCTTCTACGATAAAAAAATAATTTAAATAATTAATGAGGCCATAATTTGGATTGGGGAGAGAACACTGTGTGTATTCCTTTCTCCTTCAAATTTTTGCCTGAAAAGAGGGAACTGACAGGGAGATAAAATTTTGGAACAAATTTTAATCAGTTAATGGGTACTTAGGTATGTAGATTAGAGTCGGGATATGTGTGTGTGTGTGTGAAAGAGAGAGAGAGAGAGTGTTAATAAGCTATTGAGAGGTGATGTTAGGGCTTCATTTATTTAATCTCTAGTTTTTGGGTAGTGGGCCACAGCTTCAAGGGACATAGCTGTTGCAGTAAGATGGTTTGTTTAACAGACATTGAAGAGATGGTGTGTGGTAGTTACAGAGATTTGATTTGGAAAGAAAAAAGCCAGATCTACTAAACAAAAACCAAATGCCTGCATTCAAAGATATAAAAGTTAGTGGGGAAGTCAGAAAAGTAGGCTCATCCTTTTGTGTGTCTGTGTATGGGTGTGGGTGGGGTGAATAATTATGGGTTTTGAAACTTGACATCCAGTTTGGAAGTGTTTATGTTTCAGAAACTCTCATAAACTTGGTGGAGTATATATAGATTAAAAAAAAAAAAGAGGACAGTTGTTAGTGGCTATTAAAATTAACCTGTGGCCATCAAGTTGATAACCACTGCTAACCAAGAGGTTGGCAGTTCGAATTCACCAGGTGCTCCTTGGAAACTGTATGGGACAGTTAGTTCTACTGTGTCCTTTACGGTCGCTATGAGTCGGAATTGACTCTGTGGCAGTGGGTTTGGTTTTTTTTTCCCTCGGTTTTTGCATTGTGTCTCTTGTTCCTGTTTCATTGCCTGTGTACTAGGTGTTCAGTAACTGTTGAATGACTATATGGGTAATAAGTTTGTCATTTAAAATAATTTTAATAATTTTTCCTAAAATAACCTGGGAAAATTGTTGGCAGTCTGAAACTTCTGAAGGTTTCATATTTGAAATGAAAAAAATCATTTCAGTTTGATTTTTGGGTAGGTAATAAATCAAAGGACCTCCTTTAAGTTACTTGAGAGCATTTCTTTTGTTCCCAGGTATGAAGAATGAAGAATAGGAGAATGATGTTTCAAATAGCAAAATTTAAATAATCTCTATTATGGTCCCTTTGACAAAAATCACTGGGAATTTGAGCTGAGAAAGTCTTGTTTTTTGAGTATTGTTAATATTTTGTTTTCTTTGATTATAAAGCCTCTTGCCCCAACCTCCACAATTGTGTCAAAAATCTGTATTCAAAAAAATAAATAAATAAATTCTGTTGTATTTTTGGTGAAAATATACACAACAAAACAGGTTCCCATTCAACAATTTCTTTACATAATGTTCAGTGACAATGGTTACATTCTTCACATTGTGTCAACATTGTCATCATTTCTGTTCTAGTTGATCCATCCTCATTAACTTAGTCTCACTGCCCCCAACCTTTTCATCTATGCTTTAGAGTAAACTCTCGTCCATTCAGTTTCATGTAGATAATTGTTTCAGAACAGCACAGTACTCAAGGTGACACTGTTTACTTGTTTATTTAGTTGAGAATTTGCGCAGCAGAGCATATACCAGTTCAACAATTTCTACATGTACGGTTCAGTGACATTGATTACATTCTTTGAGTTGTGCAACCGTTCTCAGCCTCATTTTCCAGGTTGTTCCTCCTCTATTAACATGAACTCACTGTCCCCTAAGTTTCCTGTCTTTTGAGTTGCTCTTGTCAATTTGATCCCATATAGATAGATCTTGACAGTGCAGTGCTCAAGGCAGATAATCTTTTTTTTTTTCTGTTCAAACTTTTTTTAAAAAAATTATACTTTAGGTGCAAGTTTACAAATCAAGTCAGTCTGTCATACAAAAACATACATATACCTTGCTATGTACTGCTAGTTGCTCTTCCCCTAATGAGACAGCATACTCCTCCTCTTCACCCTGTATTCCTGTGTCCATTCAGCCAGCTCCTGTCCCCCTTTGCCTTCTGATCTCACTTTCAGATAGGAGCTGCCCACAAAGTCTCATGTGTCTACTTGAGCCAAGAAGCTCCTCACAAGTATCATTTTCTGTCTTACAGTCCAGTCTAATCCCTGTCTGAAGAGTTGGCTTTGGGAATGATTCCAGTCTCGGGCTAACAGAAGGTCCAGGGACCATGACCTTGGGGGTCCCTCCAGTCTCAGTCAGACCATTAAGTCTGGTCTTCCTATGAGAATTTGAGGTCTGCATCCCACTGTTCTGCTCCATTAGGGGTTCTCTGTTGTGTTCCCTGTCAGGGCAGCCATCAGTTGTAGTTGGGCACCATCTAGTTCTCCTGGTCTCAGGCTGATGTAGTCTCTGCTTTATGTGGCCCTTTCTGTCTCTCGGGCTCGTAATTACCTTTCAAGGCAGATATTCTTTAGTAGTTAAACTGTTGTTTGGTTTTAAGAAGACTTTTGGGGATATTTTTAGTTTAAGGTTTAAAGATTATCTCAGGGCAATAGTTTCAGGGGTCAGTCAATCTTTATGGGCTCCAGAAAGTCTGGATTTCATGAGAAGTTCTCTTCTACATTTCCCTCCTTTTGTTTAAGATTCTTCTATAGGATCTTTGATCAAAATGTTAGTAATCCTGACTGGCACAAAGGAGAATGAAGAAAACCAAAGACACAAAGGAAAGATCAGTCCAAAGGACTAATGG
Source organism: Loxodonta africana (assembly GCF_030014295.1). Lineage (NCBI taxonomy): Eukaryota > Metazoa > Chordata > Mammalia > Proboscidea > Elephantidae > Loxodonta > Loxodonta africana. Next base: position 61,010,985 of record NC_087343.1, read on the forward strand.
GCCACAACTACCACAGTTTCCACCAGTCTGAGCTCAGAAGAACTAGGTGGTGTCCGGTTACCACCACTGAGTGCTCTGACAGGAATCACAATAGAGAGTCCTGGACAGAGTGGGAGAAAAATGTAGAACAAAATTCAGATTCACACACACACAAAAAAAGACCAGACTTGCTGATGTGACAGAGACTGGGGAAACGCCAAGAGTATGGCCTCTGGACACTCTTTTAACTCGGTACCGATGTCACTCGCCAGGTCTGTAGGGTAAACAATAACATGTGAGGAATGTGCTTTGTAGTTCAGTCATGTATACGAGACTAAATGGGCCCACGAGCCCAAAAGCAAAGATGAAAAGGCAGGAAGAGACAGGAAAACTGGACAAACGGAAACTAGGATCCCAGGGTGGAGAAGGGGAGAGTGCTGACACACCGTGGGCTTGCCAACCAATGTAAGAAACAATTTGCGTATCGTTTAATGAGAAACTCATTTGCTCTGTAAATTCTCACCTAAAGCACAATTAAAAAAAAAAAAGTTCAGTAGTGGTAGCCGGGCAACATCCAGTTCTTCTGGTCTCGTGGCAAAGAGTGCAGTTGTTCATGGAGGCAGTTAGCCACACGTTCCATTTCCTTCTCCTATTCCTGACTCTCCTTCCAAGATTTCCAACTAGTTGGCCTGATTCAGTCATGGCCGAGGAAGCATCACCAGAACAGACCCCCATTTTAAAAATTTGGGTGGTTCACCACAGTACCCGGAATGGCAAAAATGACAGATTGAAGCCCAGTTAGAAACTTAATCTCTCTCTTAGAAAACAAGGGCAGCATACGTGTTACATTGCAACGAAATCTCTTGCCCTCAGATTTGGGAACAGTATTGCCCAGCTCAGAGATGGCATCACATTGCTCAAAGATGGTGCCCAACCATGCTGCTTTGAATGTGTGTTGCTCTCTATAGTCCAGTGATCCAGTCTCACATATCAGGCTCTGAAAGGACTTACTACACCACTTCCAATTCTCTCCTTCCAGGGCTTTGACCTGTAAATTTTCCTGCCCTGTGTACAGTGGCGAATCACCCAGATTGTAAAGCTTTTGCTCTGTTCCCGTTAAGCTTTCTTGGGCATGACTTGACTGAATCTGTTAGAACAGGTTCCAAGCCCTGCCTTCTTCCTCTGTTCCTCCAAGCGAATTGAGACGGTTTGTTGTACCTTGTGGCCTTTTGCAAGCTTGTAAGCCTTCAGGCACTATATAAGGAACTAGGAGGTGGAACTGGAAACACTGAACAAGTTATTAGGGCTGGAAACACTGAACAAGTTATTAGGGCAATTAGCCAGGATGTTCCATGAAACCAAGACCCTAAACCTCCAAACAGAGGAACCAAATCCCATGAGGTATGTGGTTGTACATTGCAGCCTTAACAGCTGTTCTCTTTTTTGTTTTGATTGTCATTGCTGTAAATATATCTATACCATTTACCAGTTCAGCTTTTTACAGGTATATAACTTACGGACAGCAATCACATGAATTGGATGTGCAACCCTATCCTATTCAATGTGATCTTTCTATCACTGTAAATCAAAAGTTGGTACTCTCCATGAACAGTAGCTCCCCCAGCCCCCACCCCTAATAAACTTTGGTCTCAAACCAAGAAAACTAATCCTGTGAGGTGGCTGGTTATATCTAATAAGTACCAGCACCTGTAACCCCTGTTTGCTTAACAGAATTTCTTGATTCTAGTTAAATATAAGCAGAACCAAATTTCAGGCATTGTTTTTAACAATTATCCTATTGTGACTTAAAACATGGGTACTTAACCCAAGTCTTTTAATAGAAGTTGTAATTCAGAAGTAGGTATACGATTGACATTCAGATAACTCATCAGTTCATGCAGTTAGCTCCTCTGGTCTCTGATGGGAACTTCAAAATTAGATTTATAGGTAGCCTGATGCCTGCCTGAGTGATTCGTCACAGCTTTACCAAAAGGCCTTACCCATTTGTTTATACCAGCAGTATACAAGTATGTCTCTTTTCTCAATCTTTAATATCATTAAATTTTATCTTTTTAATTTTTGCCTATCTGGTCAAGAAATACCAGCCTTGCTTTAATATGCATTTTCTAGATTACTCAAGAAAGTGGCTGTGTTTTATGATTTTTGGTTCTTTGTATTTCTTAGGATTGCCTTTTGGTATCTCTTGCTTGTTTTTTCTGTTTGGTCATCCTTTGTATTGATTATATTATAGAGCTCTTTCTGTATCTTTTGCTTCTTAATCCATTGAATTTTATGTGTTGAAAATATTTCCTCACAATCTGTTGTCTGTCTGCTTTATTTGTGTCTTGTAACAAAGTTTTTCAAGTCATATCTGTCATTTTTCACCATGTTTTCTGCATTTTAGGTCTTGAGACATTTCTCAAGAATTATAAATATATTCTCTTCTTGATAGTTTTGTGTCTGATGTTTAGTTCTTTACATAGGATTTATGTGAATGATATGAAAGAATTCTAACCTTATTTTTCTTCTTCCCAGTAGGTACTCTCGTTTTCTTTCCTATTCATTTGAAATGCCACCGTAAATCAAATTTCCATTTATATATCTGTACGAGTAGTGTGCTTTATTATCTGGCATGGCAAGTGTGCTCTCCCACTCTCACCAAAAATTTTTGGTAGTTTTCATACATTTTTTTCTTTCAGATGACCTTGAGTCCATTTGTCAAAATCAATTTTTTTAAATTGGGGTTTTACTAGATTAATGGATTATCCAAAAAAAAAAAAATCAAACCCATTGCTGTCAAGTCGATTCTAACTCATAGCAACCCCGTAAGGACAGGATAGAACTACCTCATAGGGTTTCCAAGACTGTGAATCTTTACAGAAGCAGATTGCCACATCTTTCTCCTGTGGAGTGGCTAAACCGCTTGGCCCTTCGGTTTGCATCTGAGCACTTAACCACTGTGCCACCAAGGATCCTTTTTCTGATGTAGAAAAAATCTTGAACCAGAGGGAAATGTTTAAGTAGTGTGTGATACAGAATTTTTTTTTTTTTTTTTTAAATAAGAGAAGCGTACGATATTTTGCCTTGCTTCTCTTACAATGGCATTTTACCTTTAAATAATTTGGATAAGTAGGTGTAGTTGTTGAACTGTTTCTGAAAAATACTCTTATTTCCATTAGAAGAAAATGAATCAAAAATGAAATCCATCTTGTGTATTTAAAGTTAACACTTACCAAACACTTTGGAAGTAAATACAGAATGTTCCTTTTAGCCACTGAAAATTTTTAGATATAAATTAAGATGGAATATTACTAGTTTTTAGTGTCAGAGTTAGGTTTTGTAAGTATATTTACCTCTATGCTTATAATTGTTTCAGTCGTCACTGAATTTTGAGAAGCATTCTGAAAACTTTTCATGGACAGAAAATCGTTATGATGTGAATCGTCGACGACACAACTCTTCAGATGGCTTTGATTCTGGTATTGGGCGTCCTAATGGAGGTAAAAATTTGCTAAAGATGGCTGGCATTTAAGGATCATTTTTTTCATGTTGTTTTAAGAATGTTTTGTTACTCAGTCTTCAAGCATAACTATCTTCTTTGAATTTATAACACTTTATTGTTATTGAATAAAGGTAATTTTGGAAGGAAAGAAAAAAATGGATGGCGTACACATGGAAGAAATGGTACTGAAAACATAAATCATCGAGGGGGATACCATGGTGGAAGTTCCCGTTCTCGTAGCAGTATTTTCCATTCTGGAAAAAGCCAAGGACTACATGAAAATAACATACCTGACAATGAAACTGGGAGGAAAGAAGACAAGAGAGAACGAAAACAATTTGAGGCTGAGGATTTTGTAAGTGTCTTATAATTTTAATACAGATAAGATTTTTGCAGGTGTCTTTTTAGCATCTAACTCTCTCCTGACATTTTATTAGTTCAGCTCATTTTCTACAGGGATAATACTTCCCACAGATAATTTGTCCAATTATTTTTAATTCTTAAATTTTCTGAGGGCTTTTTCACAATTCTTCCCCTTCCATTTTCTTTTCTTTTGCTCTTTTTTTTTTTTTAATTTAAAGCCTCGTGGGGCTCCTTATTTCTAAGGCCCATCGTATGACCTTTAAAAACTTTCGATGTGTTTATGTCAAGTTTTATTCCTTATAGAAATTTGAACAGCTTTACTTAGAGCTTAGTGGCTTATTTGCAAGTGCATCATAATATTATCTCTAAAAAAGCTATCAGGCTTTTGGAAGGAATATTTTACAGATACATTCTCTTTTAAATAATACTTGATTATTCACATATGATTCTTAGATTATTCCTAGGATAGCTGTCTTTGTCTTTTCGCTGTTATCTCTCCTCTTGGTTAGGGAAAGCAAACTAATTGTTAGCCTGGGGTCAGATGTAACTAGGAATGTTAACTCCACTACTAAAAATAAGTATAAGCTAATTAAAAACAGCTTTCTCAGTTTTTTCTATTCCTAAATCTTACCATGTGGTTTTCAGGTTACAGAAAAATAGACCTGGTATATAATCCTATTTATCTAGTTCTTCCTGTGGCTCATTCCTGGTAATTCAAAGCCTTATCTAAGGTAGATAGAAATAATTGGTCCTTTATAGTTTTCTTTTAAATGTATTCATTGTTCACTGTTCATTGAACATATCGTACTCATATACTGTAATACTCAGATTCTCTAGATACCCAGAATACATAGGTGAACAATATAGGCAAGGCCTTTACTCTCATCGAGTTTCAATTCTAGTGAAGGCAGTCGGAACACAGAAAGAAAAAGTAATATTTTGCAGAGAGTTTAGACAAGAAGTGACTGGGTGGCCATACTGTCAGGAAAAGCTTCTCTAAGAAAGTAGCATTTAACCTGAGACTTATTGACTGAGGGAATAGTGCTTTGTTAAGACTGAGAGGAAGAGCTAGTGCAAGATGCTGCAATAGGAGCAAGCTTGGTGTGTCTGAGGGGTAAAAGTTAGGCCAATATGGGTAAAGACCAGGTTAGAGAAGTAATAAAGTGTTTAAACTGTGTAGAAGTTTTGCAGGTCAAGGTAAAGAATTTTAGTTTATTTCCAAATGAAGTGAGACGCCTCACTGGAGAGGAATCATGTGATCTGATCTTAGTTTTTTAAAAAAGATACTCTAATTGTTGGGTCTTAAATGGATTATAAGGGAAAAGTGTCCACCTGATCCAAGAAGCTCACTTCTCACCAACATCCCTCTCCAACCCATTGTTCAGTCCAATCCATGTCTGTAGAGTTGGCTTTGAGAATGGTTCCTCTGTCCTGTTGACATCTCCTGCCTGGAGGGGAGATGAGAGGATAGAGGAGGTTAGAAGCTGGCGAAATGGACAGGAAAAGAGAAATGGACAGGAAAAGTGGTGGGAGAGAGCGGGCTGTCTCATTAGGGGGAGAGTAATTGGGAGTATGCAGCAAGGTGTATGTAAGTTTTTATGTGAGGCAGGGAAAACCCTAAGGAGCCCTGGTGCTGAAGTGGTTAAGTGCTCCGAAGCAGTCACAGCAGCTTAGAAGAATACGATGGCTTGAACTGAGTAGTTCTGGTAAATAAAGAGAAATGGTGTTTGGATATGATTTGGAATTAGTTTGAGAGTAGGGTGGGAGTGAGGGAAAGAGAATTTGATGGATTGGGTTCTAGGGTTGGGTGAGTGGTAAAGAAAAGAATAAAAGATTCTCTTAGGGAACTAAACCAAAAGCAAAGAAGTTTCCTGAATAAACTGAATGCTTCGAAGGCCAGTGCAGCAGGGGCAGGGGTTTGGGGACCATGATTTCAGGGGACATCTAAGTCAATTGGCATAATAAAATCTATTAAGAAAACATTCTGCATCCCACTTTGAAGAGTGGTGTCTGGGGCCTTAAACGCTAGCAAGCAACCATCTATCTAAGATGCATCAGTTGGTCTCAACCCACCTAGATCAAAGGAGAATGAAGAACACCAAGGACACAAGGTGATTACGAGCCCAAGAGACAGAAAGGGCCACATAAACCAGAGACTATATCATCCTGAGACCAGAAGAACTAGATGGTGCCCTGACAGGGAGCACAACAGAGAAACCGTGAGGGAGCAGGAGAGCAGTGGGATGCAGACCCCAAATTCTCATGAAAAGACCAGACTTAATGGTCTGACTGAGACTAGAAGGACCCCGGTGGCCATGGCCGCCAGACCTTCTGTTGGCCCAGAACAGAGGAACCATTCTCAAAGCCAACTCTACAGACATGGATTGGACTGAACAATGGGTTGGAGAGGGATGTTGGTGAGAAGTGAGCTTCTTGGATCAGGTGGACACTTGAGACTATGTTGGCATCTCCTGCCTGGAGGGGAGATGAGAGGATAGAGGAGGTTAGAAGCTGGCGAAATGGACAGGAAAAGAGAAATGGACAGGAAAAGTGGTGGGAGAGAGCGGGCTGTCTCATTAGGGGGAGAGTAATTGGGAGTATGCAGCAAGGTGTATGTAAGTTTTTATGTGAGAGACTGACTTGATTTGTAAACTTTCACTTGAAGCACAATAAAAACTATTAAAAAAAAAAAAAAAGACTTTTTTAGGTCCTATAATCAATAACCTTGGAATCTGTGTGCCTTCCCATTTCAGTGGTCCATTTATTTTTCATTTGCTAGTAACCATAAAATGAACTTTTAATAATAAAAAGAAACCTGTAATGATAATTGTACTCTCAAAATGTTGTGAGGGTTAAATGAGTAATAGAAGTAAATCACTTAAAATAGTGCTTGACACGCAGTAAGCACTCAATAAAAGCTAGCTGCTGCTATTGTTCTTATTAAACCCTTACCCCCACTGCCAAGATGGTGGACATAGCTATAACAATCCTAGACCTGAAGTATAGACCCGGGGTATAATTTCGAATAGTATGTTTTTTTTAATGAGTTTATAAACCCAAACCCATTACTGTTGAGTCACTTGTGACTCATGGTGACCCTATGTTTTACAGAGCAGAACTGCTCCACAGGATTTTCTTGGCTGTAATCTTTACGGAAGCAGATCATCAGGCTTTTTTTCTGAGGAGCCACTGGGTGGGTCTGAACTTCCAACCTTTAGGTTAGCAGCTGATTGCAAACTGCTCCCGCCATGAAAGCTTCTAAATGCTCTTTATAACTCCACGCAAAATCCTATTAACCCTATTTAATTTGCATCTATCAAGGGATCACCTGGTGTGCATGCACATTCTTTCACTGCTTTACAGTGATGTCAGTGCTGCATTAATTATTTATTTAGCAAGTACCTTTTATAAGTAAGGCAGGCTGTGTTGCTAGGTAATGTGAAAAATACCTGGTATAAAACTGGAAATTTAGGATTCTAGACAGAAAATGTATCTACTAAGATTAGCTTTATGTAATTTTTGTTAGGTGCCGTAGAGTTGGTTCCGACTCTTAGTGATCCTGTGTACAGTAGGACGAAACATTGCCTGGTCCCGCACCATTCTTAAAATCGTTGTTACGATGCTTGAGCCCATTGTTGCAGCCAGTATGTCAGTCTCTCTCGTTGAGCACCTTCTTTTTCACTCACCGTACCCATTTAATACTCAACTCAGTTTTACTTCTTTTTAGTATGCTGGGCATCATTTAAACTGAAATAAAACTTTGCACCTTCCTTTGAAAATAAGTGTGTCAACTAAAGCACCCAGTGATAAAAACCTAACAGAAGAGTTGAAGAACAGTTAGCCTTTTCCTCTTCACTGCTTTTGGTCTTTGGTCTTATGCTAAGGGGGGATTATTTCTCACATTTTGATGCTAAGACCACATTCACTTGAGCTTGCCTGTTTGTGAATAAACGTTTCTTCAGGTAGTTGGACATGAGGAGAATATTAAGACTCTCTTCCCATTTTTTTCCGGTGAGCAATGAGTATGGATACTAACCATTTTAATGGTTAGCAGAGTAAGCTGAAAGTAAGGTTTACGAGTCTTTAATTGTCAGGAGTGTCCTCAGTTACGGTTCGTATAATTTCAAGATTGCTTTTAAAACATTTAATTGAGAAATGTGAGCCATTTAAACATTTGTTTTATATATTTATTCAAACCTTTCTTCCAGCCATCTTTAAATCCTGAGTATGAGAGAGAACCGTATCAGAATAAATCATTAGCTGCAGGTGTATGGGGTAAGTAATTTCTGATCTATGTTTGAGGGATATAAAATGTTGTTTGCAGGTTTGACTTTTTGTGTGTTTTTTAAATAAACAGGCTAGATTAAAATTTTATCTTTTAAATATTTTTTTGATCTGCTAAGCTTCAAAACTGTTTATGTTTTAAACATTTGTCTTTTAAAAACAAGATATTTTGAAAATGATCAAGTTAATGTAATCAGTTGATGTCATTTTGTGAGCAGCCTGATAATCTAACAACAAAAAACTTAGTTTAAACTAATTTTTAGCTTTTCAGAGTTGAAAACTGATTAACTGAAAAATAAGTACTTCTGATCATAATGTAACATGGAATGAGTCTTTTAAGCTACGAAAATGGTTATACATACAGTTAAAGTAATTGTATAAATTTGCCTATGCAGATAGTCTATAATAGGTCATTTGCCTATTTGATTGTCAAAGCTTAATAGTTTTTCTGGTAGTAACTCTCTTTAAAACTGCTGAGTTGAATTCGATAGCATCTTACAGAAGAGTAAGCTGCACTCATGTAGTACAAATTAGACAGCTTTTTAAAGATTTAAGTGAAGTTTAAAATAATGGAAAAAATTTAAAATACCAAGATTTGACATTTGAAAAATAAAATTAATTATTTGATACCAAATTCAAAGGTGCCGTATCCACTTTGGAACTTGTACACACGTTCATTTGTATTTTCCTATTGAAAATCAACAACTGTTACCAAAACAAAAGGATTGTGGCTTATGACAGCATACTAGTCCTAACAATAAAGGCATTATTTTAAACTTTGCCACTTCCTGTGCTATTCTTTATTGTATTTATGGGGTGTTACTCTGGGGAGTTGTTCTGCTTTCTTTTGATCTCCCTCTTTATTTAAGGGCTTTTTGAGGGTGGGGGCAGGGGGGTAATCAGACACTTTTGTTAGAACCATGTGAATGGCATTGTTTTTTCTGTATTGCAAATTAGTATTTCTGCCACTCTCCCCAGGCCTACACGCCCAGACACACACATACCCAACCAAAAAAATCTCCCAAGCTCCTCTCTTAGGTATGTGTCCTTATTATTCAGTTTTTCTGGGAACAGCTGATTGCATAAGAATATAGAATCACCTGGAAGGTGTTAAATAGAACTCTTAAGAAATTAGGAATAATTTGAATCTGATTAGAATGGAAGTAAATAAAAAATCAAGAATGTCAGCGACAGTTTGTCGTATAAAATTACCTATAGATACTATTGATACTGGTCCTTGGTTGATTTAATAATCTTAGAAATGATTTAAAGGCAAAGACATCTTTGAAAATGATGAGACTAAAATGTATTAATATAAAGATTTTGGTTCTCCTGTTTCAGAGTTGGTCTAAGGATTTTGAGCACTAGTTGAAAAGATGTTTAAAAGGAAGATGCACTCTTTACTGTGTCTTAGGTAAACTAAAAAGTGTGTATGAGAGAAAGAAGATGGTTGTGGCTTGGTTAATTATCAAATTCCCAGTACTTTCCGTAGTAATACAATGAAATGTTCATTGTGTCACACTTCACTATTCCTCTCTCACTACTCCCTGGGTCCACAAATACTGTTTTACCTATTGCAACATTTAAAATAGTTAATGTTCCTGAAGAAGACATTGAGAAAATTTTAGGAAAGACTTCAGTAGAGCTTTCCTAGTGCTACTTCCTTCCAGGTAAGTCAAAGTTTAACAATGAAAATGTAATATGTATAAAAAGAGTAAAAAGTTGTCCCTGAAACTAAATTTTATAGATCAAAAATTGGAAGAGTCTAAACAATATTCCAATTAAAAAAGAAAAAACCTTGACAGGAAGTAAGCTGTTTAAGACTTAGATTTAATTCTAGTGAGAACTTAATTCTTAATTAGCTTTATTGGAAATTCCTTTGTACAATTTATATATGTGACATTTAGTGTTTTGATCTTTACCATGATATCTACTCTTTGGTACATAAAATTAATGTTTATTAGGTAATCCACCTTTTTTCATGTCCTTAGTAATTTAAAACAGGAATTCAAGGTACTTCAGTGTGCCTGTAAAAATTTTTAGATAATTTAGGTTTATGAATTGATTTATTGGGAGTCAGGGAAGAGAAAGGGAATGATGTTTGTTTTATGTATTTGTATGCAATTTGCGACCTAATTAGTGGCTATTGATTTTTATGTTTTTAAAAGTTTTACTAACTATTTTCCTGTTAATAATCCACCATGTCATCAACATATAGGCAGCACTTAACATTTAGTGCTTAAGATACTAAGTAATGAAATAATCGGTCACTAGTAATTGTTGACCTGAGTATAGGCTTGTTTCAGTTCAGCACATAATTTTGTTTATTCCTTGATAATTTGATGAACTTTCCTGATTTTTGCCCATATTTGATATACTACTTAGGAGCAACACGGTTCATTTTTAAGGTTTTTTTGTTCATTATTTAAGTGGTTTTTATTTGAAAAGTATACCTCTTTAAGCCTGTTCTTTACATGAGTATTAAAAGGAAAAATACCATTGCTTTACTACTGACATAAATTATAACAGTAAAACTCATTCTGCTTAAAATAAAAACCTATTACAAATTAAATAAAAACATTCGAAAACAATTCAAACAGCATCAGTCTATGTAGAAATTATCTTAAACAGATTGCTATTCTGAATCAAAATTAGTGATCACAATAGGAATTTATTTTAATTGCTGTGGTACAGATTCTTTGAGTTTGGTATGTATCTTATGTGACTTAAGTTTTCTCTTCAAATTACTAAGAAAACTTGGTTAGTTGAATAGTATTTACCCTTCATTTCTCTGTGTTTTTGTTTACACATTCAATTTGCCTCCTTTGTCATGATAATGAGGAAACAAAATTTGTAACAAGCATCAGTGTGATGGTAAAGGAAATTCGGGGAGACCCTGATGTCACTTAGTAGTGCACACTTAGAAGGCTCTTAACCTGAGCATTCAGTATAAGCTTATTATTAGTATTTTTAGTTAGGAATGGAAACCCTTTAGAAATTATATCTGGCACAACTGCTTTTATTTCCACTCTCTCCAGAAGGATGGTTTTTAGGAGCGTTGCCTTTGGAATCAGACACATCTGACTCCTAACATTAGATTTTCTTCTTAATTGGTTATTTAGACTTTGGGCAGATTACTTAATTTCTTAAGCTCTGTGGGTGAATTTCTTCCACTGTGAGACAGAGATGATGGAAAAAATCCTAAGAAACAGCATTCTTAAGACTTATTGTTTATTGTGTAAAATCCTTGAGCGTGTCACAGGTGTTTAAAAGACAGAAAAAGGGTTTTTAGGTAAAAGAATGAAGTAGTTTATGCAGTGATTGAATCAGAAATATATGTATGCAGATGGGGGCTATATGGAAAGAGTTGTGAAACACAAGAGGACAAGGAATTGAGATGTCAGCTCTGAATTATACGTGTGGCCGATTTTACTGTGTACTTTATGTGGAGGTGGTATTCTAAATCTGATCAATCTTCTGAAGTATTGGCCTAATTCCCCTCTTCCACTGACTTTGTATTTAAGGAATAAAAAATTCTTATAGGCATCGAAAGAACACATGCATTAAAGTCAATTGTTGTCAGGTTACAAGGTTACAGTTGTTTGTGTGGATTCTGATGTGAAAGAAATCCAAAACTCACATCAGCCTTCAGTTGTGTGTGTGGGTGTTTTTTTTATTGTGCTTTAAGTGAAAGTTTACATATCAAGTCAGTCTCTTACACAAAAATTTATACACACTTGGCTATATACTCCTAATTGGTCTCCCCCTAATGAGACAGCACACTCCTTCCCTCCACTCTTTCTTTTAGTATCCATTTGGCTTCTGTCCCCTCTACCCTCTCATCTCCCCTCCATACAGGAGATGCCAACATACTCTCATGTGTCTACTTGATCCAAAACGCTCAGTCTTCACCAATATCATTTTCTGTCCCATTGTCCAGTCCAATCCCTGTCTGAAGAGTTGGCTTTGGGAATGGTCCCTGTCTTGGGCTAACAGAAGGTCTGGGGATCATGACCACTGGGGTGCTTCTGTTCTTAGTCTCAGTCAGACCATTAAGTCTGGTCTTTTTTATGAGAATTTGGGGTCTGCATCTCACTGCTCACCTGCTCCCTCAGGGGTTCTCTGTTGTGTTCCCTGTCAGGGCAGTCATCCCTTGTAGCCAGGCATCATCTAGTTCTTCTGGTCTCAGGCTGATGTAGTCTCTGATTCATGTAGCCCCCTTCTGCCTCTTCGGCTGATAATTACGTTGTGCCCTTGGTGTTCATTCTCCTTTGATCCAGGTGGGTTGAGACCAATTGATGCATCTTAGATGGCTGCTTGATAGCATTTAAGACCCCAGATGCCACTCTACAAAGTGGGATGCAGAATGTTTTCTTAATTGGTTTATTATGCCAATTGACTTAGATGTCCCCTGGAAAGGATGGTCCCCAAACTCCTGCCCCTGCCATGCTGACCATCAAAGTGTTCAGTTTATTCAGGAAACCTCTTTGCTTTTGGTTTAGTCCAGTTGTGCTGACGTATCCTGTGTGTTGTCTTTCCCTTCACCTAAAATAGTTCTTATCTACATCTAATTAGTGAATACCCCTCTCCATTTCTCCCTTCCTCCTCTCCTCTCCTTCTCATCAAAGAATATATTCTTCTCAGTTTAAGCTGTTTCTCGAGGTCTTTATAATAGTGGTCTTATACGATATTTGTCCTTTTGCAGTTAAATAATTTCACTCAGCATAATGCCTTCCAGATTCCTCCATGTTATGAAATTTTTCACAGATTGGTCACTGTTCTTTATTGATGCATAGTATTCCACTGTGTGAATATACCATAATTTATTTATGGATTCATCCATTGATGGGCACCTTGGTTGCTTCCACCTTTTTGCTGTTACAAACAGTGCTGTAATGAATATGGGTATGCATGTGTCTGTTCGTGTAAAGGCTCTTATTTCTCTAGGGTATATTCCAAGGAGTTGGATTGCTGGATTGTATGGTAATTCTATTTCTAGCTTTTTCGGGAAGTGCCAAATGGATTTCCATAGCACTGGTACCATTTTACATTCCCACTAGCAGTGTATAAGTGTTCCATTCCCTCCACAACCTCTCCAGCGTTTATTCTTTTGTGTTTTTTGGATTAATGCCAGCCTTGTTGGAGTGAGATGGAATCTCATTGTAGTTTTGATTTGCATTTCTCTGATGGCTAATGATCCTGAGCATTTCCTCATGTATCTCTTCGCCATCTGAATGTCTTCTTTAGTGAAGTGCCTGTTCATATCCTTTGCCCATTTTTTAATTGAGTTATTTGTCTTTTTGTGGTTGAGTTTTTGCAGTAGCGTGTAGATTTTAGAGATCAGCTGCTGATCAGAAATGTCATAGCTAAAAGGTTTTCCCAATCTGTGGGTAATCTTTTTGCTCTTTTGGTGAAGTCTTTGGATGAGCATAGGTGTTTGATTTTTAGGAGCTCCCAGTTATCTGGTTTCTTTTCTGCATTGTTAGTAATGTTTTGTGTACTGTACTAGGGCTCCAAGCATTATGCCTGTTTTTTCTTCCATGATCTTTATCATTTTAGATTTTATATTAAATCTTTGATCCATTTTAAGTTAGTTTTTATGCATGGTGTGAGGTACGGGTCTTATTTCATTTTTTTGTAGATGAATATCCAGTTATGTCATCACCATTTGTTAAAAAGACTGTCTTTTCCCCATTTAACTGACTTTGGGCCTTTGTCAAATATAAACTGCTCCTATGTGGATGGATTTATGTCTGGATACTGAATTCTGTTCCATTGGTCTATGTATCTGTTGTTGTACCAGTACCAGGCTATTTTGACTACTGTGGTGGTATAAGAGGTTCTAAAATCAGGTAGAATGAGGCCTCCCACTTTGTTCTTCTTTTTCAGTAATACTTTGCTTATCTGGGGCCACTTTCACTTCCGTGTGAAGTTGGTGATTTGTTTCTCCAGCTCATTAAAAAATGCCATTGGAATTTGGATTGGAATTGCATTGTATCTATACATGCCTTTGGGTAGAATAGACATTTTTTCAGTGTTAAAGTGTTCCTGTCCATGAGCAAGGTATGTTTTTCTACTTATGTAGGTCTCTTTTGGTTTCTTGCAGTAGTGTCTTGTAGTTTTATTTGTATAGGTCTTTTACATCTCTGGTAAGATTTATTCCTAAGTATTTTATCTTCTTGGGGACTACTGTAAATGGTATTTGATTTGGTGATTTCCTTCTCGAAGTTCTTTTTGTTGGTGTAGAGGAATCCAACTGATTTTTGTGTGTTTATCTTGTATGCTGATACTCTGCTGAACTCTTCTATTAGTTTCAGTAGTTCTCTTGAGGATTCTTCAGGGTTTTCTGTGTAGAACATCATGTCATCTGCAATTAGAGATTCTTTTACTTCTTCCTTGCCAATCTGGATATCCTTTATTTCTTTATTTAGCCTCATTGCTCTGTCTAGGACCTCTAGCACAATGTTGAATAAGAGTGGTGATAAAGGGAATCCTTGTCTGGTTCTGATCTTAAGGGGAGTGCTTTCAGGCTCTCTCCATTTAGGATGATGTTGGCTATTGGCTTTGTATAAATGCACTTTTATTATGTTGAGAAATTTTCCTTCTATTCCTATTTTGCTGGGAGTTTTTGTGATTAATGGGTGTTGAACTTTGTGAAAGCCTTTTCTGCATCACTTGATAAAATCATGTGATTCTTATCTTTTGTTTATATGATGGATTACATTAATCTTTTTCGAATGTTGAACATCCCTGCATACCTGGAATGAATCCCAGTTGGTCATGGTGAATTATTTTTTTTGATATGTTTTTGAATTCTAGTGGCTAGAATTTTGTTGAGGATTTTTGCATCTAAGTTCATGAGGAATATAGATCTGTAATTTTCTTTTTTTGTGGTGTCTTTACCTGGTTTTGGTATCAGGGATATGCTGGCTTCATAGAATGAGTGTGGGAGTATTCCTTCCTTTTCTGTGCTCTGAAATACCTTTAGTAGTAGTGGTGTTAACTCTTCTCTGAAGGTTTGGTAGAATTCTGCAGTGAAGCCATCCAGGCCAGGGCTTTTTGGGGGGGGGGGGAGTTTTTTGATTACCTTTTTAACCTTTTCTTTTGTTCTGGGTCTATTTAGTTGTTCTACCTCTGTTTGTGTTAATTTAGGTAGGTACTGTGTTTCTAGGAATTCATCCATTTCTTCTAGGTTTTCAAATTTGTTAGAGTATAATTTTTCATAGTAATCTGATATGATTCTTTTAATTTCAGTTAGGTCTGTTGTAATATCACCCACCATCTCATTTCTTATTTGAGTTATTTGCTTCCCCTCCTGTTTTTCTTTTGTCAGTTTTGCCAGTGGTTTATCAATTTTGTTAATTTTTTCAAAGCTTTAGATCTTGTTAACTCTTTCAATTTTTTTTCTGTTTCATTTAATTCTGCCCTAATTTTTATTATTTGCTCTCTTCTGGTGCCTGAGGATTTCTTTTGTTACTCTCTTTCTGTTTGTTCAAGTTGTAGGGATAATTCTTTGATTTTAGCCCTTCTTTTTGTATGTATGCATTTATTGATATAAATTGACCTCTGAGCACTGCTTTCACTGTGTCCCAAAGATTCTGATAGGAAGTGTTTTCCTTGTCATTGGATTCTATGAATTTCTTTATTCCATCCTTAATGTCTTCTATAATCGTCTTTTTTGAGCAGGGTATTGTTCAGTTTCCAAGTGTTTGATTTCTTTTTCCTGCTTTTTCTGTTATCGATTTCTACTTTTATGGCCTTATGGTCAGAGAAGATGCTTTGTAGTGTTTCAATGTTTTGGATTCTGCCAAGGCTTTTATGACCTAATATGTGGTCTATTCTAGAGAATGTTCCATGTGCACTAGAAAAGAAAGTATACTTGACTGCTTTTGGGTGGAGTGTTCTGTATATGTCCATGAGGTCAAGTTGGTTGATTGTGGCATTTAGATGTTCCCTGTCTTTATCAAGCTTGTTTCTGGATGTCCTGTACTTCACCGAAAGTGGTGTGTTGAAGTCTATTCTTAATTGTGGAGCTGTCTATCTCACTTTTCAGTGGTGTTAAGAGTTTGTTTTATGTATCTTGCAACCCTGTCATTAGGTGCATAAGTATTTAATATGGTAATATCCTTCTGGGATATTGTCCCTTTAATCATTATATAGTGTCCTTCCATATCCTTTGTGGTGGATTTAACTTAAAAGTCTGTTGTGTCAGAAATTAATATTGCTACTCTTGCTCTTTTTTGATTGTTGTTTGCTAGATTTATTAATTTTTTCATCCTTTGAGTTTTAGTTTGTGTCTCTCAGGTGTGTCTCTTGTAGGCAGCATATAGATGGATCATGTTTTTTTTATCCGTACTGCCACTCTTTGTCTCTGTATTGATGCATTTAGTCCATTTACATTCAGCGTAATTATGGATAGGTATGAATTTAGTGCTATCATGATGATGATTTTTTTTTTGTATACTGTTGACAGGTTCTTTTTCCCACTTAATATTTCGTGCTGAGTAGTTTAACTTTATATATTGTCTTTTCCTCTTATTCGTTGTTGTTGATTTTATTTCTGCTGAGTCTCTTTTTTTTCTTGTATTTTATTTTGATGTGTAGGATAGTTAGTCTCCTTTGTGGTTACCTTAATATTTACCCCGATTTTTCTAAATTTAAACCTATGTTTTGTTTCTTTATATTGCCCTGTTTTCCTCTCCATATGAAAGATCTATGACTGCATTTCTTTAGTCCCTCTTTATTGTTTTAATGTTGTCTTCTTTTACATAATAACATCGCTGTTTCCCTGTTTTGAGCGTTTTTTTTAATCTTGAATTATTTTTATGATCCCCCTGTCTGGGTTGATACCTGATATTACTGATTTTCTAACCGAAGAACTCATTTTAGTATTTCTTTTAGTTTTATTTGATTTTTGCAAAATCCATAAACTTCTGTTTATATAGAAGTGTCCTCATTTCACCTTCATAGTTGAGAGACAGTTTTGCTGGATATGTGATTCTTGGCTGGCAATTTTTTTCCCATCAATTCTTTAATATAAGTCATCCCACTGCCTTCTTGGCCTGCATGGTTTCTGCCAAGTCATCCAAGCTTATTCTTACTGACTCTCCTTTATAGGTGACTTTTTCATTTATCCCTAGCTGCTCTTAAAAGTCTCTCGTTATCTTTGGTTTTGGCAAGTTTGATTATAACATGTCTTGGTGACTTTCCTTTAACATCTACCTTATGTGGAGTTCAATGAGCATCTTGGATAGATGTCTTCTCATCTTTTACAATATCAGGAAAGTTTTCTGCAAGGAAATCTTCAACAATTCTCTCTATTTTCTGTTATACCTCCCTATTCTGGTACTCTAATCACTCCACGTTATTTCTCTTGATAGATTCCTACACGATTCTTAAGGTTTCTTCATTTTGTAAAATTCTTTTATCTGATTTTTCTTCAAATATATTGCTGCCAAGTGCTTTACGTTCAAGTTCAGAAGTTCTTCCTTCTACTTGCTCAGTTCTGCTCCTCTGACTTTCTATTGAATTGTCTAATTCTGTGATTTTATTGTTGTGATATGAATTTGTGATTGCTGTCTTCCGATGGATTTTTCTAGCTTATTAAATTTTTCTTTACATTCCTGAATAACCTTTCTATTTTCTTCAGCTGCATTATCGGTGTGTCTTTGGCTTGTTCTGCGTATTGCCTGATTTCCTTCCTGATGTGTTGAAGGGTTTTGTATATTAATCTCTTGTATTCTGCATCCAGTAATTCCAGGAAGGCACTTTCATCTAGAAGATCCTTGATTCTGTGTTTTGAGAGCTCGTTGAAATGATCATGGTCTGTTTTCTTTTTGTGATTTGACATTGACTGTTGTCTCCAAGCCATCTATAAGTTATTGTATTAGTTTTTTTTGTTTGCTTACTATGTCGTAGCTTCTTGCCTTGTTTTGATGTACCCAAATGGGTTGCTTGAGTGAGCTAGCTTGATAATTTTCACCTTTGAAGTTCTGACATCCTGTCCCCAGATGGTTAGTGCTGTTACCAGGTATATCAGTCTAGGAGTCCATTCACTTTTCTTGTATAGATTCAGCTCAGGTGTCCAGCTAGCTGGTCATCAAGTGTGTGGTACAGGCTCTGTCCTACAGTCTTAGAGGGGCACAGGTGATTGGTGTAGGTATTGGTATCTTGTTGCAGCAGGGGGTAATGCTTTGAACAAGGCAGGGGTCTGAGAATCATCCCTCAGTTTTCTCTGAGGAAAGTGTGTCCCTCTTCCCTAGAGTGTACTGGTGGGTGGGTTCTGCAGAGAGACCACGGGCACCCAAAGTTTCTGGGTTTAAGGACTGGGAGATTCCAATTATCCTTGGACCCCTTTCACGGGTGCCTGGGTGACCTGAGTGGAGCCACCAGTCCTTAGGCCCCTGATGTGGGTAGGTGAGGACCCTGTTTAATAGGCGAAACAGTGTCAAACATCAAACACCCACCTCTCCACCACACAGCTTAAACTGTTGTTGTCTGCCAATAAGGGCCTATTCTCCTGAAATAGGCCCGCACAGGTCCATGCAGGGGGGAAAGGTACTCAAAGTCCACAGACTGTTTATGCCTGGACAGGAGTCGCTTCTGTCCTGAGCTCCCCAGGCTAGTAGAGCTGGCAAATTATCTTTTCCCCCAACTACGAATGTATTCCTTCTCCAAGGTTGGAAGAATGGCTCAAGGCACTCAGCAGGGCCTATCTCAGGCCCAGAGAAATCAACAGCCGAAGCCAGCTTGGGGGCGGATGCAGGGTAAAATATACGCAAGCGCTTAGTTTTTGCCGAGAGCACCTTTTGTGGAGAGCACCGATCTTCTCTGGTTCCGGAGGTGTGAGTAGGCTATGTGGCTGGCTGCTTCTCTCTCAGGAAACTGCAGCCGGTCCTGGGATTGGTGCCTGAGGGTTCCCCACGATTCAGGTCCAGTAGCTCCTCTCCGCTTCTGAACCGTGTCTTCCTCTCCCTGCCCCTTAGTTTGTTTTCTAAGCTTGCCTTTGATTTTTAGGGCTCCTAGTTTGTCGGCAGTGGGTAGTGTGTCATAAATATAGTTGTTTCACTTTTTTTTTTCCCAGGTCTTTGTTGTAAAGAGGGCTCGCCGGAAGCGCCTGCCTATTCCGCCATCTCGGCTCCTCATTGTAGTTTTGATTTGTATTTCTCTAAAGGCTATTGATCGTGAGCATTTTCTTATGTATCTGTCATCGGTCTGAATGTCTTTGGTGAAGTGCTTATTCATATCTTTTGTCCATTTTTAATCAGGTTGTCTTTTTGTTGTTGAGGTTTTGCAGTATCTTGTAAATTTTAGAGATTGGACCCCGATCAGATTTGTTGTAGCCAAAATTTTTTTCCCAGTCTGTAGGTTGCCTTTTTACTCTTGTGGTGAAGTTTCTGAACAAACATAGGTGTTCCATTTTTAGGAGCTCCCAGTTATCTTGTTTTTCTTTTGGTGTTTGTGCATTGTTAGTAATGTTTTATATACTGTTTATGCCATGTATTTTGGCTCCTAGCATTATCCCTATTTTTCTTTCCATGATCTTTATTGTTTTAGATTTTATATTTAGATCTTTAATCCATTTTGAGTTCATTTTTATGCATGGTGTAAGGTGTGGGTCTTGTTTCATTTTTTTGCAGATAGATATCCAGTTATGCCAGCACCATTTGTTAAAGAGACTCTTTTCCCCATTTAGCAGACTTTGGGCCTTTGTCCAAAATCAGGTGTTCATAGGTGGATGGATTTATGTCTAGATTCTCGGTTGTGTTCTGTTGGTCTACGTATCTGTTGTTACAGAGGCATCCAGCTGCTTTTTGTATGTTTATCTTGTATCTTGCTATTTTGCTGAAATCTTCTATTAGTTCCAGTAGTTTTCTTGTGGATTCTTTGGGGTTTTCTGCATATAAGATCATATCACCTACAAATAGGGATACTTTTACTTCTTCCTTACCAGTTTGGGTGCCCTTTATTTCTTTTTCCAGCCTAATTGCTGTGGCTAGGACAGCCAGCACAATGTTGGATAAAAGTGGTGATAACCTTGTTTGATTCCCATTCTCCAGGGAAATGCCCTTAGACTCTCACCATTTAGTATGATGGCTGTTGCCTTTGTATAAATGCCTTTTATTATGTTGAGGAATTTCCCTTGTATTCGTATTTTGCTGAGAGTTTTTATCATGAATTGGGTTTTGGACTTTGTCGAATTCCCTTTCTGCATCGATTGATAATGCAGTTCCTGTCTTTTGTTTTATTTATGTGATGCATTACATTGGTTGGTTTTCTAATGTTGAACCATCCCTGCATACCTGGTATGAATCCCATTTGGTTATGGTGAATTATTTTTTTGATATATTGTTGAATTCTGTTGGCTAAATTTCGTTGAGGATTTTTATATCTCTGTTCCTGAGGGATTATAGGTCTGTAATTTTCTTTTTTCTGTCTCTAACTGGTTTTGGTATCAGGATTATGCTGGCTTCATAGAATGATTTCAGGAGTATTCTGTCCTTTTCTATGCTCTGGAATACCTTTAGTAGTAGTGATGTTAACACTTCTCTGAAGGTTTGGTAGAATTCTGCAGTGAAACCATCAGGGCCAGGGCATTTTGTTGTTGTTGGGAGTTTTTAAATTACGTTTTTAACCTCTTCTTTTGTTACAGGTTCATTTAGTTGTCCTGCCTCTGTTAGTGTTAGTTTAGGTAGGTAGTGTGTTTCTAGAAGTTTGTCTATTTCACCTAGGCTTTCAAATTTGTGGGAGTACAGTTTTTCATAGTATTCTGTTACGATTCTTTTAATTTCAGTTGGGTGTTGTGATAGTGCCCATCTCATTTCTTATTTGGTTAGTAGCCGTAGCTCTTAACCACTGTGCCACCAGGGTTTACAGTGGGCGAGAAGTTCTTCCCAAAGGAGGTGTTTTTTGATCTGTGCATTAGGTTAGATACATGTACTTACCTTTGGTGATTGAGCGCCGCTTTTCACAGTTTCTGGAGGATTGAGCAGACTTTCCACCGCTCGGTCTCTCCCGATGTGGAAAACAGGTCCTGGATGCCCCTGCTTGCCTCACCCTTCAAGCTAGTTGATCCAGCCTGCAGGGTGCTGTTCCTGCCAGGTGAAGTCTGGCAACTCCTCACTGCTTCTGAACTGTCTCTTTCTACCCCGGCTGCTCAGTTTGATTCCTCAACCTTTCTCTTAATGTTCAGGCCTCCTAGATTGTCATGTATAAGCGATTCACTTGTTTCACTTGTTTTTTTCCGGTCTTTGTTGTAGGAGGGACCACAGGAAGCCTGTGACTACTGCATTCTTGGTTCTGCCCTCCCTTATTTTCTTTTATAGTTTTTCTCATCTTCTTTATCTTTGGGGGTGAACCTAAAATTTTTGAAAAAGACACCTTTGAGTTGTATTCGAAAGCCTATTTTAGGAGAGATAGTATATGACCGTTCTGTATTTTTTTTCTTAGTAATTAAACACTTTACAGTACCTGAGATGGAAGATAACTGTTTTTTGTAACGTGAACAAGATTAAACAATAAGCAAGGTTGGAGCTATATTCAAGTTCTGAGAAATTTGGTACTAAAGCACACATTCTTTTGTGCTGTATTTGAATATGAATGCTTAGTAAGTACCTACGTGATACTGTCTGTATCTCTTACCTCCCAGTCCCCATTTACTTCCTTCACTTTATCACTTTTTAATTTTCTGTGCTATCTATTCTTCTCTTAATGATTTCTAAGACTTCACCTTTCTTCTTTATAAAGCATTCTGTCATTCTTTGCATTTGAAGTCCTCATGGAGGAAACAGCCAGAATATTTTTCTTCTTGATAGCCTAGGAATCCAATTTTAGAAAAGGTGAACCTTGTAGTCAGGAACTATATAGAAGCTTAAAGATAATATGGCTTATTGCTTATCTCTTTTTTCTGTCTTGTGCCTTGTAGCTTTGATCAGAGATTGAACATGTACAAAAAATTTTCTTTCTCGCCATCTTGTACTCCAGCCTTCCATGTGGTATCATTTGCCCTCTGCCTGAAGTATGTTCTCTAGAACATCAAGAATTTGATTTTCCTTCTCAGAAAAAGTTTTATTTCTACCCTCTGTGATATCTGGCATTTTCAAGTCCCAATCTCAAAGATTTATGGGGCAGTTTTTCTCCCTTCTAAACCGTTAGGTCCCTTTGTGCACACTCTGGATTGAAGCTTTTTCCTTTATTTCCCTTTCTAGAAATGCATGTTGAGATCACTCTTACTGATGGCCGTTCTTCTCTTCTTTACTGTTGTATTTGTTTTCCTCTTCTAAGGGTCTAAAAGAGAAGGATTAATTTGTGTGATTAGTCAGCTGTATTGAACTGGAAGTCTTTATCAGTTGTATTTTGACTTCACTAATTGTGG
The DNA here is from genome assembly GCF_030014295.1 of Loxodonta africana. NCBI lineage: Eukaryota > Metazoa > Chordata > Mammalia > Proboscidea > Elephantidae > Loxodonta > Loxodonta africana. Next base: position 61,033,487 of record NC_087343.1, read on the forward strand.
TGTCCTGATACAACTTTTCCCTGCTCAGTTGTATTTTGACTTCACTAATTGTGGTGTCCTGATACAACTTTTCCCTGCTCCAAAACATTTGTCATTTCCCAGCATCATTCATTCCTCAAGATTCCTGGGTTTTGTTTAGTTTGGATGTTAAGATCCAGGCTATTAAGATTTTCTCTTAAATTTTATTATTAATTTCAAGAATCGTCCTTAGTGTTTTATTCATGTTGTCATCTGTGTTTCAAAAGTAATTGCAAAATTTGTTCTGTACCGTTTCTAGTGTTCTTCACTGACCTCTGTTGGAGATCTTTATTCTTCCTATTTTTTTTACATGTAATTTCCTCAGAAAAGGTATACATTGTATATTTTCTGAGTCATTGTATGCCTGAAGATGGTTTCTTAGCCTTTTTAGGCACCAAAAAATTGGAATGTTTTCCCTAGTAGATCAACACATGTGTTTAATTTTTGGAAAGATGAACTTTTTCAGTTTGCTCTAGGTCCTTGTTCTTTTATCCTTCAGCATTGCAATAATGAAGCACGATACCAGCCATATCTTCTGGAGAGTTTGTAACCTTATATGAACCTGAGAGTCTCTTCAGGTTCCCTTAGGTGTCCCTGTTTAGTTGTAATTTTTGAAATGGTCCAGAAGGAAGTTTGGTTTAGTTTGTTTGGGGCAGGGTATTACCACCATATCCATTTAATACATGGACGTAATTCTGGATTTTCTGAGATTTCTCTTTGAGTTAATTCTTTTATTCTGAACTCTCCATCTATGAAAAAACATATGCTTTCTGAATTTTTCTCAGGGAAGGAAGACATACTTCACAGCAATAATAGTTATGTGTAGCACCTGTTTACACATATACATTGATTAAATTCTAGTAGTGGTTTTCATGATTTTAGCAACTGCTGTAGAGAAATGCTTGCAGTTAGCAGCTATTACCCCTACTGTGACCTTCGGAAGCAAAGATCAGACTAATAGGCCTGCATCTCGCACAGTGTCCTCAGTCTTGTTAGATGGTCAGTAAATATTTGAGTGAATTGGTAGTATGAAAATAAAATTCTCTTTTTCATAACAGATACTGTAGTCCTTGCTTGTTGATAACTTTACAAGTGGGGTAAAATGAATGAAAATGAATTAGGAAAATTGAATTATCTTTTCAGAATGTAGAAGAGCGAAATATAAATCTATTTTATATTCTCAGTGTTAAGAGCCATTAGGGTAGATTTGGAATTTTTTTACATTAATGAAAAATATGTTAGAATTTAATCTTAGTCTTGTCATAGGTAACATTCCAAGCCTCTCTGTCTAGCAGAGCTCATTTGTATTGCTTGATATTGCTCAATTCTGTTGAATTATGATTTTGCTTTATTTTTTTAAGCAGAAATGCAGTTAGTACTTAATTAGCTTAATTATCTTACGCAGGAGGCAAATGCCTTTTTTTTTTTTTTTTTAAATATACTCGAGTTGGAATATACTATTTTTTTAGTAGGTTTTTAATGCTAATTTGAAATGGTATATAACTCTTGCCTGTGCTTTATTTATGCAGAATATCCTCCGAATCCTAAATCTAGAGCTCCAAGAATGCTGGTCATTAAGAAAGGTAATACAAAAGACTTACAGCTGTCTGGATTCCCAGTAGCAGGAAATCTTCAGTCACAGCCAGTTAAGAACGGGACTGGTCCAAGTGTTTATAAAGGTTTAGTCCCCAAACCTGCTGCTCCACCTACAAAAGTAAGTTCTAAATTATTAAAAATACAAGTTTTGAGTTAGTACCAATTTATTTACTTTGTGAAAAGAAAGTTAAAAATTTTACACCAAAGTGTGAGGATACTGGTGGGATACTGACCGCCAAGTGAAAGGAATTGGCCCATTGTGTGTCATTAATTTTAATAATCTTTAAAGTGGCATATGTGTGTGTTTTCTCGTTTTAGTGGTAGTAGATGAACTTTGTAAAATTTTTGTTTTACTAGTTATATTTTCTTAACGATCTGTAATACTGTTTCCTTGCTGTTCAACTTTGTTTTTGAAACTCTCATTTGTGATTTCTTAACATCAGGTGAACAAAATCTAACTAGGTTTCTGAAGCTTAAAAATAAATAGCAATTTAGTCAGATGTCTTTATCTGAATATCAAACCTTGATATTCAGATAAAGGAAGGATTAAAAGAAGTATTACAAAAGTAATTGTTTTTAAGAGCTAAATGGTATCACCTTTTCTGATCACCTTTTTTTCCTCCTATAATCTCTTTTTGATAGCTGTTAATGTTTGTGTATTTTTCTTTAGCCTACACAGTGGAAAAGTCAAACTAAAGAAAATAAAGTTGGGACTTCTTTCTCTCATGAGTCTACATATGGTGTTGGCAACTTCAATACTTTCAAATCAACTGCCAAGAATTTTAGCCCATCAACAAATTCAGTGAAAGAGGTAGGTCATTAACAGTTATTCCTGAGGAATGTAACATTTTAATTATGGTAATTTAATTAACAGTGAACAAAGGCATACATTGATTAAATAAATACATTAAAATGAGATATTTTAGTTTCTTCAGAAAACTTAGGAGCCCTGGTGGCACAGTAGATAAAGTACTCAGCTGCAAACCAAAGGGTCAGCAGTTCCAACCCAGTGGTCGCTCCATGGGAGAAAGATGTGGCAGTCTGCTTCTGTAAAGATTTACAGCCTTGGAAACCCTATGGGGCAGTTCTACTCTGTCCCATAGGGTCCCTTTCAGTTTGGAATTGACTTGATAGCAAGGGGATTTTTGGTCAGAAAACTTAACTCATGTATTTCCCTCTGTTTGCTGATCATTTTTAGACTTTGAGAAAGCAGGAATAGCTTTACAATTTTAATGAAAATTTCCAGACATCCTAAAGAGCAGAGAAAATAATACAGGTGAACGTCCATATACTCACTAACCAGAGAGAATAATTGTTAAGAAAATAATTGCTATGAAAATCGCATTATTTTACATTTGTGAAAGGGTTATTGCTTGATTAATAATGAGGATTTGTATTACATGTTCCTCCTCTTTTGAAGGTGATGGACATTAGTGTTAACACTGAGAGGGAAGAGAGGAAAAAGGAGAGAGAAAGGTGCATGTTGTTATTGTATTGATTGTGAAAATGTGGTAGCTCACGTATTTTTTTTCTCATTTGACCAAGTTCTTAAAACTCCCTGACGAGAGATTTCCTTGACCAGTCCAGGGTCAGAAACTCTTGTGACCGTATTGTTACGTCTGAAATCGCTTTGAATACCGTATTGAAACTTCATAACCCCTGATATACTAATTTTTTTTTTAAATAATATTTTGTCTTTTCAGTAGAGGCTTACACAGCAATTTAGGTTTCCATTTCACAATTACTACACAGATTGTTCAGTGACACTGATTACATTTTTCAGAGTATCAGCATTCTTATTAATTCCATTCTGGGTGTCTTGTTTCTAGTAATCTGGTTTCCCTGTCTCTGTACCATTTATCTTTGCTTTAGAGTAATTGTTGACAATTTGGTCTCATGTAGATGATTTTTAAAGGTGCATAGTACTAACAGGTATTCTTTATGAGTTCGTCTGTTACTCATCTAGAAGGTGACCTTGGAGGTGGGTAGTTTCGGTTCAAGGTTTATGGAGTACCTTAGGGCAGTAGTCTTGGGCATCATCTAGCCTCATCCAGTCCAGTATGTCTGGACTTTTTAAGAATTTGAGTTCTGTTCCAGATTTTTCTGCTCTTCTGTCAGCATCCGTCTGTTGTGACCCTGATCAGAAGGGTAGTTAGTGGTAGCTGGGCACTATCTGGAAACCCTGGTGGCATAGTGGTTAAGAGCTACGACTGCTAACCAAAAGGTCGGCAGTTCAGATCTACTAGGTGCTCCTTGGAAACTCTGGGGCAGTTCTAATCTGTCCTCTAGGGTTGCTACGAGTTGAAATCGACTTGATGGCAGTGGGTTTGGTTTGGTTTGGTTTTTGGGCACCGTTTAGCTCTTCTGGTTTAGGGTAGATGAGGCTGTGTTCATGTGGACTATTTCTTATTTATAGTCTCAACCATAGAATTTTAGAATTGTGAGGCAAGGACCTGAGGAAGCCAAGTATTCTGAACTGATTTATTGTAGCTTAGATTAATTACAGTATAAAGACATTAATGCCAACAGTTAGGCGTTTAGGCCTATTTTCCTGCCTAAAAAACCTGTGAAAAAGAGTTCTAACATTTTTTTTCTGTTGTATTCCACTCTCAAACAAAATAAAACAGTAAAGAATCAAAAACAAAAGGACTTCAGTAAGTCGTCTTCTTTCCCTTCCCTTCCTCCTTCCACAGAAATTCCCCCTGGTAAAATCCAACCCTGTAAACCCTATGTGTGTGTGTGTGTGTGTGTATAGATAATAAATTAAATTATATTGAGCTGTGTCCCCAGAACTCTGAGACACAGTTTGAAAACTCTTCTGTGTATTATAGTATACAGAAATATTTAAACAATTCCAGGATCAATTTTATAAAATAGTATTCAGATGCCTGATTTGGAATCATAGTATCATCCCACCTTCATTGCTTCTGGACTGTTGCTATGAAGGGTGAAAATAAAGTGTAAAAGAAAATCCTTTAGTTTACCAGTCATACAGTGGGAAGAAAAAAACATTAGGGATAGAGAGAAAGAGATTTTGAAATAGACCTTAAAATCAGTTTTGTGTACAAATAAAGGTAAAATAGGGTGTCGTGGTTGTGAAGTTGGCATTTGTTCCCTGGCTGCGTATTTATCAGCATTTCTGAATTTTCTCTTAGTGTAATCGTTCAAATTCGTCTTCACCTGTTGACAAACTTAATCAGCAGCCTCGTCTAACCAAACTGACACGAATGCGTACTGATAAGAAGAGTGAATTTTTGAAAGCATTGAAAAGGGACAGAGTAGAAGAGGAACATGAAGATGAAAGCCATGCTGGCTCAGAGAAGGTGATTGAAATCATAGTATCTCTTGGTTTGACATTAACGTCATTGAAATATGTGGTCAGATATCATTTAGGCCCTTTAAATAAATCAATCAAAAATTTATTTCCCTAAAGCTAATTATTTGTCTAACTAAATAGTGACTTCTTTCCTAAAGTAGACTTTTTTCTTTCTGTAGTTCCTATGCAAAATAAATTTTGAAGTCTTTTTCATGTTGTTTTCTTCGTTTTGCTTGCCTTCATCCTTTTGCTTTTGCTTTTGTTCTGTAGATGTGAGTAGATAATGTTTAAAAAACGGAAGCATAGGGTCAGGAAGCTGTGGCTATCCTTGCCAGCTTAGTTTTACGTTGTTATGAGAATCTTCCCTAAATTTAATGATTGTGTTAAACACTTATGTATTATTAATAGGAATTTAGATAGAATCTGTTAAAGTTCTCAATAGCTAAATTATCTAGAACTCATTTTTTTTTTACCTCCCTAAAATTCAGGATGACGACTCATTTAATTTGCATAACAGCAATAGTACTCACCAAGAGAGGGATATAAACCGAAACTTTGATGAAAGTGAAGTTCCACAAGAGAATGGCAATGCCTCGGTGATTTCCCAGCAGGTTATTCGTTCTTCGACCTTTCCACAAACTGATGTTCTTTCAAGTTCACTTGAGGCAGAACACAGGTTAGTGATTATTTTTACTCTCTTGTCTGCCATTTTCTCTTTTCAGGATTTTGATATTTTTATATATATGTTGTGTGATTTATTCGGCACATTGAGATATAATTTATATATCATAGATTTCACCCATGTTAAGCGTACACTTCAGTGTTTTTTTTAATATATTCACAGACTTGTGCAACCACACCACAATCTTAATTTTAGAACATTTCCATCACCCAAAAAGAAGTCCCATGCCTATTTACAGCCACTCCTCATTTCTACTGTCTATTGTAGAACTCACTGCCATAGGGTCAGCTCTGAATCTGTGACACTATAGGACAGAGTAGAGCTGCCCCATAGGGTTCCCAAGGCTGTAAATCTTTATGGAAGCAGACTGCCTCATCTTCCTCTTAGACTGTGGCTGGTGGGTTCAAACCACCGACCTTTTGGTTAGCAGTGGAGTGCCCTAACCACTGCGCCGGCGGGGCTTTTTGCATAGACAACCATCAGTCTGCTTTCTGTCTCTAGATTTGCCTTTTCTGGACAGTTGATAAATTGAAGCATATACTATGTTGTTTTTTGTGTCTGGCTTCTTCAACTTAGCATAATGTTTTTGAGATTCATCCCTGTTGTAGTATGTATCAGTGCTTTTTATTTCCAAGTGGTATTCCACTGTACGGCTAAGCTAAATCACATTTTGTTCATTAACTTATGGATATGGGATTGCTTCTGCTCTTTGACTATTATGGATAATGCTGATACAAACATTTGTGTACAAGTTTTTGTATGGACTTTTTTTTTCTCTTGGGTAGATACATAGGATTGGAATTGCTGAGACATATGGTAACTGTGCTTTAACATTTTGAGAAACTGTCAAACTGTTTTCCAAGGTGACTGGATCCTCGTCAGCAATGTATGAAGGGTCCAATTTCTCTGTATCCTCACCAGCACTTCTTAATATGTTGTTGTTGTTATAGCTATTCTAGTGAATATGAAGTGGTAACTCATTATGGTTTTTTATTACGTATTTCTCAAGTGACTTAACAGTGTTGAGATCTGCTGCTAACCTAAAGGCTGGCAGTTCGAACCCACCCAGCAGCTCCATGGAAGAAAGACCTGGTGAACTGCTTCCGTAAAGATTGCATGTGGCCAAGAAAACCATGGTGCAGTTCTGTTTTGAAACCCGTGGGGTCACCATGAGTTGGAATTGACTTGATGGCAATAATTTTTTTTTCCTACTGACCATTCATATACCTTCTTTGGAGAAATACCTGTTTAAGCCTTTTGCCCATTTTTAAATTGAGTTTTATCTTTTATTATTGAGCTGTAAGAGTTCTTTATGTATTCTGGGTACAAACCCTTGTCATACATATGATACACAGGTATTTTCTCTCATTTTGTGGATTGTCTTTTCACTTTCTTAATGCCTTTTGAAGTGCAAAATGTTGATCAAGTCCAATTTATCAGTTTTCTTCTTTTATTGCTTATGCTTTTGGTGTCGTGTCTAAGAAATTCTGCCTAACCCAGGGTCACAAAGATTTACTTCTATTTTCTTCTGATTGTTTTATAGTTTGACTCTTCTTCATTTAAGTCTGTGAGCCATTTTAAGTTAAGTTTTTTTGTATGACGTGTGAGAGTGGTCCAAATTTGTCCTTTTCCAAGTGGTTTCCAATATATGATTTAATCGTAAACTCTCAAGAGCACTACCTATTGCTGTCATTGTAGTCTTAAATATTTTTTAAAGTAGTAAACTTTTAAATGATTTAGTCCCAGAATTAAAGAGCATTTAAACTTGAAGTGGACTTTCATTTTCTTTTTTTCTATGATTTTATATAGTTAAGAGTAGGCATTAACAGAAATGACTTACTGTAGTCTTGAAACCACATGACTTCATCATCAATACCTAAAGGATTAATGGAACTCTTTTCAGTTCATTTTCAGTAACTAAAGGGTTAGAACTACTAAGGCATGCACTTAAGTTATGTTTTATTCTATAATTGCTTTTTGTACACTGAGTTGTTTGTCCAGCTAAAAAGTCTTACCATCCCCTGGGAACAGGCTCAGTGCTGAGTGATGCTTGTTAACAGCCCAGTTGATTGATTTGGCTTTTTGCTGGGTTTAAGGTCAATTCTCTTAGCTAGAACCTCAACCAGATTCTAGGACAGTGGGGAACTGGGTTACTTTGTAAAATTTATTTATAGTTTCAACTTTTATGTTCACTTGGACTCAAAGCTCCATAAGGACAGAAATTTTTTCCATTTTGTCCATTACTGTATCTTTAGCACCTAGAATGGTGCCTGGAACATTACTATGTGCTTAATTTGTTGAATGAATGAGTGAAAATAACAGTTTCTGTATTTTTCTTATTGTTGTTTTGGGGGGCATTTTATTGTGTTTTAGATGAAACTTTATAGAGCAAATTGGGTGCCGTTCGATAATTTATACACAGATTGTTTCATGATACTGATTGCAATTCTCGCATTATGTCAGTACCCCTTCTTTTTCCACCCCAGGCTCTGCATTTCCATTTGTCCGATTTTCCTGCTTTCTCTTCTTTTGAACAGGTGTTGCCCATTTGGTCTCATGTATATTTGATTGTTCTAAGGAGCATATTCCTCATGGGTGTTGTTCGTTGTTTTATAGGCAATATTTGGCTGAAAGGTGAACTTCGGCAGTGGCTTCAGTTCCAGGAAGGTCTAGGGGCCATAGTCTCAGGGTTCCTCCAATCTCTGTCAGGCCAGTAAGTCTGGTCTTTTCATGAATTTCAGTTTTATTCTACATTTTTCTCTCTCTCTGTCCAGGACCCTCTATTGTGATCCTGGTCAGAGCAGTTGGTGGTGGTAGCTGGGCGCCATCTAGTTCTTGTGGTCTCAGGCTAGTGGAGGCTATGGTTCATGTGGTCCATTAGTCCTTTGGACTAACTGCATCCTTGTATCTTTGATTTTCTTCATTCTGCTTTGCTCTGGACGAGAGGAGACTGATAGTTATATGTTAGATGGCTTCTTGAAAGCTTTTAAGACTCCCAGTAAACAAACACGAAACCCAAACCAGTTGCCATCAAGTCGATTCCGACTATAGTGACCCCGTAAGACAGAGTAGAACTGCCGCATAGGGTTTCCAAGGAGTGCCTGGTGGATTCGAACTGCCAACCTTTTTGGTTAGTAGCCGTAGCTCTTAACCACTATGCCACTAAGATCCTAGATGCTACTCACCAAAGTAGGATGTTGAACATTTTTCTTGGAACTGTTATGCCAGTTGACCTAGATGTCCCTCGAGACCATGGTTCCTAGCCCTCAGCCCAAGCAACTTGGTCCCGTAAGGTGTTTGGTTGTGTCTAGAAAGCTATGACCATGCCCTGTGTATGAATATACAAGTTGCACATATGAATATGTATGTAAAAATATATGTAGCCAAACCTGTATATGTATGTGGGTGCACTCCTATACTCCCTCCTACTCATATTCAGTGTACGTATCTACCTATGTATCTGATTATAAACTTACTTTTTGTTTTTACTGTTGTTGTAGGTAGGGTTGTATACATTATATTATTTACTGTGGTTGCCTCTTTTTTGGCATTCCTGTCAGTGTCTTTCTTTGCCTTGGTCATGCTGTGCTGAGTTCTATATTGTGTATTGCCTTTCCCTTCACCAAAGTTAACACGTCTGCTATCTAGTTACTGATTTTCCCTCAACCCTTCTCAAAACCATCAAAGATTGTTTCTTGCTGTGTGTAAACCTTTTCTTGACTTTTTTATAATAGTTGGTCTCATCAGTATTTGTGATTGACTTATTTCACTTAGCATAACGTCCTCCAGATTCATCCATGTTGCGAGATGTTTCATGGATTTATCATTATTCTTTATCGTTGCATAGTATTCTATTGTGTGTATGTACCATAGTTTATCTGTTCATCTGTTGATGGGCACTTTGTTTACATCTTTTTGCTATTGTGAATCATGCTGCAGTGGACGTGGGCATGCTATTTGTGTGACAGCTCTTATTTCTCTGTTTCTTCCTACTTCATAAAACTACTTATTTGGGGGAAATATTTCTATTTTACCTCAACTTTCTAATATTCCAGTCTACATTTCTTCAAGTCGTGAGACCTTACAACCTTTCTTAAAGACCCCTTTAAGTCTTTGTTGTTCTGCTCTGATTTGTACATTATTCTTTATCTGTATGATTCTTTTTTTCTTCTCCAAACCATGTTCCCTTGTGCTGTTTAAATGTTGCTGTAATTGTCGTATGTGAGAGTATAGGCATTTGTTTTAGTTTTGTAGTCTTTCCATTCTAATGTGGACTTAACTTTTGCCTAAAATAACTTTTTAGGCTGATGATAAATGTGAATGTTCATTTGATGAAAGTTAATTTAACTACATATATTTAGAACTGATTTAACTAGATAATATCTTAAATCGTTTGGGCAAACATAAACTACATTTTATCACTACACATGTAATGCAAATGGATGAGTAAATAACCACACCATTGCATCCCAAGTTGTGGAACTACCTTCCGCCTCATAATACAGTTAATGATTTATGACTCTGATTTATAGACTGAGTAGTGACTGCTATGTCAAAACATATGGAACTTTAACTATTGTAAAAATTAAATCCTTTTTAAAAGATAAATAGAAATTTCTAGTATTTTCTTCCATCGTTCTAGTGAGTTATTTTGTACTACACCTTGAAACCACTATTCTGCAGTATGGATGTAATTTATGAAACCATTTCCCTATTGATGAAGATTTAGGCTCTCTTTCTCTTTGCTATTTCAAATGATACTGATGCGAACATCCTTATATTCATATCCTTGAACATTTGTACAAGTATATATATTATGGAAGTAGAGTTACTTGGTCAAATGGCATACATATTTAAAACCATTAAGTACTGCTGCATTGTTAACCCAAAAATGTTCTTCTAATTTGTACTCTCACCAACAGTGGTTTAAATATTTCTCGACAGACAATTGATAGGAAGGAAGAGGCCCTATATACAGAAAAGTATATAAACAAACTGGGTGTTCTAATGATAGTAAAAGATGAGTTGTCTTTAATGGAGATTAAAAAAATAAAACATACCCGTCGAGTCAATTCTGATTCATAGCGACACTATAGGACAGAGTAGAACTGGCCCATAGAGTTTCCAAGGAGTGCCTTGTGGATTCAAACTCCTGACCTTTTGGTTAGCAGACGTAGCTCTTAGCCACTGCGCCACCAGGGCTCCAGTAGCATAGGCAATACAGTAATAAAGGTAATAAATTCTTTATCTATGGAATCTCTTCGTTATGATTATATTAAGGAAGTTGACACTTTAAATAAGTAACTTTTTGTTGTTTGCCTGATTCCCTTCAGCACTTCATAGCAACTAGAGAAAGCTGAGCTATGCCAGTTAGAAAATATTTTTATAATTCTTCATACTGATACTAAATGTTTTAACTTTTATTTTAATCTGTAGAGCAGATATTTAATGTAAGGAGCAGTTTGGTTGTTTCATTGATGAAGACGAGAGTGAAGACAAAGGGAGGAGAAACTTTATTTCTGTACTTTGACAGAATTTGGTCCTTTGGAAAAAGGAGAGAATGCGATTTGAGACTAAGCCAAATAGCAAGGTGAAAAAACGCAGTTGGAGTAAAATCTAGAGGGAAAAACCATGCTGCATAAAGAAATGGTACTAATTGTAACTACCCGAATGAGTATTTTGCTTTATACCCACCCATCTTTATTGTTTTCTTTTTTAAAGACTTCATAGGTTATTTTGTCTATTTAAAACAGTAAAACGGTAAATTTTGTTTTTTGTAATTAGGTCTACTTTAAGAGTTTTAACAACCAAGTTTTTTTTTTCCTAGATTATCCCTCTTTTGTCATAAAATTAGGTCTGTTGAATTAATTGTACATAAGAATGCCATTACATAGTGTGGACATGCAAGTGAAGGAGAAGAGACTATTTGCTTACTAGCCAAAAATGAAATAAAATATGGGTTCAGGATTTTAGATTTGATGTTGTTAGCTGCTGTTGAGTTTGCTCCCAACTCGTGGTGACCCACCCCATGCACAACAGAATGAAACGATAATGGGTTCTGTGCCATCCTCAGTCTCTTGCAGATTGAACCATCATAAGCTGTAGGGTTTTCATTGGCTGATTTTCACACGTAGATGGCCAGGCCTTTCTTCCTATCCCATCTTAGTCTGGAAGCTCCAGTGAAACATGTTGAGCATCAAAGCAGCACACCAGCCTCCACTGACAGATAAAACCAAAAAAACCACACCTGTAGCCATCAAGTTGATTCTGACCCCTGCTGACCCTATAGGATAGAACTGCCCCATAGAGTTTCCAAGGACCACCTGGTGGATTTGAACTGCTGACCTCTTGGTTAGCAGCTGTAGCACATAACCACTATACCACCAGGGTTTCCACTCCACTGACAGATAGGCGATGGCTTTTAGAAAAGTGTTTAATTATTGGAAAGTGAATGTGGAGTAAAGGGGATAGTTTTATGCGTATGTTGTAAATGCTAAAACGATCCCAGAGGAATTGAGGGAGAGAGTAAAGGTGTTACCGATACGGAACCATTTTAATTTAAATTTCTTAGCTTGAGTTCTCTTGACTGTTTAAGTAGAATATATGTAAGTGTTTTAAAACCACTAATACGTTTCTTTCTAAGCTAACAAAGTAACAGTTTCTTACAGATTTTAGGTTTATTTGTCTGTGAAAACGGAGTGATATTTCTTTTACATGTTTTCATTATTTCTGTAAATTTAATTGTGATTCTCAAGTTATAAATACTCACTGGTTGAATTTAACAATCAGGTCAGTGATACAGTTCTTAAGGGTGATAATTCTTTTGTTTAAATATGTATCAAAAAACAAACCTGTTGCCATTGAGCCGATTTTGACTCAGTGTGACCTTACAGGACAGAGCAGAACTGCCCCATAGCATTTCCAAGGCTATAATCTTTACGGAAGCAGACTACCACATCTTTTGCCACAGCGTGGCTGGTGGGTTCAAACCACCAACCTTTCAGTTAGCAGCTGAGCGCATAACCACTGCGCCACCAGGGGTCATTTATAATGCATACAACATATAAAATATTAAATAAGCATATAATCACTCCTAATTTTATTGTCAAATTTCAACAACTTTATCCAGTAGCAGGGTATTGAGGATAACCTCGGTATCAAAGGGATAGTTATCTTGTTTAAGCAGCAAATAAATTAGTAGAAGTGAGTGCCAGAGAAATTTGAGGGGTGGTGTGGGTAGTAGGGGAGATCATTCGGACCTAAATTAAACCTTAAAGGATGAGACGTAAGGGCAAGGGTACTGGGTTCTCATTTTTGAAAAAGAAAGGAGTATGCTAGGATACTTAGAGTTGAATATATACTAATTTGTTCTAGGGGCACTGGGTGGAATATCTTGACAGAAGTGGAGACTTAATTTAATAGAGTGTAAGATACAATATTGAAAAGTTAGGACCTTAGAGAACTAAGCCCTTCATTGAAAGAGCCCTGTGGCTTCTTCAGTAATGTGGATGAAGAGACAGTGAAGTGAAGGAATTGGACTGTGTCTTATAGGTGGTGTGTGATAGAATAGGAACTGTGACCTGTTAGAAGTCTTCTAATCTTAATGCTTTTTTTACTCTAAGGAATTTCAACTGGACATGGTATAAACAAAGTTAAGGAATTTGTTTTTTAGGAAGTGGGAAATCATTGAAAATATTTAGCAGAGGGAGATAATTATGCGAGTGGTGTCAGGATGATTTGGTGTAATAATTCTAAAGAGAATGACGAGAAATACTTGGAAGCGCAGTACAGATTGGTGATACAAGATATTTCTATATGTGGGGGGAAAGGGAAACGTAACTGTTGCCTCTTTCTGGAACAGCATTTAAAACAAACAATTACAGCCTTTGGAGGGAGTAGAGGATAAGGGATGGAGAGTTAGAAATACTTGCCTTATGACCTTTCATAACATTTGCACTTTTTAAAATTGAGAATTGGTTTTTAAAACTGACATGAATAAATGTAGGAGGTGCTTGTAAGAGCAGATTGTTTTACTACTCTGGATCTGTAGATTCTGGGTGAAGTGACATTGGAAATGGTAAAAGTGAATTGAAATGCCCTTCCAACAGTAGGCCCTCTAGATTAAAGGGGGGCATAAGACATTGTATTGGGAAAAGAAAAGTGACTAAAAGGGATGAGGAAATTAGTAATGCTGGCTGTGACATTTTAATGCAGAGGTAGCAGGTTTTGGTGTAATATATACTAACTTGGGAGACAAGAAACTAGAGTTCTGTTCTTTCTTTGCCATCAAGTAGGCAAGTTATTTCACCTTTTTTTTTTTTTTTTAACAGAAGGTATTGCTTTATTTAAACAAAACAAACCCAAACATAACAAATAAATTGATACGGCAAAAGAAATTTACATTTTTGAAGTTCTGGGAATTGTTGCTGTTTTCTGGAGTTATTTGACAAAATTTCAAGCCATCTTGTCTGTTTTGATTGCTTGTCAGTTTTCTCTTTGGAAAATCACATTAAGGGTATGAGGACAGCAAATGTGGAAGAATATGAAATTGAGAAGGATAGGCAAAGCGATCAATTCATTACATTCATACTGTCAAAACAAAAGTCTTCATATGTCTTGTGCAAAGCAATGGCACAGTAGAATAATTTTCTGTCCCAACATTCCCACCTAAATATGCACTTCTGCTGCTTCCATGTTTTGTGGAGTTCTGTAAGAGCAGAATGAACCCTTCACCCTCATGATCCTGACTGAGATTTCATATAGCAAGTTATTTTACTTTTGTGATCTTGATTCTTCATCTGTAAATGGGAAATCCGTGATACATGTTACTCAGGGTCTGGTATTCTGTGAGTCTGAAAAAGGTATAAAGGTTAAAAGTAGTTAATGTGTGGCAGGCCTGAGTTGAAAGATAAGTAGCTGTAAATAGAAGGAGTACCAGAAGTACTTAAGGGATACAGTTACACACACACACACACACACACACACACACACTCACACACACTCACACACACTCCAGTCAGTTAATATGACAGAAGTGTGGGTTTAATGGGTTGCTTTGGAAGAATCAGCCGAGTGAGATCCAGTACAAAATATGTGGCCATTTAAGAAGTAGAAACTTCGAAGTCATTGAGTCAAATAGATGTGGGCTACACTGTTCTTGTTTGCCAACCAGAAAAAAATGATTGGTTCTCAATTCATCTCTTTTAGCTGTATTTGCAGAAGATGGAAGTAATGTTATTATAAATTGGTCGGGGAAAATACTGTAACCATATTTGTTATTTTACATATTTATACCCTGGTTGAGAGCTTTTTAAAAAGTTATCTTTTTAAAAGTTACTGTGGAATATAATGCCTCTTTTTCAAGTTGTGTTATGTGTTGAGCTTATAGTTGGGATGTGCGTAAGAAGTGATTTTAAATAGGGTGTTACAAAATATAAGATAGGGTAAGATATTCCAGCTTTTTCAGAGTAGAAAGCCTGATGGGTTGCCAAGAATATGGTAGATTGTGGTGATATTGAAGAAAAGGTGAGGGAGGGAGCATTGCCATTTAGTACAAGACTTTAGCAAATTTTCTTGGAGTGTTTCCTACTGCAAGTTTCTAACCTAGAGTCTTCAGCACCAAAGATAAAGCAATCAAGTAGTTCATTCTTATTATCAGAGACAGCTTATTGGGCTTATCTATTATTCACTCCAAGAAAAATATTCAAACCATGTGTTCAGAAATTCTTTTTTATATATCTTGGACACTTTGTATAATAGATCATGTTTTCTTGTACATAATATAAATGCAATCGTCCTACTCAGATGAAGCTCTAAATTAAACTTACTAATTTCCTCCCTTCTTTTTAGGTTGTTAAAGGAGATGGGCTGGCAGGAGGATAGTGAAAATGATGAAACATGTGCTCCCTTAACTGAGGATGAAATGAGAGAATTCCAAGTTATTAGTGAACAGGTAAGAAAACTGGAATCAGGTAACTTTGCTTTTAAATTACCTTTCCTTAATCAGAACAACATAATCATAAGTTCTTTTTTTTTTATTAGGAACTTATTAGACATCATAGTGTAGGTCAGAATTGTCTTTGTTTTAAACAGTCTGCAGTGATGACTTCTTTAAACCTGTTATGTGCAGTCGTTAGTCATTTAATATGACTTATGATTTGTCATTCTCCAAAAAAGGCTTTTGTGTTTTGTTTTGGTTTTGCATAGGGATAAGAAGTAAGAGAGAATCCGTAGCTTCCCAGATAACTGTAACCTTTGATTTTTTTCTTGATGCAAGAATATTTTACATTCTAAAATGTTATATTTTATGTCCCCATAGTTTCCTTTTTGAAAGAGTGTTAGCAAACGTTTGCTAGAGTGCCAGGAAGATTAGATACTATCCCAAAATGCATTACATGTCTTTTATACGTCTGGTCATGTAGAACTAATTTTTTACAGTTCTGGTCATATAGAATTTTTATATGTAGATATGTATATGATTCATATTATGATCTTCAAAACACTTTCTAAGTGTTTCAGATGGAGTCTGAGGAAATTAGTTATACTAACTTCATAATATGGATTTGGTCATCCTAGTTTTAATTTTTTATTCAGAAATTCTTAGTGAACTGTGTTATTTTTTACAGTACAGTTGTGAATCTGACAGTGGATTATAGTTCTGAAGGATGGTGTTTTTTGGTCATGTTTATTGTATTATATAATTTATATAATAAAATCCACCTTTTAAAAGTGTTCAGTGAGTTTTGATAAATGTATATGGTTGGGTAACCACAATAATAACCAAGATACAGAACATTTCCACCATCTCACAGAGTTCCTTCATGACCCTTTACATTCAATCCTTTAATTCCCAGTGCCACCACCTGGCAACGATTGATCTGTTTTCTGTCCCTATAGTTTTCCCTTTCTAAAATGTTTCATAAATGGAGCCATACAGTGTATAATTGTTTGGATCTGGATTCTTTCATGCTTTTGAGACTCATCTATTTTGCTGAGCAGTCCTGTTGTATGGATTTACTGGTTTGTGTATTTGTTTGAAGGATTTGTTTTGAACCTAAAGGAAGGCATCAAGAAAAATTTACAGAGGGAACACACAGAGAACCCCTGAGGCAGCAGGAGAGCAGGGGGTTGCAGACCCCAAATTATCGTAAAAAGACTAGACCTAATAGTCTGACTGAGACTAGAAGGACCCCAGGGGTCATGGTCCCCAGACCTTCTATTGGCCCAAGACAGGAACCATTCCCAAAGCCAACTCTTCAGACATGGTTTGGACTGGACAGTGGGTTGGAGAGGGATGCTGGTGAGGAGTGACCTTCTTGATCAGGTAGACACATGAGACTATAGGGGCAGCTCCAGTCTGGAGGGGAGATGAGAGGACAGAGGGGGTCAGAAGCTGGCTGAATAGACACGAAAAGAGAGAGTGGAGGGAAGGAATGTCTATCTCATTAGGGGAGAGCAATTAGGAGTAGTATATACCAAGGTGTATATAAATTTTTGTATGAGAGACTGACTTATAAACTTTCACTTAAAGCACAATAAAAAAAAAAGAGAAATTCAGAGTACCATAGGGTAAGTAAGTAGTTCCATGGAAAGCAAGATATTGCCTAATGAAAATAATTGACTGTACAATCTTATGATGAATGAGACAGGTAAAAAAAAAAAACAAAACACAACCCTACCAATCATAAAATAATTAGCTGATGTAAAGGCCATTTTGCACATACTGTGAGAAGGAGATAAATGGTATATAAGCATAATGTCCACATTTTCTGAACTCTAATGATAATGACGTTATATTAGTGATGGCAGATTATTTGACATTTAGATCCTTGAAAAATTATTAGGGGCTGATGCTGTTTATAAAAGAATTTATATCGCGACTGGTAACAGAGCAGAAATAGACGGTTCTGAGTGTAAACTCCGTTTCTTCAGTTTGACAAACATTTATTGAGCATTCATTGTGCTCAGGATGCTGTGGGATTTACATAGATGAGCCCCTTCAAATGGTTAGCAGTTTAATGAGGGGAGATAGATTCCATTGCAAAGCATTGTAGTAACAGTTCTGAAAATGTTTAAGGTGAGAAGAGGAGAGAGAGAGAATTATGAAAATCCAGCAAATGTTTCTTGAGTGCCTAAATCCCAGGAACTGTTCTAGAGTGCTGGGGGGAAAAAAAAACAACAAAAACTTATGCTCATAGAACTTCAGTTGTAGTGATTAATCTAGAGATTAATTCCAGTTGGCAATCACCTGGTGAAGCATTACTGAGGAGCTGAATTTGAACTGGCCTTTGACAGGTAAGATGAGGGGGTGACATTCCTGGTGCAAGGAGTGAACAGAAAGTATAAGTTATGCCGGGAGCTCATGGTAGCTGGAGCATAGGAGGGAAGGTTTTTAGTGAAAGGGCAAGATAACGCTAATAGGGTGGTTCTGTGTCTCCATTTGCCCAGGGGAGTCCTAGTTTGTGCATGTTATAGTGGTATAGTTATTTATAACAATTACTTACATTCATTCGCAAAAGTGTCCTAGTTTAATGATAAATTCTGTGACCTCTCTAATAGTAACATTGTTTGAGCTCTGAATGCCTCTAGGAATTGTGTTAAGTACATTTTTGTAGCCCTCATGTGAAGTAGGTACATCAAAACCTGTGAGAGCCAGAACTTGGTGGGACTGCCTGTTTTTCTGCGTCTCACAAATTTCCCGTCTTTGACAGGGTACAGTCTTAGGACTTTTCTGTTGCTCTCTATTAGTGGAAAATATTTGTGTTTTCCTTCTCTGACAGGTTTCTGCCGTACACAGGTTCTGGCTTTCACAGGTTTTACTATACTATTATTAATCTCTGCTCTATAGATGAGGACACTGAGGCTCATGGAGGTTGAGTAATAAGTAGTGGAGCTGGAATTTGAACCCAAGTCTGGCTAACCTCAGAACCTGTGCCCTTAGCCATAATACATGTAAAGGGGTTCGATAATGAAGTATTTTGATTACCATGTCAGACGTGTGTTCTGTAATAGGAAACATTTGGAGGTTTTTTTTGGAATATGAAATGATTGTATTTGTACATGAGGAAGTAAAGATACCGTGTAAAGTATACATTGGAAGGGCAGTTCAGACCACTAGACTCAGGTCGATCAGTTGAGAATTGATTAAAATAATTGAGGGATAAATGCAGGCTTGAAACTTAGGGAAGGGACAGTAAAAGATGGTCTGAAATAGAATCAGCAGAATTTTGAATTGTCAGAATTGATGTTATTATATATGAACTGGAATTGATCTCACATATAAAAATTTTTTTTTTTTTTTTTTAATGACAGGAAACTACAGAGGGAGAGCTGGTTTTAGGAGCCCTTTTTTAAAAAAAACGTGTTAAATATTCTTGGGTAGTCCAGGCATTTAGATATGTAAATTTGATACTTGAAAGAAATCAAGGCATGAGAATAAGATTTGGTTTTATTGAAATTCTCCACAGCTGATTTCAGGGTGTGGAATGCTTCAGTGGGATTTGCTGATAAATCATATGAGGCAAGGGCAGAGCTTGAGGAGTGGAAACGGTATACCTTTAAAAGAGGGAGTCAGTGGCTGAGAACATCTGAGGTGGATGCATGGCTTTCGTTTTTCTCAGTAAAGATGGTGGGGTCATTTGCTCAAAATGAAGTAGCATGATGAGTTTTGGAATTTTAGCAAGGTAGAAAAGAAAACCTGTTACAGAAAATAGGGAATTGAATAAGGAGAAGAAAGGGAGCAATTGAGAGCTAGGACCCTAGACTTGTATCAAGGTATGTTTAACAGTCAACATCAGCCATAATGGAAGTGGCTCCTCAGGTTTGGACTTTATCCAAGTTATTTGTAGTCTTCATTGAAGGAACTTTTTAAAATATGAAACCTTAGTTCCAAGCACTGCTTTGGATTTGGTCGTAAGAGTGCATTTAGAGATTTTGATGGAAATTACCAGAGCCTCACTTTTTTATGAAACCTAAAAGTCCATAGTTATTTTAAATATCACTTTATTTTGTGTCTTTAAATTGTTTACCATTTGGGCCAATTATCCTGTTGCCTTTTTTTCCCCCTGATATATTATCTTTTGACTCAAGTTTATTACCATGTTGTTTTTGTTGTGTGCTGTTGAGTCAATTCCAACTCAGCAACCCTGTATGATATAGTAAAACTGCCCCATGGGGTTTCCTAGGCTGAAATCTTTATAGGAGTGGATTGCCAGGACTTTTCTTCCACGGAGCCACTGGTGTGTTCAAACCACTGACCTTTTGGTTAGCAGCCGAGTGCTTAACCATTGCACTACCAGAGCTCCTTATTATTACCACACTAACCCTTTTTTTTTTTGACTCCTTATTTTCGGAAATAGAAGGCTTTAGTTTTTCCAATGTCTTAATCAAAGGCCTCTGTTTGCTTTTGTTAATTTGTATTCCTCATTCTACTTACTTTACAGAGTATGAGTAAAGCAGATTGTGGGGTATGTTGGTTTGTTAGGTCAGAATAATAAAATTACAGCCGTAGCTTATTAGTTGCTGACTGTATGCTTCTCAGCACCTTGAAGGTATTTATTCCAGTTTTCACCATAAGGAAATGAAATTTTAGGAAGATTTAGTACCTTAGTATATGACAGAATTATGATTCACACCTAGGCCTGTTTGGATCCAAAATCTCCTTCCATTCTAATACAAGTCATTAATTTTGGTAAATGGTAAATGCTGTTCTTCAAAATAAATAATTTATTCTTAGGGATTATTTATCAGCTCAGTTGGATCAGTTACCTCTACCTATCTGGTTTATTTTTCACAAATGGTATCATTACTTGTGAAATTTTAGGAGTAGGATACAGCTTTATTAATTTTTACTCATGGTTACATTTAATTATTATAGTATTCTTAATTTGTAGGTTACTCTTGAGAGAATAGTTTACCTATTTGTTTATTTTTGACATTTCAGTTACAGAAGAATGGTCTGAGAAAAAATGGTATTTTGAAAAATGGCCTGATCTGTGACTTCAAGTTTGGACCCTGGAAAAACAGCACTTTCAAACCCACTATTGAGAATGATGATACAGAGACAAGTAGCAGTGACACATCAGATGACGATGACGTGTGAAGGATTTCCTAACAGCTTTAGAAATTTTAGTGTGGTACATCTCTCATACAGTTTGGGGTGAATTGTAAAAATGAAGAACTATAATTTATGTAGTAAAATACCCCATTAGAAGATGATTTTTTTGGGGGACTTCAATATGAAGAAAACCAAGAATGTTGTGTTGGGCTGTGTTGAACATTATTTCTTTGTAAATGAATGTTGTAGAAATGAGGACTTTGGTTGATCCAGCATTGACTTTTCTTCATCACTGCAGCATTTCTCTGACTAGCAATGTGACGATGTAACAAATGAGATTTTCTCATTTAATAATAAAAAATTGTGTAATGTTTTGCAAAGCTTCTGTCTTAAAATGTCCAGGTCTTAAGAAAAAAGGCAGCTTACACTGTTTTGCTTGCAGAGTCATACCTTTTTCGTACAATGGAAATTCTCAAGTTGACTTTGTGCGCCCAAAAACAAGGACAATGTAGCATGTTGGCTAAAACTGGAGCAAAGTGCACTAAAACATTAATTTCCTGAACTCAACTGTTGTACTAGTCACCTTTTAAAACATAAATTGCTCTTTAGCCATTCGTAGTACAGTAAATGTTACAGAAAAGACTTGCCACACTTCCTTCCAAATTTAAGGGGTGATTTTCAAGAGCTTTATTTGGGTATGTTGTCAGACCAAGATTTTCAGAGTTGATGGAAAAGAGTCTTGTGGAAAAACTTATTTTGATAAATTATTACACATGCAGAAAAACTGATCACATTGACTGGCTCTGTCCACAACATGGAAAATAAACTGGATTTTCAGAAAATTGTCTTTCTTTGTAGTGTTCAAGGCATTGGTCTCCAAATAGAACACGCTTTACTCATTTAAAGTATACTTTATTAAAGATGGCAGTTACTTTCAGAGTTTAGAAAAAGAATGCATGGAAAACTTTTTCCTTATCAACTGCTTTAATAAGCTTATTGAATGAATGTTCACTTTATTTTGATTTGCACATTAATTTTAAAATCATTTCTGTTGTACTGCTGGCTGGAAGAGTCTTTGACTCTGCATATTTGTATTTTTATTTTTCTAGTTTCTCCTTATTCTAGGTGTTATGTCAGATTGTTCTAATCCTAAAGAGTTTATTTTTTCAATTGTGTTTCACAGAAGGCTGCAGAGTTTTTGCTGTTTCCCACCTCAACACCCTGCCCAACTCTCTAGCTTTCACCAGGAACCAGATTTTTTTTCATCCTACTGAGGCTGTTGATGATGGAGAAATTAAAACAAAAACAACACACTTTTCACCCCCGACAAAACTTTGAGGATGAGATAGTGGTAACACTTAAGTATTAAATGTATCTTGTTAGATTGTCTTTTTAAATAGGCTTTTATTATACACCATAATTCAGTTTAATCATCTAAAGTTAAATATAGCAATAGCCACAAGACAATGTTAAGCATGCTTTGACAAAGTTCTGTAAGTATCACGTATGTGAATGTTTTAGGGACTCTTCTTACAGACTGTGCTAGTTGATTAATAGGTTAATGAAATCTATCACATGCAAACTGTACTTGCTGAAACAAACTAAAAGGGACCTGAGAAATATGGTTACTTACTACAAGTTTACATTTAAAATCTTAACCTTATTTTTTCTAAATAACTTCCATAAAAGATTCTGTAATTTTTATTATCAGACATCTTCATCCTTATTTTTCAGGTAATTCTGCCTTCTGTTCATTCACTAGCAGTTAACTAATGTTTATTGTTCTTTCACACATTGTGATGTGGAACATGTTCGTAGTTTACTTTTTATAAATTTGGTTACAGTACAGTTGTATGGTCAGCCTATGTAGTAAGAGATAGCAGTAAATTAAGTTACTGAGGGGTGGAGCCATACATACACATGTAACTTAAGAGAACTGTTCAAGCTTATTAAGCATAATTTTAGCTTGCTATCTAAATAATGGGCAGCCGGTAAAGAATTTTGACCTTATTGTTTGAAAGGGAGTCCTTAAGTACAGGAACTAGTTAAATTGTAAATCTAGTGTGGAATTGCTGGAGTCAGAACTGACCATGGAGGTTTGGGGAAAAAATGTAATTTTGGCTGCTTCAAACGCAGTTTTTCTGCAGCAAGTTTTTTTTAAACCACCTTACATTGAGGTATAAATTAACATGCAGTACACATATTTAAAGTATATAATTTGGTAAGTTTTGACTTAACGTATACACCTGTGAAACCATTGCCACAATCAAGGTAATTAACATATATGTCATCCCCCAAGGTTCCCTGGTACTGCTTTGTAATTCCTTCAGTTATTTTTTTTATAAAGTGTAATTAATGAGCAAAATTCTCATTATAGATTTAAAATAGCATTTCAAAAATTGTATTATATTTGATTTTAAAAAAGTATGACAATTTTCCGTAAGTAGTATTTCTATGAAAGTTGAGATAAATACAGAAGTGTTAATAATCAGGTTTATATTAAAGTTCAGTATATTGAAGGACCTGGTATCTACACAAGTATTTTTAGTCCTTTTATGCTGGTATTGTTTTTATGTACTGCATTAAGAGTTATAATATGGTTATATAAACATTTTAAATTTATTTAGGCATGTGTCATAAATTGGTTGTTTTTGAACAAAAAAATTATCCATTTTCCCTAACTCAGCAGCAGATTCTACTTGACTGCTCCATAATCTACTCAACAAATTTTAAAGAAGTTGTTTTATTAGGATGGGTTTTTATTAGAAATAGTGTGTCCTGGCAGATAATTTAATAGGTAATTCTAGATTAGAAAAGGCACGTAACGTGAAAGTTTTCAATGAAGTCAAATTTTTATTTAGGCATACACATTAAAATTAGCGGTGTATTGCTAGGGCTTTTAATTATTAGAATATCATTGAAAACGGACTTTTTCTTCCAGACCATTGCACGTTCTTTATGTGCCCTGAGATAACTGTCGGGGGGAGGGGAGTGCATGTCAAGCAATAGCAGAATCCCTGAAAGCCTCCAGTGCTGCAGAGATGCTTCAGTTATTCAGCTGCTCAGTATTACTGGCCTTGCCTTAGAGAGGGGGCTGAGTACTAGGGTTTATAAAAACGGAGGGGCGCCATTGCTCCAAAAAGAGCTGTGATTTTTAAAATACATATAATTAAGGGCACCCTGGAATTCTACTCTGCACACGAGAGTTCGCCATTAGTTTGAATTAACAGCAGCTAATGACAACATGGGACACGTGGACCTGGAAAGTTTGTAGTTCAGATTTTGGGAATGTGTGATTCAGTAACCGCCTGCTATAAAGGTTTTGTAATTGTGCATTTTTCTTGTTTGTTTTGAGAGCCACCTGCCATTTAATTTATCCTGTAAATTCACCTACCCTTATGTAGCATTTGTTTTGTAGAAACCCAGTCTGGCACCACGTTGAAAGTGTAGAATGTGTGAAATTCTTAGGTCTGTTATAGAAGGACACTGCTGTGGTGTGTTCAGTGCAGCTGTATTCTGACTCTTGCTGTGCATGACAGCACACGGGGTAGTGGTTCCCAAACTTACCTGCACAGAAGAATCATTGAGGAGCTTCAAAAAATACTGATGCCCCCCGCCCCAGAGACTGTGATTTAGTTAGACAGGGACATGGCCTGAACTTTAAAATATTTAAAAATCCCAGGTGATTCTAGTGTAGTGACAGTGCTATAGTGGATATAGTCACACTTGGGTTTGAAATCTGGCTCTGCACCTTATTAACTGTGGCCTTCACCAGATCTTCAGATATTATTATCTACTCCATGGAACTATTGAGGATGAAAAGAACCATGAAAAGCACCTGGTGTAAATCCTGGGCACATGGTGAGTTCCCGAATTTTGGCTGTTACTTCACTACGGTAAACACCATCAACACCAACCAGTAGCTCCTAGTGCACACTTTTTAAACTGCATGTTAGCGTGTGAAGCGTACGTTCTCAGTGAACTAAAACTGCTTCACTTAGTGTTATGTTCAGATACGAGCTAAGCTGCTTGATAATCTGATTTTGACTAACCTTTAAGGTTTACCGGTTAAATTTTAATCACTGGACTTTAGTGATAAATCATACTCTTGTGGGCTTTAGTGCTTTCAAATCTTTAAAAATAGAATTGCCTCCAGTAGTCACATTTGATGTTACTTGTGAAAATAAGGTAAGCACTAGAGTTGTAAGCTGGGATTTGATTTGCTGTCTCTGCTCCATTTTTCTCATGGTTTTAAGAGTGAGGTAATTCTCTTTGGTCTTCAGCTACTTTTCCTTTCTGAATGGACACACTACATCATTGAACAAGCTCATTAGATCTAGGTAACACTGATGACATGAGAAAATTAGATTGTAGGTGCCAGCTTTTGGGTAAGGGGTTTATGATCTTGTAATGGCATTTTTACTTAAATGGTGAAGTGTGCCTTTTCTCCATAGGGAGTATACTTCTGTCACTATAGCCTTAATGTTGTTTAGCATGTGCGTTTAAATGGCTGGAGGAAAGGAAAAGCAGCTATTGATAAAAACCAAGTAAATTCATTTACCCTCAGTCTGAATAAAGTAGGTGCAGTTGCTTTCTAAGAAGTTGACTTGGTGAAGTGAAGAAGTATTAATATTATTTGGAGTAATATTTACCCCCTGAAATCTGGACTTACTGTCCTGACACTTTTTAACTTTTTTGTTACCTTGGTGAATTGAATACTAGAGCAAGCCATTTGGCCTAATAGATAAAATCCGAGTACCAAGTAAGGCGTATAGGAAGGTCTCTGCCCAAGTAGGTCTCATACCACTTAAGATGTCTGCAGTTTCCCTTTTGAAGATTTTCTAAATCAGGGGTTGGCAAACTCTGTGAAAGGCCGGATAGTAAATGTTTCAGGCCACATAGTCTCTGTCGCGTATGTTCAACTCTGCCATTCTAGCACGTAAGCAGCCACAGACAATGTGCGTGGCAATAAAACCAGGTGACTGGGGGTTGTAGTTTGCTGATTTTTGTTCTAAATCTTCAGGCTTTTGGAAACGTGAAAGTTGTGCTGTGATACTTGATTTTTACAGTCACCTGGGTGAGGAGTTCTGCAAAGTCCTTTTAAGAAACACCCCCATCTGCCTATGTAAAACATGATTGTAATATTGTATCCACACTAGGATAAAATAGATTGCATTCTAAATCACAGTGAAAAATGCAAAATTGTCAGTGCAATACAAATAGACTTTTACTGAGAAAAAGGGGAAGGCTTCCCTCCAAAAGAAGTTACTTCTTTCTTGACTTACGTTACTTGGCCAGCATTTTACCTTCAGTGTTTATAAAAGATAAATTTGTCTTTTTCATTCTCAATTGTACCTCATTAATATGGACCATTTATTTTAAAGAGGCTTTGCCTTTGGTAGAATTTTTAGCTTTTTTTTCTCCAGAGTAATGGAGAAGTTCTTGGCTAAGCGTATGTTACCATCCTTGTTCTGAACATGAATTGAGAAGCAGAAGCATCTGTTTACCAGCAACAAAAAATAATCAGATCCTACAAAGCTTTAAAACAAGAAGCGAGTGTCCAAAGTTTGCTATTGGAAGTAGCTATCACAAAGCATCAGGTTTCTGGATTTTTGCTGCCTGCATTAGAAGTCAGGTGGCTGCTAGTAGTGATGTTGTTCGGTACCATCAAGTTGGTTCCAACTCGTAACGACCTTATGCACAAAAGAACGAAATGCTGCCCGATCCTGCGCCATCCTTAAAATCGTTGTTATGCTTGAGCTCGTTGCAGCCACTGTGTCAGTCCACCTCATTGAGGGTCTTCCCCTTTTCCGTTGACCCTGTACTGTGCCAAGCATGATGTCCTTCTCCAGGGACTGATCCCTCCTGACGACATGTCCAAAGTATGTAAGACGCAGTCTCGCTATCCTTGCCTCTAAGGAGCGTTCTGGCCGCACTTCTTCCAAGACAGATTTCTTTGTTCTTTTGGCAGTCCGTGGTATATTCAATATTCTTCGCCAACACCACAATTCAAAGGCATCAACTCTTCTTCGGTCTTCCTTATTCATTGTCCAGGTTTCACATGCCTAGGATGAGAATGAAAATACCATGCCTTGGGTCAGGCGCACCTTAGTCTTCAGGGTGACATCTTCGCTGTTCGATACTTTGAAGAGGTCCTTTGCAGCAGATTTGCCCAATGCAGTGCATCTTTTGATTTCTTGACTGCTGCTTCCATGGCTGTTGATTGTGGACAAGTAAAATGAAACTCTTGACAACTTCAATCTTTTCTCCATTTATCATGATGTTGCTCATTGGTCCAGTTGTGAGGATTTTTGTTTTCTTTATGTTGAGGTGCAATCCATACTGAAGGCTGTGGTCTTTGATCTTCATTAGTAAGTGCTTCAAGTCCTCTTCACCTTCAGCAAGCAAGGTTGTGTCATCTCCATAACACAGGTTGTTAATGAGTCTTCCTCCAATTCTGATGCCCCATTCTTCTTCATATAGTCCCGCTTCTCAGATTATTTGTTCAGCATACAGATGAAATAGGTATGGTGAAAGAATACAACCCTGATGCACACCTTTCCCGACTTTAAACTAATCAGTATCCCCTTGTTTGTCCGAACAACTGCCTCTTGGTCTATGTAAAGGTTCCTCATGAGCACAATTAAGTGTTCTGGAATTCCCATTCTTCACAGTGTTATCCATAGTTTGTTATGATCCACACAGTCAAATGCCTTTGCATAATCAATAAAACACAGGTAAACATCCTTCTGGTATTCTCTGTTTTCAGCCAGGATCCATCTGACATCAGCAATGATATCCCTGGTTCCACGTCCTCTTCTGAAACCGGCCTGAATTTCTGGCAGTTCCCTGTTGATATACTGCTGCAGCCATTTTTGAATGATCTTCAGCAAAATTTGCTTGCGTATGGTATTAATGATATTGTTCTACAATTTCCACATTCGGTTGGATCACCTTTCTTGGGAATAGGCATAAATATGGATCTCTTCCAGTCAGTTGGCTAGGAAGCTGTCTTCAATATTTCTTGGCGTAGACAAGTGAGCACCTCCAGCGCTGCATCTGTTTGTTGAAACATCTCAATTGATAATTCCATCAATTCCTGGAGCCTTGTTTTTCACAAATGCCTTCAGAGCAGCTTGGACTTCTTCCTTCAGTACCATCGGTTCCTGATCATATGCCACCTCTTGAAATGGTTTAATATCGACTAGTTCTTTTTGGTATAATGACTGTGTGTATTCCTTCCATCTTCTTTTGATGCTAACTGCGTCGTTCAGTATTTTCCCCATGGAATTCTTCACTATTGCAGCTCGAGGCTTGATTTTTTTCTTCAATTCTTTCAGCTTGAGAAACACCGAGCATGTTCTTCCCTTTTGGTTTTCCATCTCCAGATCTTTGCATGTCGTCATAATATTTTACTTTGTCTTTTCAAGAGGCCCTTTGAAATCTTCAGTTCTTTTTCTTCATCAGTTCTTACTTTTGCTTTAGCCACTCGACGCTCGAGAGCAAGCTTCAGAGTCTCCTCTGACATCCATCTTGGTCTTCTCTTTCTTTCCTGTCTTTTCAATGACCTCTTGCTTTCTTCATGGATGAAGTCCTTGATGTCATTCCACAACTCATCTGATCTTTGGTCACTAGTGTTCAATGCATCAAATCTATTCTTGAGATGGTCTCTAAATTCAGGTGGGATACAGTCATGGTCATATTTTGGCTCTCATGGACTTGCTCTGATTTTATTCTGTTTCAGTTTGAACTTGCATATGAACAATTGATGGTCTGTTCCAAAGTTGGTCCCCGGCCTTGTTCTGACTGATGATATTGAGCTTTTCCATCGTCTCTTTCCACAGATATAGTCAGTTTGATTTCTGTGTGTTCCATCTGGCAAGGTCCATGTGTATAGTTGCCGTTTATGTTGGTGAAAGAAGGTATTTGCAGTGAAGAAGTCATTGGTCTTGGAAAATTCTATCATTCGATCTCCGGCATTGTTTCTGTCACCAAGGCCATATTTTCCAACTACTGATCCTTCTTTGTTTCCAACTTTCACATTCCAATTGACAGTTATTATCAATGCATCTTGATTGCATGTTGGATCAATTTCAGAGTGCAGCAGCTGATAAAAATCTTCTATTCATCTTTGGCCCTAGTGGTTGGTGCGTAAATTTCAATAATAGTCATATTAACTGGTCTTCCTTGTAGCCATATGGATATTATCCTATTACTGACAGTGCTGTACTTCAGGATAGATCTTGAAACATTCTTTTCGACGATGAATGCAACACAATTCCTCTTCAAGCTGTCATTCCCAGCATAGTAGACTATATGATTGTCTGATTCAAAATGGCCAGTACTAGCCCATTTCAGCTCACTAATGCCTAGGATATCGATGTTTATGTGTTCCATTTCATTTTTGACTATTTCCAATTTTCCTGGGTTCATACTTCATAATCCCATGTTTTGATTATTAATGGATGTTTGCAGCTGTTTCTTCTCATTTTGAGTCGTGCCACATCACCAAATGAAGGTCCCGAAAGCTTTACTCCATCCACGTCATTAAGGTCGACTCCACTTTGAGGAGGCAGCTCTTCCCCAGTCATCTTTTGAGTGCCTTCCAACCTGGGGACCTCATCATCCAGCACTATATCAGACAATGTTCTGCTGCTATTCATAAGGTTTTCACTGGCTAATGCTTTTGACAAGTAGCCTGCCAGGTCCTTCTTCCTAGTCTGCCTTAGTCTGGAAGCTCAGCTGAAACCTGTCCTCCATGGTTGACCCTGCTGGTATCTGAATACCAGTGGCATAGCTTCCAGCATCACAGCAACACACAAGCCCCCACAGTATGACAAACTGACAGACACATGGGGGAGTAGTGATACAAGGCCCAAATAATAGCTCAGCAGAACAGAGTAGGGGACGAAGGGTAGAGTTAACCATATTTTGATGCACATAATGCAAACTTTCTATGCCTTCTCCCTCCTCCTTATTGTAAGTGCTGCTATGTCACTTAGGATAATACCTCGCAGGGGAGGTGGTGGTGGTAGTTGGCAAACAAATGTAGAAGGTACGTATTATTTGTGTAAAATATGGGTGATTTTTATCAATTGCGCATGCTTCAGGCTAACAGAACTAGGCACAGAGAAGATGGCAGCACTGTAATTCTTCCTGGGGTAGCAGGGGGGAATGGTCTTCATGACGGGAAAGAAGTGAAATCAGTGTAGCTAGACCCGGAACCCAGAAATTAGAGATAGGAAACAACATCCACAGCCAGGGAGGTCACTCCAGAGAGACCATATGGGATCTAAATCCATAGAAAAGTAGGAACAAGTTGCTGCAGCAAAGACTGAGAAACCTATCAGACCTAGGCAGAGACCAGGCTAAGTCTAACTGGCTCCAGAGTTAAGTAGCCTGCTCTAGCATTCAACCTAGTCAAGAATGAGCTATTTCCAATAAGTGTGGACAGGGAAAACTTGCACTTGTTTACATTTAAGTATGATCAGTTATTTCTTCAGTCGTAAACATTTCTTACAACTGCAGCTTCTGAAATTCACAGAAATAACCAAAGGCACCAAAATGAGAGCTTACCGAGAAACCGTGCTGAGGTTATAAAGAATAAAGATAACCCTGTGTCGAAACTGATCACGCCCTTGCAGATAGACTGAGGTTTCAAACATGTTCCCTGTACAGGGTTAGATCAAGGCAGAGTAAGAGGTAAGAGGGCTCAGGAAGGCTTTCCAGAAGATGTCATAGCTACAGACTTTTTAACTTTACATTGTGGTAAAATGTTTATAACTTTTTTTTTTTTGCCATTTTAACCATTTATATGTATACAGTTGAGTGACATTAATTACATTCATCATGTTGTACGCTCATAGCTATTTCCAAAAGTTTTTCGTCACCCTAAACAAACTCAGTATTCCTTAAGCAGTGACTCCCCCACTCCTCTTCCCCCAGTCCCTGGTAACCATTAATAAACTTTTGTCTAAGCTTTTTTTTCTTTTTTATTTTTTTTTTTGCATATTCTGCATATTTCACTTAAGTGGGGTCATACAATATTTGTCCTTTTGTGTCTGACTGACTTCACTTTGCTTAGTGTTTTCAAGGGTCACTCATGTTGTGGCATGTATAAAAACTTCATTTCTCTTTATGGCTGAATATTATGATGCATATTCACTTTGTTTATCCATCTGTTGAACATGGGTTGCACCTTTTGTGCACTGTGAATATTGCTGCAATGTACATTGATGTGTAAGTATCTGAGTCTGCTTTCAGATCTCTTGGGTATATACTTAAGAGTGCAATTAATGGGATGTATGGTAATTCTATGTTAAACTTTCTGAAGAATTCTCACACTTTTCCACAGCAACTGCACCATTTCACATTCCCATCAGAAATACACAAGGGTTCCCATTTTTCCGTATCCTCACCAATACTTGTTATTTTCTGTTTTTCTTATATATATATATATATATACACATATACTCGACCCAGTGCCGTCAATTCCGATTCATATATATATACACACATATATATATACACATATATATATATACTTGTGCTTTAAGTGAAAGTTTACAAATCAAGTCAGACCTTGCTGTGTTCTCCTAGCTGCTTTCCCCATAATAAGACAGCACACTCCTCCTCTCCACTCCATATTCCCCGTGTCCGTTCAGCCAGCTCCTGTCCCCCCTGCCTTATCATCTCACTTCCAGACAGGAGCTGCCCACAGTCTCGTGTCTACTTGAGCCAAGAAGCTCACCCCTCACCAGTATCATTTTCTATCTTTTAGTCCAGTCCAATACCCGTCTGAAGAACTGGCTTTGGGAATGGTTTCAGTCTTGGGCTAACAGAGGGTCCAGGGGACTAGGATCTCTGGGGACCCTCCAGTCTCATTCAGACCATTAAGTCTGGTCTTTTTATGAGAACTTGAGATCTGCATCCCACTGTTCTGCTCCATCAGGGATTCACTGTTGGGTTCCCTTTCAGGGCAGTCATCGTGTGGTAGCGGGGCACCATCTAGTTCTTGCTGGTGTCAGTCTGATGTAGTCGATGGTATATGTGGCCCTTTCTGTTTCTTGGGGTCATCTTTACCTTACGTCTTTGGTATTCTTCATTCTCCTTTGCTCCAGATGAGTTGAGACAAACTGATGCATCTTAGATGGCCACTTGCTAGTGTTGAAGATCCCAGATGCCACTCACCAAAGATTTTATTATACCATTGACTTAGATGTCCCCTGAGACCATGGTCCCCAGACCCCTGTCCCTGCTACTCTGGCCTTCAAAGCATTTAGTCGTATTCAGGCAACTTCTTTGCTTTTGGTTTAGTACAGTTGTTCCTGTGTTGTGTGTGGTCTTTCCCATCACCTAAAATCGTTCTTGTCTACTATCTAATTAGTGAACACTCTCTTTTTCCTCCCTCCCCACCCTCATAACTGTCAATGAATATTTTCTTCTGTGTTTAAACTATTCCTTGAGTTCTTTTAATAGTGATCCCATACAATATTTGTCCTTTTGCAACTGACTAATTTCACTCAGCATAGTGCTTTCTAGATTCCTCCATGTTATGGAATGTTTCACAGATTCATTGTTGTTCTTTATCAATACATAGTATTCCACTGTGTGAATGTACTGTAATTTATCCATCTCTTGATGGACACCTTGATTGCTTTCATCTTTTTGCTATTGTTAACAGTGCTGCAATGAACATGGGTGTGCATATATCCATTTATGTGAAGGCTCTTATTTCTCTAAGATATATTCCAAGGAGTGGGATTGCTGGATCATATGGTAGTTCTAGTTTTTTAAGGAAGCTCCAAATTGATCTCCAAGGTGGTTGTACCATTTCACATTCCCACCAGCAGTGTATAAGTTTCTCCACAACCTCTCCAACATTTATTCTTTTGTGTTTTTTGGATTAATGCCAGCCTTGTTGGAGTGAGATGGTATCTCATTGTAGTTTTGATTTGCATTTCTCTAATGGCTAATGATCATGAGCATTTCCTCATGTGTCTGTTAACTGCCTGAATGACTTCTTTGGTAAAGTGCCTGTTCATGTCCCTTGCCCATTTTTTAATTGGGTTATTTGTCCTTTTGTAGTTGAGTTTTTGCAGTATCATGGACTCGACGGCACTGGGGTGCTTTTTTTGGGTCCTTTTGTAGTTGAGTTTTGGCAGTATCATGTAGATTTTAGGTGTGAGGTATGGGTCTTGTTTCATTTTTTTGCAGATGGATATTCAGTTATGCCAGCACCATTTGTTAAAGAGACTGTCTTTTCCACACAGACTTCAGGCCTTTGTCAAATATCAGCTGCCCATATGTGGATGGATTTGTGTCTGGTTTCTCAATTCTGTTCAATTGGTCTGTGTATCTTTTGTTGTACCAGTACGAGGCTATTTTGTCTACTGCGGTGGTATAATAGGTTCTAAAATCAGGTAGTATGAGGCCTCCCACTTTGTCGTTCTTTTTCGGTAATACTTTACTTATCCAGGGCCTTTGTTCCCTCCATATGAAGTTAGTGATTTGTTTCTCCATTTCATTAAAAAATGTCATTGGAATTTGGATTGGGATTGCATTGTATCTATAGAATCCTTTGGGTAGAATAGACATTTTTACAATGTTGAGTCTTCCTATCTATGAGCAAGGTATGTTCCACTTATGTAGATCTCTTTTGGTTTCTTGCAGTAGTCTTGTAGTTTTCTTTGTATAGATCTTTTATGCCTCTGCTTAGATTTATTCCTAAGTATTTTATCTTCTTGGGGGCTATTGTGAATGGTATTGATTTGGTGATTTCCTCTTCAATGTTCTTTTTGTTGGTGTAGAGGAATTCAACTAATTTTTGTATGTTTATCTTATATCCTGATACTCTGCTGAACTCTTTTATTAGTTTCAGTAGTTTTCTTGAAGATTCTTTAGGGTTTTTTGTGTGTAAGATTGTCATCTACAAATAGAGATACTTTTACTTCTTCTTTGCCAATTTGGATGCCCTTTGTTTCCTTATCTAGCCTAATTGCTCTTATTTTCTGTTTTTCTGATAGTAGCCATCTTACTGTGAGTGAAGTGCTGTCTCACTGTGGTTTTGATTTGCATTTTTCTCATTAATGACAGTGAGCGTCTTCTCTTGTGCTTATTGGAGATTTGCATATGTTCTTTGGAAAAATGCATATTGAAGTTATTTATCCATTTTTAAAATGGGGTTATTTGTCTTTTAGTTGTTGAGATGTAGAAGTGCTTTATATATTCTAGATACTAAGCCCTTGTCAGATATATGGTTATCAAGTATTTTCTCCTGTTCTGTAGGTTGTCTATTCACTTTTGGTAAAGTCCTTTGATGCAAAACGTTTTAAATATTGATGAAGTCCTGTTTATCTATTTTGTCTTTTGTTGCTCATGCTTTTGATCTCATATCTAAGAATCCACTGCCAAAAAATGTCCCCTATGTTTTCTTCAAAGACTCATGATTTTAGTTCTTATATTTAGGTCATCGATCCATTTTGAGTTAATTTTTATATATAGTGTGAGGTATGGGCCCAACTATATTCTTTTGCAGTGGAGATCCAGTTGTCCCAGTATCAATTGTTGAAGAGACTGTTGAATGATCTTGGCACCTTTGTTGTAAATCAATTTCTCATAAATGTGTGGATTTATTTCTGAGCTCTCAGTTCTATTCCATTGGTCTATATGTCTATCCTTATACAAGTACCACACTGTTTTGATTATTGTAAGTTTATAGTACAATTTGAAACTGGGAAGTGTGAGTCCTTCTACTTTGTTTTTCTTTGTCAAGATTGTTTTGGTTATTTGGGGCCCCTTGCAATTCCAAATGAATTTGAGGATCATTATCTCCCTTTCAGAAAAAAAGGCTGTTGGAATTTTGATAGGGATTGCATTGAATGTGTAAGATCATTTTGAGTAAGGTGGTATTGGCATCTAAAAAATATTAAGTCCTCAAATCCATGAACATGGGATGTCTTTTCATTTATTTAGGTTTTTAATTTCTTTCAGCAATGTTTTGTAGTTTTCAGTATACAATTCTTTTACCTCCCTGGTTAAATTTATTGCTAGGTATTTTATTCTTTTAGTTGCTATTATGAATGGAATTGTTTTCATAATTTCCTTTTCAGATTGTTCATTGCCGGTGTATAGAAACACAATTACTTTTTGCATGTTGATTTTGTATCTTGTCACTTCACTGAATTCATTTATTAGCTCTAGTAGGTTTCTTGTGGATTCTTTGGAGATATATATAAAACCAAACCTGTTGTTGTCAAGTCCGACTCAAAGCGAACCCATAGGTCAGAGTAGAACTGCCCCATCTGGTTTCCAAAGAGTGGCTGGTATATTTGAACTGCTGACTTTTTGGTTAGCAGCCAAGCTCTATAGGATCATGGCATTTGTGAATGCAAGCTTTACTTTCTTCCAGTCCAATTTGGATGTCTTATTTGTTTTTCTTACCTAATTGCTGTGGCTAGAACTTCTAGTACAATGTTGAATAGCAGTGGTGAAATGTCGGTCCTTGCCTTGTTCCTGATCTTGGGTGAAAAACTTTCAGTTTTCATCATTGAGTATGATAGCTGTGAAATTTTCATAAGTGTCTTTTATCATGTTGAGGAATTTCCCTTCTATTCTTAGTCTGTTGTGTGTTTTTATCATGCAACAATGTTGGATTTTGTCAGATGCCTTTAGTTTGCCAGATAGCTGTCTCCTAAATTCTTGACATAGACGAATAAGTGCTTTCAGCATTGCATCTGTTTGTTGAAACATCTTAATTGGTATTCCATCAATTCCTGGAGACTTGTTTTTTTTCCAGTGCCTTCAGTGTAGCCTGAGCTTCCTTTAGCACCATTGGTTCTTAATCATATGTTACCTCTTGAAATGGTTGAACATCAACCAATTCTGTCTTTCTATGTATTCAAGATATTGGCTCACATGATTGGTGAGGGGGCAGTGCTGACAAGTCCAAAATCCATAGGTTAGGTGAGGAGAAGAGTGAAGAGTGAGTGTTCTGGCAAGATGTCTATAGTTTGTAGGCAGAACATGTCCTAGGGAAATTCCTGTTTCTTAAGGCCTTCAATTGATCAGTTGAAGCCCACCCACATTACGGAAGGTAGTCTGTTTTACTTGAGGCCAATTGATTTAATCACATGAAACTACAACAGCGACTGGACTAGTGTTTCCTACCACCCATCCGTCAGTTTGTCATACTGTGGTGGCTTGCATGTTGCTGTGATGCTGGAAGCTTTGCCCCTGGTATCTCAAATACCAGTAGGGTCACCGTGGTGGAGAGGTTTCCGCAGAGCTTCTAGACTAAGACAGACTAGGAAAAAGGCCTGGCAATTTTCTCACAAAAATTAGCCAGTGAAAACCTTATGGATAACAACAGGGCATTGCCCAGTATAGTGCTGGAAGAGGAGTGCCTCAGGTTGGAAGGCACTCAAAATATGCCTAAGCAAGAGCTGCTTCCTCAGAGTAGAATTGACCTTAATTATGCAGATGGAGTAAAGCCTTCTGGACCTTCATTTGCATGACTCAAAATAAGAAACAACAGCTGTGAACATTGATTAATAATCAGAATGTGGAATGTACAAAGTGTGAATTAAGGAAATTTGGAAATGGTCAAAAATAAAATGGAATGAAACAACTGGGCATCATAGCCTAGCCAAGTTGACACATAAAATTAACCACCTCAAGAAGGATTGGTGCTAATTCTTTAAAGGTATGGTGGAATTCACTAGTTAAGATATCTGGTCCTGGACTTTTCTTTGTTAGGAGATTTTTGATTACTGATACAATTTATTCACTCGTTAAAGGTCTGTTGAGATTTTTTATTTCTTGAGTCAATTTAGGTAATTTGTACATTTCTAGGAATTTGTCCATTTCATCTAGGTTACCTAATTTGTTGGGGTCCGTGGTATTCTCTTATAATGCTATTTAAAAAAAAAATTTGGTAATAGTATCCCCACTTTTCTTTTTGATGTTAGTTATTTGTATCTTCTCTTTCTTTTTTTCTAATCAGTCTAGATAAAGTTTTCTCAATTTTATTGATCTTTTCAAAGAAGCAACTTTTGGTTTTGTTGATTCTATTTTTTTTCCCTCAATTTCATTTATCTCTGCTCTAATGCTTATTATTTCCTTTCTAGTGGTGGCATTGGCCTACATTTGCTCTTTTTTAACTCCCCCCCCCCACCCAGTTCCTCAAGGTATAAAGTTATGTTCAATTGGAGAGCTTTTTTAATGTAGGCATTTGTAGTTCCCTTTGATCACTGCCTTCACTGTATCTTATAAGTTTCGATATGTTGTGCTTTCATTTTCATTCATCTGTGATTATTTTCTAATTTCCATGTGGTTTCTTCTTTTACCTATGGTTGTTTAATAGTGAGTTTAATTTCCAGATACTTGTGAAATATTCAGTTTTCCTCTTGTTTTTGATTTCTGGTTTATTCCATTGTGGTTGGAGAAGATATTTTGTATGATTTTAATATTTTAAACTTTGTTTTGTGACGTAACATTTGGTCTATCCTGGAGAATAATCCATGTGCACTGCAGAGAATGTGTATTGTGGTGTTGTTGGGTGTTCTATGTATGTCTGTTACATCTAGTTGGTTTATAGCATTGTTGAAGCCCCTCTTTTTCTTTATTAATCTTCTTTCTAAGTATTCTACCCATTATTGGAAATGATGTATTGAAGTCTCCAATTGTTATTGTAGAGATTTTTAAAAAAAATTTTATCGTGCTTTAGGTGAAAATTTAAAGCGCAAAGTAGTTTCTCATTCAAAAATATATACACAAATTGTTTCTTGACGTTGGTTGCAATCCCTGCAATGTGTCAGCACTCTCCCCCTTTCCCTTTACACCTCGAGTTCCCTGTGTCCATTTTTCCTGTCCCTTTCTACCTTCTCGTCTTTGCTTTTGGGCAGGTGTTGTCCATTTGGTCTCGCTAAGAAGCACATTCCTCACGTGTGTTATTGTTTGTTTTATAGGCCTGTCTAATCTTTGGTTGAAAGGTGGGCTTTGGGAGTGGCTTCAGTTCTGAATTAGCAGAGTGTCTGGGGGCCAGAGTCTTGGGGGTTCCTCCAGTCTCTGTCAGATCAGTAAGTCAGAACTTTTTTTTGTGTATTCAAATTTTGTTCTACATTTTCTCTCACTCTGTGTGCGACCCTCTATTGTGATCCCTCTCAGAGTGGTCAGTGGTGGTAGCTGGGCACCATGTAGTCCTGGGCTCAGGCTCGTGGAGGCTGTGTTTCATGTGGTCCATTAGTCCTTTGGACTAATATTTTCCTTGTGTCTTTGGTTTTCTTTATTCTCGTTTGCTCCAGACAGGATGTATCTTAGATGGCCACTTGTAAGCTTTTAAGACTGCAGACACTATTCACCAAAGTAGGATGCAGAACATTTTTTTATGAACTGTGTTATACCAATTGATCCAGGTGTCCCCTAAGACTATGGTCCCCAGCCCTCATTTAGTAACTTGGCCCCTTAAGATGTTTGAATGTGTCTAGGAAGCTTCTGTGTATTGCCTTGGTCAAGTTGTGCTGACTTCCCCTATATTGTGTGTAGTCTTTCCCTTTACCAAAGTTAAACACTTGTCTACTCTGTAGTCAGTGATTTCCCCTCCGCATCCCAGAATTTTCTAATTCTTCCTTCAATTTTGTCAACCTTTGCTTCATATACTTTGGGGCTTGTTAATGGATTGAATTGTGTTCCCCAAAAATGTGAATCAACTTGGCTAGTCCATGATTCCCAGTATTGTGTAATTGTACACCATTTTGTCATCTGATGTGATTTTCCTATGTGTTGTAAATCCTACCTTTGTGACATTAACGAGGTGGGATTGGCAGCAGTTTTGTTAATGAGGCAGGACTCAATCTACAAGATGAGGTTGTGTTTTAAGTCAATGTCTTTTGAGATACAAAAGACAGAAGTGAACAGAGAGACATGGGGACCTCATACCACCAAGAAATAAGAGCCAGGAGTCCTTTGGACTCAGGGTCCCTGCACTGAGAATCTCCTCTACTGGGGAAGATTGATGACAAGGACCTTCCCCCAGAGCTAACAAAGAGAGAAAGTCTTCCCCTGGAGCTGGCACCCTGAATTCAGACTTCTAGCCTCCCGTAGACTGTGAGAGAATAAATTTCTCTTTGTTAAAGCCATCCATTTCTGGTGTTTCTGTTATAGCAGCACTAGATAACTAAAGCAGGGCTCTGTTGTTAGGTGCATATATATTTATACTTGTTATAATCTTTTGATGGTTTGACCATTCTATCGTTATATAATGTCCTTCTTTGTCTTTTGTAAGAATTTTGATTTCAAGTTTATTTTGTCTGTTATTGATATAGCCACCCCAACTCTCTTTTCGTTACTGTTTGCATGGAGTATTTTTTCACTTTTGACCTATTTTTGTCTTTGGATATAAAGTAGGTCTTTTGCAGAAAGCTTATAGTTGGATCATGTTTTCTTATCAATTTTTTCAATCTCTGCCTTTGGTTGGGAAGTTTAATCCATTTACATTAAAATAACTACTGAAAAGGAAGGACCTCAGCAATTTTGTTGTTTTCTGTGTGTCTTATACCTTTTTTGTCCTTCATTTTTTTCATATTGCCTTATTGTGTGTAACTGTGTTTTTTTTTTTTTTTTTTGTAGCAAACTATTTTGATTCCTTTGTTGTTTCTTTTTGTGTATATATTTTAAAGATATTTTCTTTGTGGTTACCATGGGGATTACATTCAACATCCCCAAAATGTAATAACCTAGTTTAAATTGATACCAATTTAACTTCAATAATACACCAATTTTTTTGTTTCTATAACTCTCTTCCTGTATGTTGCTGTTGTAATAAATTACATCTTTATACATTAGGTGCCCAGTAACAAATTTATAGTAGTTTTTTATGCATTTGTCTTTTAAACCATGTACGGTATAGCAAGTAGAGTTAGAAACCAAAAATACAAAAAAAAAAAAAGGCCTTTATGTTTGCCCATGAAATTACCTTTACTGTAGTTTTTTTTTTTTTTTTTTCGATATGGCTTTAAGTTACTCTCTAGTTGTCTTTCATTTCAACCTGAAGGACTTCCTTTAGCATTTCTCGTAGGGCAAGTCTAGTAGCAATGAACTCCCTCAGCTTTTGTTTATCTAGGAATGTCTTAAAATTTCATCCTCATATTTGAAGAACAGTTTTGCCAGATATAGGATTCTTGGTTGACAGTTTTTTCTTTCAGCATTTTGAATATGTCATTCCACCGCCTTCTGTCTGCCAAGGTTTCTGAGGAGAAGCTGACACTTAATCTTATTGAGGATCACTTGTATGTGATGATTTGCTTCTCTTTTGCTGTGTTCAAAATTTTGTCATTGTCTTCGGTTTTTGAGAGTTTGAATATAATGTGTTTTAGTATGGCTGTCTGGGTTTATCCTACTTGGAATTTATAAAGCTTTTTGGATGTGTAGATTTGGGTCTCTATCAAGAAAGAGGTGACATCTAAACAGTAGAAACACTTTGAGTTTCTATCCACCTGGGCACTCCCCCCTCCCTGACTCAGCATGGCCTTCTTAAAGTGGTGGAAGCCTGCTCACCCAGAAACAGAGCAGAGCAGACTTTATGTGCAAAGTGTCATGTGTGTCTGTTCTAACCTATTTCTATTGGAGGCTACCTGAAGGACTAAAGCAGGGCACTCATACGGGGCTGAAGGGCAGCAGGCAGTGCCAGAGGGCTAACTGCCTGTAGCCTCCTGAGGTTAAAAGATGTAAGTCATAGAATAAAGTGTAAGGACTAGAACGAGAAGCTAGAGAGAGAGTTTCTTTCAGAAATTAGGGCTTTCAAAAGCACCATATATACAGGGGGATTGAGAAAGCTACATGCATGTCCAGTGCAAGATGCCTGCTCAGAAAAATACCTGGGGAGATTCTACACATATCTACACACACAAAAGCTTTACAAATTCCAAGTTGCCGTAAGCCTTTGATGGGTTTATAACATTCTGACAATGTTGGTTCTGTCAATTTCTACTTGTTTTTTCAGTGTTTTTGTTGGGGAGTCGGTGCAAGGAGCTGCTCACACTACCAGCTTTTTGGGTGTGGGAAGAGGAGTCCTATACCTGGGTTTTAATGAATTAATAACAGTTTACTAAGGTGTACAAGGGAGCAGAAAGGAACTTTAGACAAAGGAATTAGCTTGTGTAAAGGAATGCTGCAACCTCCTGGCTTCAGGGAAACTGATGGAGTTGAGTATAGGGATAAGAGGAGGAGGAGTGGGAGATGAGCTGGCAAGGCAGTAGGGGCCAGATCACGAAAGGACCTTTTTGTCATATTGACTGAACTTTGATTTTAACGTGCAAGCAGTAGAGAGCCATCGAAGATGTTCAAACTGGAGTGTCAAAATCAATTTCTTTCCATTTAGCTTTTTTTTTTTTCTATCTTGAAAGGCCCTTTATTTATTTTTTCATTTTTATTGTGCTTTAAGTGAAAGTTTACAAATCAGGTCAGTCTCTGATAACAAAAATTTATATACGCCTTGCTATATACTCCTAGTTGCTCTCCCCCTAATGAGACAGCACGCTCCACTCTATTTTCGTGTCCATTCGGCCAGCTTCTGACCACCTCTGCCCTCTCATCTCCCCTCCAGACAGGAGATGCCAACATAGTCTCATGTGTCTACTTGATCCAAGAAGCTCACTCCTCACCACTATCATTTTCTATACCATAGTCCACTCCAATCCCCACCTGAAGAGTTGGCTTTGGGAATGGTTCCTGTCTTGAGCTAACAGAAGGTCTGGGGACCATGACCTCTTTGGTCCTTCTAGTCTCAGTCAGACCATTAAGTCTGGTTTTTTTATGAGAATTTGAGGTCTGCATTCCACTGCTCTCCTGCTCCCTCAGGGGTTCTCTGTTATGTTCCCTGTCAGGACAGTCATCAGTTGTAGCTAGGCACCATCTAATTCTTCTGGTCTCAGGCTGTTGTAGTCTCTGTTTCTGTGGTCTTTTCTGTCTCTTGGGCTCATAATTACCTTGTGTCTTTGGTGTTCTTCATTCTCCTTTGCTCCAGGTGGGTTGATACCCATTGATGCATCTTAGATGGCTACTTGCTAGCATTTAAGACCTCAGACACCACTCTCCAAAGTGGGATGCAGAATGTTTTGTTAATAGATTTTATTATGCCAATTGACTTAGATGTCCTCTGAAACTATGGTCCCCAAATCCCCACCCCTGCTACGCTGGCCTTCGAAGCATTCAGTTTATTCAGGAAACTTCTTTGATTTTAGTTTAGTCCAGCTGTGCTGACCTCTCCTGTAGTGTGTTGTCTTTCCCTTCACCTAAAATAATTCTTATCTACTATCTAATTGTGGCATAGTGGCTAAGTGCTATGGCTGCTAACCAAGAGATTGGAAGTTCGAATCCGACAGGCACTCCTTGGAAATTCTATGGTGCAGTTCTACTCTGTCTTATAGGGTTGCTATGAGTTGGAATCAACATGATGGCAGTGGGTTTGGTTTGGTTTATCTAATTAGTGAAAACCCCTCTTCCTCCCTCCCTCCCTCCTCATAACCATCAAATAATATTTTCTTTCCTTTAAACTATTTCTCCAGTTATTATAATAGTGGCCTTATACAATATTTGTCCTTTTGCAACTAATTTCACTCAGCATAATGCCTTCCAGATTCCTCCATGTTGTGGAATGTTTTGCAGATTCATCGTTGTTCTTTATCGATGTGTAGTAGTCCATTGTGTGACTATACCATAATTTATCTATTCTTCCATTGATGGGCACCTTGGTTGCTTCCATCTTTTTGCTCTTGTAAACAGTGCTGCAGTGAACATGGGTGTGCATATACTGTTTGTGTAAAGGCTCCTAATTCTCTAGGATATATTCCAAGGAGTGGGATTGCTGGATCATATGGTAACTCTATTTCTAGTTTTTTAAGGAAGCACCGAATTGATTTCCAAAGTGGTTGTACCAGTTTACATTCCCACCAGCAGTGTATAAGTGCTCCAGTCTCTCCACAGCCTCTCCAACATTTATTATTTTGTGTTTTTTGGATTAATGCCAGCCTTGTTGGAGTGAGATGGAATCTCATTGTAGTTTAGATTTGCATTTCTCTAATGGCTAATGATTGTTAGCATTTCTTCATGTATGTGTTAGCTACCTGAATGTCTTCTTTAGTGAAGTGTCTGTTCATATCCTTTGCCTATTTTTTAATTGGGTTATTTTAATTAGGTTATTTGTTATTTATTTTTGCAGTGTCATGTAGATTTTAGAGATCAGACACTGATCGGAAATGTCATAGCTAAAAACTTTTTCCCAGTCTGTGGGTAATCTTTTTACTCTTTTGGTGAAGTCTTTGGATGAGCACAGGTGTTTGATTTTTAGGAGCTCCCAGTCATCTAGTTTCTCTTCTGCATTGTTAGTAATATTTTATATATTGTTTATGCCATGTATTAGGGCTCCTAGCATTGTCCCTATTTTTTCTTCCATGATATTTAATGTTTTAGATTTTATATTTAGGTCTTTGATCCATTTTGAGTTAGTTTTTGTGCATGGTGCGAGGTATGGGCCTGGTTTCATTTTTTATAGATGGATGTCCAGTTTTGCCAACACTGTTTGTTAAACAGACTATCTTTTCCCCATTGAACTGACTTTGGGCCTTTGTCAAATATCAGCTGCTTATATGTGCATGGATTTATGTCTGGATTCTCAATTCTGTTCCACTGGTCTATGTATGTGTTGTTGTACCAGTACCAGGTTGTTTTGACTACTGTGGTGACATAATAGGTTCTAAAATCAGGTAGAGTGAGGCCTCCCACTTTGTTCTTCTTTTTCAGTAACGCTTTACATATCTGGGGCCTCTTTCACTTATGTGTGAAGTTGGTGATTTGTTTCTCCATCTCATTAAAAAATGTTGAGATTTGAATTGAAATTGCATTGTATCTATAGATCATTTTTGGTGGAATAGACATTTTTATAATGTTAAGCCTTCCTATCCATGAGCAAGGTATGTTTTTCCACTTATGTAGGTCTCTTTTGGTTTCTTGCAGTAGTATCTTGTAGTTTTCTTTGTATAGGTCTTTTACATCTCTGGTAAGATTTATTCCTAAGTATTTTATCTTCTTGGGGTCTACTGTAAATGGTATTGATTTGGTGACTTCCTTCTTGATGTTCTTGTTGTTGGTGTACAGGAATCCAACGGATTTTTGTATGTTTACCTTGTATCCTGATACTCTGCTGAACTCTTCCATTAGTTTCAGTAGTTTTCTTGAGGATTCCATAGGGTTTTCTGTGTATAAGATCATGTCATCTGCAAATAGAGATACTATTACTTCTTCCTTACCAATCTGGATGCCCTTTACTTCTTTATCTAGCTTAATTGCTCTCTCTAGGACCTCCAGCACAATGTTGAATAAGAGTGTTGATAAAGGGCATCCTTGTCTGGCTTCCGATCTCAAGGGGAATTCTTTCAGACTCTCTCCATTTAGGATGCTTTCGGCTGTTGGCTTTGTATAAATGCCCTTTATTATGTTGAGGAATTTTCCTTCTATGCCTATTTTGCTGAGAGTTTTTATCATGAATGGGTGTTGAACTTTGTCAAATGCCTTTTCTGCATCAATTAATAAAATCACATGATTCTTGTCTTTTGTTTTATTTATGTGGTGGATTACAT
Organism: Loxodonta africana; assembly: GCF_030014295.1. Taxonomy (NCBI): domain Eukaryota; kingdom Metazoa; phylum Chordata; class Mammalia; order Proboscidea; family Elephantidae; genus Loxodonta; species Loxodonta africana. The sequence goes on from NC_087343.1 coordinate 61,077,787, forward strand.
TAATTGTTTTTCTAATGTTGAACCATCCCTGCATACCTGGTATGAATCCCACTTGGTCATGGTGAATTATTTTTTTGGTATGTTGTTGAATTCTATTGGCTAGAATTTTGTTGAGGATTTTTGCATCTAAGTTCATGAGGGATAGCACCCAAAGCCCAGTGCCGTTGAGTCAATCCTGACTCATAGCGACCCTATAGGACAGAGCAGAACTGCCCTATAGAGTTGCCAAGAAGCGCCTGGTGGATTTGAACTGCCGACCCCTTGGTTCGCAGCTGTAGCACTTAACCAGTACGCCACCAGGGTTTCCTCACGAGGGATATAGGACTGTAATTTTCTTTTTTTGTGGTGTCTCTCGCTAGTTTTGGTATCAGGGATATGCTGGCTTCATAGAATGAGTTTGGTAGTATTCTGTCCTTTTCTATGCTCTGAAGTATCTTTAGTAGTAGTGGTATTAACTCTTCTCTGAAAGTTTGGTAGAACTCTGCAGTGAAGCCGTCTGGGCCAGGGCTTTTTTTTGTTGGAAGTTTTTGGATTACCTTTTCCCTCTCTTCTTTTGTTATGGGTCTATTTAGTTGTTCTACCTCTGTTTGTGTTAGTTCAGGTAGGTAGTGTGTTTCTAGGAATTCCTCCATTTCTTCTAGGTTTTCAAATTTGTTAGAGTACAGTATTTCATAGTAATCTGATATATTCTTTTAATTTCAGTTGGGTCTGTTGTAATATCACCCATCTCATTTCTTATTTGGGTCATTTGCTTCCTCACGTGTTTTTCTTTTGTCAGATGGGACAATGATTTATCAATTTTGTTAATCTTTTCAAAGAACCAGCTTTTGGTCCTGTTGACGCAATTGTTTTTCTGTTTTCTATTTCGTTTAATTCTGCTCTAATTTTGATTATTTGCTTTATTCTGGTGCCTGAGGGTTTCTTTTGTTGCTCTCTTTCTATTTGTTCAAGTTGTAGGGATAATTCTTTTATTTTGGGACTCTCTTCCTTTTGTATGTGTGCGTTTATTGATATAAATTGACCTCTGAGCATAGTTTTCACTGTGTCTCAAAGGTTCTGATAGGAAATGATTTCATTCTCATTGGATTCTATGTATTTCTTTATTCCATCCTTCATGTCTTCTATGACCCAGTCTTTTTTGAGCAGGGTATTGTTCAGTTTCCAAGTGTTTGATTTCTTTTCCCTGCTTTTTCTGTTACTGATTTCTACTTTTGTGGCCTTATGATCAGAGAAGGTGCTTTGTAATATTTCGATGTTTTGGATTCTGCTAAGGCTTGCTTTATGACCTAGTGTGTGGTCATTCTAGAGAATGTTCCATGTGCACTAGAAAAGAAAGTATACTTGGCTGCTGTTGGGTGGAATGTTCTGTATATATCCATGAGGTCAAGTTGGTTGACTGTGGCATTTAGATCTTCTGTGTCTTTATTGAGCTTGTTTCTGGATGTCCTGTCCTTCACCGAAAGTGGTGTGTTGAAGTTTCCTACTATAGTTGTGGAGCTGTCTATCTCACTTTTCAGTGCTGTTAGAGCTCGTTTTATGTACCTTGCAGCTCTGTCATTGGGTGCATAGTATTTAATATGGTAGTATCCTCCTGGGATATTGTCCCTTTTATCATTATATAGTGTCCCTCCATATCCTTTGTGGTGGATTTAACTTTAAAGTCTATTTTTTCAGAAATTAATATTGCCACTCCTGCTCTTTTTTCTTTGTTGTTTGCTTGATGTATTTTTTTCTGTCCTTTGAGTTTTAGTTTGTGTCTTTAAGTCTAAGGTGTGTTTCTTGTAGGCAGCATATAGATGGATCGTGTTTTTTTTATCTATTCTGCCACTTTCTGTCTCTTTATTGGTGCATTTAGTCCACTTACATTCAGCGCAATTATGGTTAGGTATGAATTTAGTGCTATCATTTTGATGTCTTTTTTTGTGTGTTGTTGACAGTTTCTTTTTCCCACTTAATTTTTTGTGCTGAGTAGTTTATCTTTATGCATCGTCTTTTCCTCTTATTCGTTGTTGTTGATTTCATTTCTGCTGAGTCTCTATTTTTTCTTATATATTATTTTGATGAGCAGGATAGTTAGTCTCCTTTGTGGTTACCTTAGTATTTACCCCTATTTTTCTAAGTTGAAACCTAACTTTTATTTCTTTATATTGCCTTATCTTCCTCTCCATATGAAAGATCTATGACTACATTTCTTAGCCCCTGTTTATTGTTTTAATGTTGTCTTCTTTTATATAATAACATTGCTGTGTCCCTGGTTTGAGTATTTTTTTTATCTTGACTTGTTTTTGTGATTTCCCTGTCTGGGTTGACATCTGATTGCTCTGTCCAGTGTTCTAGTCTTGGACTGATACCTGATATTATTGTTCTTCTATCCAAAGAACTCCCTTTAGTATTTCTTGTAGTTTTGGTTTGGTTTAGGGAAACTTCTGTTTATCTGGAAATGTCCTAATTTCACCTTCATATTTGAGAGACAGTTTTGCTGGATATATGGTTCTTGGCTGGCAATTTTTTTTCTTCAATTCTTTATATAAGTCATCCCATTGCCTTCTTGCCTGCATGGTTTCTGCTGAGTCTTCCGAGTTTATTCTTATTGACTCCCTTCTTTAGGTGACTTTTCATTTATCCCTAACTGCTCTTAAAATTCTCTCTTTACCTTTGGTTTTGGCAAGTTTGGATATAATGTGTCTTGGTGACTTTCTGTTGGAATCTACCTTATGTGGATTTCAATGAGCATCTTGGATAGATATCTTCTCATCTTTTGCAATATCGGGGAAGTTTTCTGCCAACAAATCTTCAACAATTCTCTGTATTTTCTGTTGTCCCACTCTGTTCTGGCACTCCAATCACTCATAGGTTATTTTTCTTGATAGAGTCCCACATGAGTCTTAAGGTTTCTTCATTTTTAAAAAATTCTTTTATCTGATTTTTCTGCAAATATATTGGTGCCAAGTGCTTTATCTTCAAGCTCACCATTTCTGCCTTCCACTTGCTCAATTCTACTTTTCTAACTATCGAGTTTTCTAATTCTATAATTTTATTGTTAATCTTCTGAATTTCTGATTGCTGTCTGTCTATGGATTTTTCCAGCTTATTAAATTCTTCATTATGTTGTTGAATAACCTTTTTAATTTCTTCAACTACTTTAACTGTGTGTTCCTTGGCTTGTTCTGTGTATTGCCTGATCTCCTTCCTAATTTTGTTCATGATGTCTTGATGAGTTTTGTATATTAATCTTTTGAATTCTGTATCTGGTAATTCCAGGAAGGCACTTTCATCCAGAAGATCCATTGATTGTTTTGAGAGCTTGTTGAGGCAATCATGGTCTTTTTTTTTATGTGACTTGATATTGACTGTTGTTTCTGAGCCATCTGTTAGTTATCGTATTTGTTTATTTTATGTTTGCTTACCGTATCCTAGCTTCTTGCTTTGTTTTGTTTTGATATGCCCAAATGGGTTGCTTCAGTGAGCTAGTTTGATTTTTTTTTTTTTTTTGCCTTTGAAGCTCTGACATCCTGTCACCAGATGGCTAGAGCTGTTATCAGGTATATCATTCTAGGAGTCCATTCACTTTTCTTGTATGAATTCAGCTCGGGTGTCCAGGTAGCTGTTCATCAAGTGGTATGGGCTCTGTCCTACAGTCTTAGAGGGGCAGGGATGATTGGTGTAGGTACCAGTATCTGGTTGCAGCCATGTGTCACACTTTGAACAAGGCAGAGAGCTGAGAACCATCCCCCTAATGTCTGTGATGAAAGCATGTCCCTGTTCTCTAGAGTGTACAGGTGGGCGGGTTCTGCAGATGGACCATGGGCACCTAATGCTTTTATTTGTAAGGACTGGGAGGTATCAGTTATCCTTGGGCACCTTTTGGGTGGCTGTGTGACCTGAATGGAGCCACCAGTCCTTATGCCCCCGATGTGGGTAGGTGAGGATCGTATTTAATAGGCAAAGTGGTGTGAAATATCAAACACCCACCTCTTTACCACACAGCTGAAATGGCTGCAGTCTGCCAACAAAGGTGTATTCTCCTGAAATAGGCCCACACATGTCCACGCAGGGGGAAAGGTATTCAAAGTCCATGGACTGTTTATGCCTAGACAGGAGCTGCTTCTGTCCTGAGCTCCCTTGGTTAGTGGAGCTGTCAAATTATCTCTTCCCCCAGTTGTGAATTTATTCCTACTCCAAGGCTGGGAGGATGGCTCCGGGTGCTCAACACAGCCTATCTGAGGCCCTGGGAAATCAATAGCCACCAAAGCTGGTTTGGGGGCTAGGGCCACAGTAAAATATATGCGGGTACTTAGCTTTTGCCAAGAGCGTTGTTCTTCTTTCATTTCAGAGGTACGAGTAGGCTGTGTGGATGGCTGCTTCTCCCTGAGGAAACTGCAAATGAATGCTACCACCAGCCCACTGCAGTCATTCCCAGGAATGGTGTATGAAGGATCCTGGTGATTCAGGTCCCGTAACTTGTCTCCATTTCTGAACCATCTCTCCCTCACCCTGCTGCTCAGTCCATTTTCTAACTTTGCCTTTGATGTTCAGGGCTCTTAGCCTGTCATAAATATAATTGTTTCACTTGTTTTTTGGGGTCTTTGTTGTTAAGAGGAATTGCAGGAAGTGTCTGGCTGTTCCACCATCTTGGCCCCACCTCCTTGGGTTTAGCTTTAAATTCCCTTAAATCACATAATGGTCCATTCATCTGATTGCTTAAAACTGCAAGGAAAGATGGGGGAAAAATATGAGTGCCTCATTCAGGTGTGACTGTAGTGAGGAGACATCTAGGTGGAGTGTATGTTAGCAGTGAAAGAGGCAAACTTTTTTCTGGTATTTTGCATGGGAAAAGACTGAACAAGAATCTGACTTGGGCTAAAGAAATTGTCCAAGGCAGTTCATCAGTAACACCCTATCACATTAATTACAAGTAAGAAGTTCTACTAAGTAATCTTTTTCTCTTTCAGTAGGTAAGCCTTTTCTGTCTTCCCTGTTTCCAAAGTAACTCATACTAAAAATCAAATAATTGAGTAATGATTAAGCAATACTATAGGCTAGGTGTGGTGCTAGTGAATAAGGAGACCTAAAGATACAGAAACGTAGCTGTGCCTTAAGAAACATCATCTCTGTCCATATAGCTCTACCTGCATCTAAGCCCTGGGAAGACAAGCCTTGGATTCTTTGTGTAGCCAGGTATATTCTAGTACCTGAAAATTTGTTTGCTTCCAAAACCTTTGAAAAGGTGCATTTGACATTCCTAAAAATGAATTTATATGTAGAACATGCCTGTACTCTACAGATGTTTTATGCACCTTTCTATGGTTTCACAATGACAGGAAGAATTTTACAAATTGCTAAGCAGTGCCCTCTAAGGCCAGGAAGTGCTACTATCAAAGACATTTAAAATATATACAGCTTGGCTTTGGAGAACATATCCAAAGTAATGATTCCAAAAATGTTCTAAGCAAGGGAAGCATCACAGAAATCATTCTGACATTGACTGAGCACTTATGTGCCTAGTTTTATGCTGAACCTTGCAATAAACACATGGCCTACCAATGTGAATACTCTGAAGAGAGTTATTTGGATGGCCCAGTTCCAGTGTGTCTGTTAAGAAAACAAAATTCACAATTCATTGTTTTTTTACAAGATGTGATGTTAGAGAAAAAGTTTTAAAGTAATACTGGTTGTTTGCCTTGGGTTTTCACTACTGAATTGGTGTACAGGTGTTCTGCTGAAATTCCAGTTAGTAACTTTGACCATTTTCAAGCTGTTTTTATTGACTTGGAGATAATTAAGGAGAGCTCAGATTTGCCTAGCATATTTCTTACTGCAGGCTGGGCTGTTCTTACTTCGTGGATGTCTGTCTTCCTGAACCTGATTAACATAGACATCCTTTAGGCCTCAGAAGGTCCAGTGATCAATTGCTTCTAGGATTCTGGGCTGTCTTTCCAGCCAGGCTATCTGAGCAGAAGAAAGATATGTATACAGGGTCCCCAAAAGATAAGGCAAGTAGAGAGCAGGTAGGAAAGTTGTCCTCAAGTAATTGAAGGGCCATTAGGAAAATAAGGATTAGTTAAGTAGTTTTGTGTGAGTTTGTGAAAGCTACCTGACTTGTGTGTGCTTCAATTTCCTTATGTGTAAAATGGGATACTATTTAGAGCTATCTCATAAAATTGTTGAGAAGACTAAATAAATTAATATGTGTAAAGCCCTTATGAGAGCCTGGCACATAACAGTATTTAGCAATATTTGCCTTCGTTGCTTTTTATTCGGTGTAGCTCCATGGGAAGAAATATAGCAAGGAGTCTTTCTAAATAAATGTCAGTTTCATGAATGAACATTATTTTTACATTTAGCAAAAACTTTCAAACACATTCCCCACTGATCCTTACATGAGTTGCTGGGGTGTGGTTGAAAAGATAATAACTCTTTCCATTTTTACACACTGAAGCTGAAGGGGGTTAATAATTTGCCCAAAGTCACCCTGTTAGTATGTGGTGCACTGAATTGTGGATGATGTCTAACTTTCTTTCCACTATATCAGGCTACCTTAAATGAAGGAACTAGGGCCAATCTGAGGATGTTGGAAAGATGCAGATTTCAGCTCTGTGATATGATTGGTTACATTTGTGTGGCCTTTCTAGTCATGGTCTTGTAACTCCCATCCAGGTGATTGGACAATAGGATAATCGTGGCCCACCAAAGGGATTGATCAGCTTTGCCTTAAAAGAGAGCCAATTCCAGAGCAGAGAGGAGTATCCTACCACCATCAAGGAAGAACAGTCAGGAGTGGAGAGGGTGTCATTTGGACCCGGGATTCCCACACTCAGAAGCTCCTAGAAGCAGGAGACTGAGAGAGTGAGCTGTAACTCTGAAGACAGTGAGAAGTGGTGGCAGGAGAGACCCAGCAGCAAAAGGCCACGCAATGGGCTTCCCTGCCCACGGAGAGAGAAAGCTGAGTGCGTTTGGGCAGAGGCCTAGGGCTGGGGAGAGGCAAGTCTATGAGCATGGCTGGGAAGAAGCTGTCCTGATGAATCCTGAGTCTTCCTGAGCCTGAATTGTAACTGTTACTTCCCTAATAAACCCCATAATTGTGAGTGTGGTCTGTGAGTTCTGTGTGGCCATTGAATGAATTATTGAACCCAGCAGAGACATAGAGTGCTGTGCGAGGGACAGTTGGTGTCAGAATTATTAAAGATGACTGAGAGAGGAGGCGTGTCTCACCTCCACCTCATGGGAGTCAGCCTTGCACTGTTGATCTTGATTTTCCTTTTCCCTTGTGAAGTTAGAGGATGTCAGACAACGCCTCCCCCGAGCTGTTTTTTGCAAGCTCACTGAATAAAAAATCTCCTTACCAGTGTTCTTATCAAATGGTTGGCCTTGAGAGGGAATGAGCAATGGTGGCATATAAGCAGGACTGGGTGACCAACTTTCATGGATATCATGAAGGATTTCATATGTTTGGAAAAACCTTGACCTAGATGAATCTAAGGGCCCTTTTATCTTAGAGGTAATCTATGAGCTTGTACTTTAAAAATCGCCATGTTTTTCATTGTGTCTCATCAAAAGTCACATGTAACTTAAGTTTCTTTTCCTATAGATGGTCTGGTGTAGTTTATTTGCTTCATGCTTCCTGAATAGCAAAACATGAGTGATGTGACCTTGAATATTAAGCCTGATGGGTAAGTCCTGTTGTATTGCACAGAATTTTAGAGAAACATGCTTTTGAGGGTTGACATTTTAATATTATTAATAGTTTTTTACTGTGTTATACAGGTCATTCTTTTTTTGGTTTTAGAGGGATTTTCATTTTATTTGTTGTACATTATGAATGTTCTATTTGGAGTACATATATATAAAAAAGTTTTTTTTTTTGCATCCATTAAAATCTATATTTGTATTAAGTAAGTGATATATTCTACTAAAAATAGACCCAAAAGTACCTGCAATGCAGATCTTATTGTTTATAGATTCATATTTAAGCGATTTAGGTATACAGGCCATTCTTAAGTGGAACTGGCATTTTTTTTCTCTTTACTACAAGTACCTGAGGACAAGGAACACAATGATTACTGATACCGCTTGGAGCCACTCCCTGGATTCATGCTAAGGCATCAGCAGGTCTACTCACCATTTCTTTGGCATCATCAGTGCAGCACAATTGTTCCAGTATCAACCTTGTGATTAAAAAAAAATGATTCAACATTTTGACTATTTCAGCACTGCTTGTATTTGTTTTTTTTTTTGTGTTTGTTGGCAAGCATTCACCTAAACGATGTTATTCAGTAATTAATTGGTGCTGATACCAGATGAATACAAGCTAAACAAGTCCAGCAACATCTGTAGATTCGTCCATTTGTACAATTATGCAGATGAACTATTAATTCAGTCTTCATGTTTGCAATTACATTTTCAATTCAGTGAATTACTGTATTGCTGGGAAGTGGCCCTCCTGTGATTTCTCTGCTGAATTTTCAGGCATTAAAGTGCCAGTGGTATAAGGGCTTATTAGCCTCTTAGTTAATGTGTGGGTTTCTCCAGTTAATGCAGTCGGTAACTTAGACCCTGTGAGACATGTCAGTAACTTCCTCACTTCTGGTTTAGGAAAGCTGAAACAAACAGTTCAGTTTTTAGCTTTTAAAGAGCTCATCATATCTGTTTTTAAAATATTCAGTTCTTTTTCTTTGAACTCTTTTTAAAAAACTCTGGTCTCAAAATAATGCTGCAACTTAACTAGCACTATAAAACTATTTGAAAATATTCTACTGAATAAAACACAATAATGTAGGTTATTAAGATGTATAAAGCCAAGGGAAAGATACCTTTTATCATAATGTTATTTACCCTTCTGCCCAGTTCCTTTAGAATAGATTCTTCCCTTCCAGTTGGAAAACAAGCTGGCATCCGTTTCATCTTTTTCAACATCTTTAGATGTAGGTGGTGCAGCTGTGGATTGGAGAAAACTAGTCTTCTAATCTCCCTATTTTAACCCAAGTATCTAGTCTTAAATATAAGGAAAATACCTTATGAATATGTTTTCTTTAATTTTAGTATAAAACATTATAAAATAATGCTTTAGATAAAAATTTAGAAGAGTTTTCAAGAATTTAAAAATATTGCAAAGCAAGACATCAAAATATACTTAGTAGTATGGTTTCCACAGAGGTGCAAGGAGAATTTCTGAGCCTCAGAATTATAATTTAGAAGTTGCAGAGATCATAGCAGGTGTAACTGAAGATAGTGAGTGGGAGCCCAGGAGACATATGGAGAACAAACTGAGTTAATCCCTAAAAATGCACATATTTATACCCTAAATCTCCTATCTTAAAAATTTCTAAAAAAACCCCACAATATACAAACACATTCCATTAATCAGCAAAACAAAGACATTGTCACAGGTCATATCCACAGTTCATATAACCCCTAGAAAACTCCACTGTACCTGTGTCATGGCTTGAATTATGTCCCCCCCAAAATATGTGTATCAATTTGGCTGGGCCATGATACCGAGTACTGTGTGGTTGTCCTCCATTCTGTGATTATAATTTTATGTTAAAGAGGATTAGGGTGAGATTGTAACACCCTTACTAAGGTCATGTTCCTGATCCAATGTAAAAGGAGTTTCCCCGGGGTGTGGCCTGCACCACCTTTTATCTCTCAAGAGATAAAGGGAAAGGGAAGCAAGAGTTGGGGACCTCATACCACCAAGAAAGCAGCACCAGGAGCAGAGCTCATCCTTTGGACCTGGGGTCCCTAAGCAGAGAAGCTCCTTGACCAGGGGAAGATTGAGGACAAGGACCTTTCTCCAGAGCCGACAGAGAGAGAGAGAGTTGTCCCCTGGAGCTGACACCCTGAATTTGAATTTGTAACCTACTAGACTGAGAGAATAAATTTCACTCTGTTAAAGCCATCCACTTGTGGTATCTCTGTTATAGCAGCACTAGATGACTAAGACAACACGCATCAGAGACCAAAAATGAAAAAAGCAAATAAAACATTTGTACTATAATGAAAACAATTTTGAACTCAACCAATCCTGAAAGGGCCACAGAGACTCCCAGGAGTCCCTTGACCCTACTTGGAGAACCACTGTCAAGAATGGATTTTATGTGCTCAAACCTAAGGCTAGTAATCAATTCAAAATCTGACATTCTTCTCTGCAGTGGTAAGGCTGCCCCTACAGGGCGGTGAGCTCACTCACCAAGGCCAAGGATCATGTTTTGCTCATCTTTATACCTTTATTACAGCTCCTTGTCTGTAAAATATAAAAACAAAACAAAACCCCAAACTCATTGTTGTCATAGCGACCCTATAGGACAGAGAACTGCCCCACAGGGTTTTCAAGGAGAACCTGGTGGATTGAACTGCTGACCTTTTAGTTAGCAGCCAAACTCTTAACCACTACACCACCGGGGTATCCAAAACATGTAATAAAAAACCAAACCCAGTGCCATCGAGTCGATTCTGACTCATAGCGACCCTAGAGGACAGAGTAGAGCTGCCTCATAGAGTTTCCAAGGAGCGCCTGGTGGATTCGAACTGCCGACCCTTTGGTTAGCAGTTGTAGCACTTAACCGCTAGGACACCAGGGTTTTAGTGCCGCATAAATGTTCATGGCAAGAATAGGAAGAATTTTTTTCAGACGCAAAAGTGGTGAAAAGATTTTTTTAAAGCTTTGGTGCCCTCAAGTGGCATAATATTGCCAAGCAACTTAAACATACTGCCTTTTTTTGTTTTTTTTTTTTTAATTTTTATTAGAACTTAAATTCAGTTCAGGTTTAGGTCGCCACTTACATGCATCATCAGTAAGGGTTTTCCTCCACTTCAAATTACCTTGCACATTTCAAGCAACTTGTATGGATAAATTCCATTCCCACTTTCCATTTCATGTTGATATGGGTGGCTGTTGTAGTTTTTAGGTGCCGTTGAGTCAGTTCCGATTCATAGCAACCCCATGCACAGCAGAATGCAACACTGCCGGGTCCTGTGCCATTCTCACAATCATTGGTAAGTTCAAGCCCATTGTTGCAGCCACTGTGTCAATCCATCTCGTCAAGAGTGGTCCTCATTTTTCACTGCTCCTCTACCTTACCAAGCATGATGTCCTTCTCCAGGGACTGGTCCCTCCTGATAACATGTCCAAAGTATGTGAGACAAAGTCTTGGAATTCTTGCTTCCAAGGAGCACTTTGTTGTACTTCTTCTGAGACAGACTTGTTCATTCTTCTGGCAGTCCCTGGTATATTCAATATTTTTTGCCAACACCATAATTCAAAGGCATCAATTCTTTGATCTTCTTACTCATTGTCCATATGAGGCAGTTGAAAATATGTCTTGGGTTAGGTGTACATGAGTCCTCAAAGTGACATCTTTGCATTTCAACACTGTAAACAGGTCTTTTGCAGCAGATTTGCCCAATGCGATATGATACAGGTTGAAATGACCTTAATTCATTACCACATAGTTTCTCAGTAGATCTGCTGAGCTGCCACCCTACCATATTTCATCATTTTTTACTCTCCTATTGCCAAGAAAAGTTGAGTGCTTCTCATTGGTGCAGATAGTTTACTGTCAATAAGGCGAAGCTGTATACTTGGTGGGGCTCTTAAGCTACCTCCAGCCTTCAGCTCAAATCCACTCTACTTCACTTCTTTATGGATCTGCATTTCTTTTGAGAGCAGACATTTGTTTCATTTTGGGAATGTCCAGAGATTTTTGTATTTTCCTCTATTCAACATTTTTTCTTACTATTTCTCTTCCAAAATGGATGAGTCTTTTACTTTGTGGGTTTATAGGCTCATATGCTTCTAACCATAAGAGTGATGTTGACCACATTCACAGGGACTCTTAGATATATGGGAATGTGGGTGCTCTTCCCAGCTATTGTCAAGGAATTTACCAAATCTGATGGCCTGTCTTAGATGTATTGAGTTCATTTTTCTCCCCAAATTGTTAGACTTTTAAGTCACTCAGTCACTCTGATGTCTAGTATGGTGGAAAGGACCAGAAGTGAGAGACTTGCTTTAGAATGTCCAATTCCGGTTCAGTGCAGTATAAAGAACCTGGAGAGATTTCTTTTTTTTTTTTTTGGTGGCAATTTACTAAAGTGATTAAATGGGAAGTTTGAAAGAACTGGAATTCTGTAACTAGGAAAAAGTCTAGGGATGAGGCTTCCACATGGCACATTTACAATATGGCTGCTCCTCCATTATCTAAACATTTTGTTTTGCTCAGTTGTTCAACAACTGTTTATGCCGACTCTGAATCGTATCAGCAGTTGTGTCAGGCTCTGGGAACACAGGTTGAAAAGTGAGCTGCAGCCTTCATGAAGTTAGTGAGGAGACAGCAGAGTTGACAAAAACAAGACAGCATGGTGAGTGCTATGATAGAGTGGGACGGGAGCATAAAGACATGCTAGAAAATGCTCTGAAAAGAGGTAAAATCTGATCCTTGTTTTGAGGACTAGTTAGGTGTTAGCTGGATGGTGGAGGAAAGGGTGTTTCAACATCCCGGTGGGTGTGAATGGGGAATGGAGGAGCTTGGGTGGGGGAATAGTTAAAGGTTAGAGTGGCAGGCAGTTCCTGGGTGGTGCAAATGGTTAAGTGCTCAGCTACTAACCAAAAGGGCGATGGTCTGAATCCACCCAGAGATGCCATGGAAGAAAGGTCTGGCTATCTACTTCTGAAAGATCACAGCCATTGAAATTCCAATGCATAAAGCACAATCCTACTCTGAAACACATAGGGTCACCATGAGTTGGAATCAACACGACAACAACTGTTTTTTTTTTTTTTTTTTAGAGTGTCAGGCAGGAGCCTTGGCAGTCAAACTAAAGATCTGAGGTGTTTCCCTGGAGGCAGTAAGGAACTATGGAAGAATTTTAAGCAGGGGAGTGATGTGAGCAGATATATATATTTAGAAAGTATAAAGAAAAGAGTGGGGCTAGACTGAGAAACAGGGAGATAGTTTAAGAATGTTGCGGTAATAACGGCTAGCGATGAAAAAAAGGCTGAACTAACGCAGCAATGGGTTTTTACGGGAACGCAAAATTAAATTGGATAATATTATATATTAATGGAAACCCTGGTGGTGTAGTGATTAAATGCTACAGTTGCTAACCAAAAGGTTGGCAGCTCGAATCCACCAGGTGCTCCTTGGAAACTCTATGGGGCAGTTCTACCCTGTCCTAAAGGGTTGTTATGAGTTGGAATCGACTCGATGGCAACAGGTTTGGTTTTTTTGGGGGGGCGGTAAGGCAATTGCAGTGGCAATGAAATTGAGATGGATAGGATTTGATTGGTAAAGGAGTAAAGAGATCATGGATACCTACCCTGTACTTGGCTTATGGTTGTGCCATAATTAAGAAAAGAAATTCAGAAGAAGGTGTATTTTGGGAAAAAAAGAATTGAGCTTTGGATGCTGAGTTTAAGACATTCAGATGGCAATGTCTAGAAGGCAGTTAGTCACACAGATTTGGAGGTCAGAGAGGGTCACTGGAGAGACAGCAGCCAGCAACTTCTGGAGGGGGTGACACCAGCAGAAATAAACAGCATTGGTTGACTTTCTTGCTTTCATGGCTTCTAGACTGTCAGGCCCAAGTCAGGAAGAGCTAAAACTCCAACAGAAAACCTGGCTTGATGAAGCACAGGGCAGAACTTGAGCAACCACAGCTGGTGGGAAATTGGGATTCCTGAAGGAGGAAAACCACAGAAGGAGAGCTTCAAATTCTGCCTAAGCCTCTGAATGACGAGCTCTTGTCACTGGATACACTTAGATTTGAGCTTTAGCTCTGCATTTATTAGGAGGTGACCTGGGGCAAGGTAGTTTACTCACAGAACCTCTGCTTCTTCATTTTTAAAATGCAAAAAATAATATTTTGCAGGATGGTTGTGGGGATTAAACAAACAACAGCAAAAAATGCACGTAAATCGCTTTGCGCAATATTTGCCATATAGCCTCTCAATAAGTGGCTGCTGAATTAAATCAGGACTCCTGTAGTGGCAAGTGACAGGAACCCAACTTGAATTTGCTCAAGTGGAAAAGGAACATGATCGATTAACAGCCAGGAAGAACAGGGGGCGGAACCAGGGGCTCGTGAGGTCTTGCTCCTTCATCCATACACACCTTGCCCCATCTCCTGAGCTCTCCGCTTATTCCCCCCTTTTGTTGATGGCCTCCTCCTTTGGGTGGGGTGGGAGTCGGGGTGTGGTGAAGCCTGTTGTAGATGGCCCAGGTTCACACCCTCTGTGGTAGGAAGAAGAATGGCCCCATAGATGTCCACGTCCTAATTCCAGAACCTGTGAATATGTTACTTTACTTGGCAAAGGGAATTAAGACTGCAGATGGAATTAAGGCATTAATCCACAAACTTTAAAATAGGAAGACTAATTATTCTGGATTGCTCAGGTGGGCCCAATGTAATCACAACTGTCCTTAGAAGTGGTGGCAGAAGAGTCAGAGAGAGAGCCATTATGGAAGAATGTCAGAGTGGTGTGATGAAAAACCTGTTGTTGCTGGCTTTAAAGATGCAAGAAGGGGCCACAAGTCAAGGAATGGGGGTGGCATCTACAAGCCAAAACAGACAAGCAAACAGAACCTCCTCTAAAGCCTGCAGAAGGGAACACAGACAGCCCTCCTAGTAATTTTAGCCCAGACAGACTGGTGTTGGACTCCTATCCTGCACAACTGTAAGATAATAAATTTGTGTTGTTTAAGCCACTAAGACTGTGATAATTTGTTAAACCAAGGAGCGTCTGGTGGATTTAAACTGCTGACCTTTTGGTTAGCAGCTGTAGCACTTCACCGCTATGCTACCAGTGTTTCCGCAAAGCCATGGTAGAAAACAAATACACCATCCCAGCTTAGTCGGGGTAGTTTCATGGAGCTTAAAATGTATGCACGTTGGGGGGGCTATCTTTAAGTAATTTTTTTTTGTAATTTAAAATTACTGCAGAAAGAGAATACTTATTTAGAATGAGAAAAATCACAAGTTGCAAAATTTTAAAAAGATGGCAAATGCAAAAAACTCACAAAATCCTGAAAATAATATTTTTTTATATTCATTAACAAAATTGTTAACTGATTGACACACCCCTGTATTTCTTTGACTACGTTTTCTCTGATGTCTTTTTCATGTGACAGCATTTTAAAAATAATTTTTCGGTAGGGGGAATAGAAAGATAATGCACTCTTCCCTCTGATGTCATTAAAAAAACCAAACCAAACCCACTGCTGTAGAGACTCTATACAACAGAGCAGAGCTGCCCCATAGGGTTTCCAAGGCTGTAATCTTTACGGAAACAGGCCGCCACATCTTTCTCCTGTGGAGTGGCTGTTGGGTTCAAACTGCTGACTTTTTGGTTAGCAGCCAAGCACTTTAACCACTGTGCCGCTAGGGCTCCTTCTAATGTCATTAATTGGCATTTATCTTTTGTCATTGATAGTTTAGAAGATTTTCAATTTCACAACGTATATGTTTTTAAAACCAAAAAACCCAAACCCATTGCTGTCAAGTCAATTCTGAGTCATAGTGACCTTCTAGGATAGAGAAGAACTGCCCCGTAGAGTTTCCAAGGAGTGCCTGGTGGATTTGAACTGCCGACCTTTTGGTTAGCAGCCACAGCACTTAACCACTATGCCACCAGGGTTTTCTATACGTTTTTAAAATTGTTAAATTTGAGCAAACCTCTTACCAAGTTTTTTTTTTTTTTCTCACATATAAGTTGTTAGGTTTTAGGAATTTCCAGTTTTCTTGCTCAGTGGCTCATCTTAAATGATCTTCAAAATGTTGATACTCATTGACCAGCTTGTTGTCACTGTTCTTGTTGTGATGGTGTATTATGAATTATACACTTTCTTTGTTTGAATCAACGCTTCACTGAAAATCAGCAGGAAGTGAACAGGAACCTGTATAGTTTTGATTGGGTCCACGGAGGGGCATGGGAGAGGTGCAGTCTCCAAAGGCAAGGAGTGCGAGGTGCAGGAAGGGGAGTGAACAGCCAGGGCAGCAGGGGGCGACACACCTAGAAAAGTGTTTTGGAGCCAGGTAGGGAGGTGGAAAATGGTGTGAAATGCTGGCAAGGATAGAAGATCACGGTTTAAGTTCAAATATCAAAGGCCTGATGATGGATCACTACCCAAGGAGGAGCATTATGGGAAATGTTAATGCGAGTTGGAAAAACTTAGGTTTGAACCCTAACTCTGCCACTTTCTAACCTGTGGTAGCCATAGTAAGCTGCTAGCAGTAACTTAATTATGCACAAAACTGCCAGTGAATAACATAAATATAACCTAAGTATGTTCCACTGACCCCAAACTAACATAAATATGTCCTACTAAACCCAAACCTACTAAACTCATAATGAAAAAGAAAGCCAGAAGACGAATTGATACATTTAATCTGTGATGTTTGTGAAGCTTACGGACTATGCCATGTATTGCCAGAAAAATGAAACAATCAGTCTTAGAAGAATGCTCCTGAGAAGGGAGAATGCTGAGACTTCAACTTGCTTACTTTGGGCACTTCATCAGGAAACACCAATAGCTAGAAAAGAACACTATGTTTGGAAAAGTAGAGGCCCAGTGAAAATGAAGGAAACACTCCATGAGATGGATTGACAAAATAGCCCCAATAACAGACTCATGGATTGACAAAATAGCCCCAATAACAGACTCAAACATAGCAATGATCATGACGATGGTGTAGGATGGGGCAACATTTCCCTGCTATACTTAATGTCCCCACAAGTCGGTAAACAACAACAAAACCCCAAAAAAAAAAAAAGCAAAAACACTACTGTTGAGTCGATTCCGACTCATAGTGACCCTACAGGACAGAGTAGAATTGCCCCATAGAGTTTCCAAGGAGCGCCTGGTGGACTTGAACTGCCAAAGTTTTGGTAGGCAGCCGTAGCACTTAACCATTACACCACCAGGGTTTCCAAACTAAATATTTTCCAAAGCCAAACTAAATATATCTCTTATTCAATTTCCCCTTAACAAGTTCTCAGAAATGCCTGTGACCCTTCCATTGCCTCCCCAATGGGAAGGAAAGAGGGACACAAAGGATATTTCTAAGGTTGTTCCCATAGGTTTGGAAGCGACCTGTGCAAGACAGGGTTTTGAAGCTTGAGGTTCATTAGCCTTTTTTAAGTCCATCTCTAATGCATTGGTAGTTAGCAACTCTAAGGATTTCTTTCTCTGCCTCTGTGCGACCAGGGTTGGGTCACACGCCCACTTTCCTTGTGCCGAACACAGTGGCCACAGAGATAGGGCTTTATGATTGGCCAGACTTGGGTCATGTGCTATTTGTAGTGGGAGGGTAGTACATGGGTTGTGTAGGGGTGAAGGACAGTTTTCTGAAGGAAGCTGGGAGGACCCCGGAACCAGAAGAAGCTATTATAGGGTGCCAAGAAGACAAAAGTAAGTGGAGCCTTCTAGAATAGCTGCTATCATATCTTTACCCAAGTTCCCGTCTTTTTTGCTGTCTCTGAGGAAGAAAACTCCTTTTCAAGGCTTGGACTTCTGGTCTTATTTTCTTCTTCTCCTTTTCCCCCTCCCTACAAGCCTGTTTAATGCGCCTTCATACTAAAAGAAATGAACTCTTTTTTAGAACCTGTCTTTCCTTTTTCCTTTAGCTACCAGCTCTTTGTATGTTACCATCATGAGGGATCCTTCACTAATAGACCTTAGACCTTTACAAGATTCTTCCCTCCTGTGGTTGCTAAGCCTAAATCTCCCAAATTACTCACTGCTTTTTTCTTTTTCTGACAAAGTATGTTTGTTTCCACATCTGCGCTCCAACCCGCTAGACCTGGAGCTACGCTGTTTCTTCTTGTTCAGACAGTTGGTTAGGCTATTTTAACTCTGTGAAAAGCCTCTGATTCCTCCAGCTAGGGCTAGGTGGCTTTTGAGGGATTTTGGGAATTATAATAGAAATAGTTAAAATTTAAGAGCTGCCATTTAGGAATCGCTTAATGTGTATTAGGCATCATACCAAACCAAAACCAAACCCAGTGCCGTCGAGTCGATTCCGACTCATAGCGACCCTATAGGACAGAGCAGAACTGCCCCATAGAGTTTACAAGGAGCGCCTGGTGGATTCAAACTGCCAACCCCTTGGTTAGCAGCCGTAGCACTTAACCACTACGCCACCAGGGTTTCCATTAGGCATCATATGTATCATATATTGTTTCATTTAAATGTGTAACTCTTGGATTCCTTATTGTTGTTATTAAATGTCATCCATTTGATTTCGATTCAAAGGAATCCCATGTAATGGAGTAGAACTGCCCCATAGAGTTTTCCTAACTGTAATCTTTACAGGAGCTGATGGCCAGATCTTTTTCCTGCAGATTTCTGGGTGGGTTTGGACTGCCAATCTTTCGGTTAGCAGCTGAGTGCTTAACCTCTGTGCCACCAGAGTTCCTTCAGATTCCTTGTAGTGCTGTGCAATGTTTGTTTACGTATCTGTCTTTCCCAGTGGTTGGCTTGCAGAGGGCAGGACTGGGTGTCTTCGTCATTATCCTCCCAACAGCTGGCCCAAGCAGCTCACCATGATGCTGCAAGCATGGAGTGTTTGACCCTCAAAACTGATCTAACCATGCTTCTGATGGCAACCTTTCTGCAGTCTTCTCCACTGGAACCGATATTCCCTGTCCTGACCCAGAACAAGGCAACTTTGATCAAGGGTCAATAGACCTTTCCTGTAAAGGGCAAGATAGTAAATGTTTTTGGCTTTCCAAGCTATCTGATCTCTGTTGCAGCTACTCAACTCTACCTTTGTAGTGGAAAAGCAGCCACAGACAATAGGTAAATAAATGGGTGTGGTTGTGTTCCAATAAAACTTTATTTGCAAATACAAGTGACCCCGTCCTATTTGGCCCTGGCCACCCCTGCTGTCTATTACCAGGCTCATATCTGCAACCAATGGGCTGATTTAGATCTTGAACTTCCTTTCCAGGGATCAGAGCAAAGTACCAGAAGCACTATCCATCCTGGTATGGCTTGTATATTCTTAAAGATTTCTGGAGAATATTGTATTTTTAGAATATATTTACTTTTTACAGCCTAAAAAGTTCTTTTTTGTTGTTGAACTTAAACTTATTCTACTTTTAGCAGAAACATGATTCTTATTGTTTTTAAGGAAAGGAGCTCACTGGCCTAGGAGCTCAGGCCCTGTTTTACCACTTGTCTTGTACTTTTAGGTAATCCTATGGTTTTGTACAGTTTTCTAGTTTATCACTTGTCTTCAAAAATATCTTTAAAAATTTTTTTTTATTGTGCTTTAAGTGGAAGTTTACAAATCAAGTCAGTCTCTCATACAAAAATTTATATACAGCTTGCTATACACTCCTAGTTGCTTTCTCCTAATGAGACAGCACGCTCCTTCTCCCCACCCTGTGTTTCCGTGTCCATTCAGCTAGCTTCTGTCCCTGCTTGGCCTTCACATCTCCTCTCCAGGCAGGAGCTGCCCACATAGTCTCATGTGTCTACTTGATCCAAGAGGCTCATTCCTCACCAGTATCATTTTCTATCTTATAGTCCAGTCCAATTCCTGTCTCAAGAGTTGGCTTTGGGAATGGTTCCTGTCTTGGGCCAACAGAAGGTCTGGGGACCATGACCTTTGGGGCCCTTCTAGTCTCAGTCAGATCATTAAGTCTGGTCTTTTTATGAGAATTTGAGGTCTGCATCCCACTGTTCTCCTACTCCTTCATTGATTCTCTGTTGTGTTCCCTGTCATGGCAGTCATCGGTTGTAGCTGGGCACCATCTAGTTCTTCTGGTCTCAGGCTGATGTAGTCTCTGATTTATGTGGCCCTTTCTGTCTCTGGGGCTCATAATTACCTTGTGCCATTGGTGTTCTTCATTCTCCTTTGCTCCAGGTGGGTTGAGACCAATTGATGCATCTTAGATGGCCGCTTGCTAGTGTTTAAGACCCCAGACGCCACTCTCCAAAGTGCAATGCTGAATGTCTTCTTAATAGATTTTATTATGCCAATTGACCTAGATGTCCCCTGAAAACATGGTCCCCAAACCCCCACCTCTGTGATGCTGGCCTTTGAAGTGTTCGATTTATTCAGGAAACTTCTTTGCTTTTAGTTTAGTCCAGTTGTGCTGACCTTTCCTATATTGTGTGTTATCTTTCCCTTCACCTAAATTAGTTCTTCTCTACTATCAAATTAGTGAATCCCCCTCTCCCTCCCTCCCTCCCTGCTCTCATAACCATTAAAGAATATTTTCTTCTCTGTTTAAACTATTTCTTGAGTTCTTTTAATAGTGATCTCATACAATATTTGTCCTTTTGCAACTGACTAATTTCACTCAGCATAATGCCTTCTAGATTCCTCGATGTTATGAAATGTTTCACAGATTCATCATTGTTCTTTATCAATGCATAGTATTCCATTGTGTGAATATACCGTAATTTATTTTTCCATTCATCCATTGATGGGCACCTTGGTTGTTTCCATCTTTTTGCTGCTGTAAATAGTGCTGCAGTGAACATGGACGTGCATATACCTGTTCGTGTAAAGGCTCTTATTTCTCTAGGATATATTTTAAGGAGTAGAATTGCTGGATAATATGGTAGTTCTATTTCTAGTTTTTTAAGGAAGCACCAAATGGATTTCCAAAGTGGTTGTACCATTTTACATCCCCACCAGCAGTGTGTAAGTGTTCCAGTCTCTCCACAGCCTCTTCAACATTTATTATTTTGTGTTTTTTGGATTAATGCCAGCCTTGTTGGAGTGAGATGGAATCTCATTGTAGTTTTGATTTTCATTTCTCTAATGGCTGATGATCATGAGCATTTCCTCATGTATCCATCTGTTAGCTACCTGAATGTTTTCTTTAGTGAAGTGCCTGTTCATATCCTTTGCTCATGTTTTAATTGGGTTATTTGTCTTTTGTTGAGTTTTTGCAGTAACATGTAGATTTTAGAGATTAGCCACTGATTGGAAATGTCACAGCTAAAAACTTCTTCCCAATCTGTAGGTAATCTTTTCACTATTTTGGCGAAGTCTTTGGATGAGCATAGGTGTTTGATTTTTAGGAGCTCCCAGTTATCTGATTTCTTTTCTGGTGTTTATACATTTCTAGTAATGTTTTGTATACTGTTGATGCCATGTATTAGGGCTCCCAGTGTTGTCCCTGTTTTTTCTTCTATGATCTTTATCGTTTTAGATTTTATATTTAGGTCTTTGATCCATTTTGAGTTAGTTTTTGTGCACAGTGTGAGGTATGGGTCTTGTTTCATTTTTTTGCAGATGGATGTCCAGTTAGGTGAGCACCATTTGTTAAAGAGGCTGTCTTTTCCGCATTTAACAGACTTCAGGCCTTTGTCAAATATCAGCTGCTCATATGTGGATGGATTTATGTCTGGATTCTCAATTCTGTTCCGTTGGTCTATGTATCTGTTGTTGAACCAGTACCAGGCTGTTTTGACTACTGTGGCGGTATAATAGGTTCTAAAATCAGGTAACGTGAGGCCTCCCACTTTGTTCTTCTTTTGCAGTAATGCTTTGCTTATCTGGGACCTCTTTCCCTTCCATATGAAGTTGGTGATTTGTTTCTCCATCTGATTAAAAAATGTTACTAGTATTTGGATGGGGATTGCATTGTATCTATAGATTGCTTTGGGCAAAATAGACATTTTTACAATGTTGAATCTTCCTATTCACGAGCAAGGTATGTTTTTCCACATATGTAGGCCTCTTGGTTTCTTGCAGTACTGTCTTACAGTTTTCTTTGTATAGGTCTTTTACTTCTCTGGTTAGATTTATTTCTAAGTGTTTTATCTTCTTACGGCCTATTGTAAATGGTATTGATTTGGTGATTTCCTCTTCGATGCTCTCTTTGTTGGTGTAGAGGAATCCAACTGATTTATGTATGTTTATCATGTATCCTGATACTCTGCTGAACTCTTCTATTAGTTTCAGCAGTTTTCTTGAGGATTCGTTAGGTAGGTTTTTCTGTGTATAAGATCATGTCATCTGCAAACAGAGATACTTTTACTTCTTCTTTGCTAATGTGGATGCCCTTTATTTCTTTATCTAGCCTAATACCTCTGTCTAGGACCTCCAGCACACTGTTGAATAAGAGTGGTGATAAAGGGCATCCTTGTCTGGTTCCTGTTCTCAAGGGGAATGTTTGCAGTCTCTCTGTGTTTAGAATGTTGCTGGCTGTTGGCTGTTGGCTTTGTATAAATGTCCTTTATAATGTTTAGGAATTTTCCTTCTATTCTCGTTTTGCTGAGACTTTTTTTTTTTTTATCATGAATGGGTGTTGGACTTTGTCAAATGCCTTTTCTGTATCACTTGATGAGATCATGTGGTTCTTGTCTTTTGCTTTATTTATGTGATGGATTTCATTGATTGTTTTTCCAATTTTGAACCAACCCTGCATACCTGCTATGAATCCCAATTGGTTGTAGTGAATTATTTTTTTTGATATGTTGTTGAATTCTATTGGCTATAATTTTGTTTAGGATTTGTGCATCTAAGTTCATGAGGGATATCAGTCTGTAATTTTCTTTTTTTTCTGGAGTCTACCTGGTTTTGGTATCAGGGTTATGGTGGCTTCATAGAATGAGTTTGGGAGTATTCCATCTTTTTCAATGCTCTGAAATACCTTTAGTAGTAGTGGTGTTAACTCTTCTCTGAAAATTTGTTGGTATTCTCCAGTGAAGTTGTCAGGACGACGGCTTTTCTTTGTTGGGAGTTTTTAAATTACTTTTTCAACCGCTTATTTTGTTACAGGTTTATTTAGTTGTTCTGCCTCTGTTAGTGTTAGTTTAGGTAGGTAGTATGTTTCTAGAAATTTGTCCATTTCCTCTAGGTTTTCAGATTTGTTTGAGTACAGCTTTTCATAGTATTCTGTTATGATTCTTTTAATTTCAGTTGGGTCTGTCATAATATTCCTCATCGCATTTCTTATTCAGTTTAATTGCCTCCTCTCCAGTTTTTCTTTTGTCAGTTTGGCCAATGGTTTATCGATTTAGTTAATCTTTTCAAAGAACTAGCTTTTGGTCTTGTTAACTCTTTCAATTGTTTTTCTGTTTTCTATTTCATTTAATTCTGCTCTGATTTTTATTATTTACTTTCTTCTGGGGCCTGAAGTTTTGTTTTGTTACTCTCTATTTGTTCAAATTGTAGGGATAATTCTTTGATTTTGGCCCTTTCTTTTTGTATGTGTGTATTTATTGATAGAAATTCACCTCTGGGCACTGCTTTCGCTGTGTTCCCAAAGGTTCTGATAGGAAGTGTTTTCATTCTCATTGGATTCTATGAATTTCTTTATTCCGTCCTTAATTTGCTCTATAATCCAGTCATTTTTGAGTGAAGTGTTGTTCAGTTTCCATGTGTTTGATTTCTTTTCCCTGATTTTTCTTGTTATTGACTTCTAGCTTTATGGCGTTATGGTCAGAGAAGATGGTTTGTAATATTTTGATGTTTTGGATTCTGTGAAGGCTTGCTTTATGGCATAATATGTGGCCTATTCTAGAGAATGTTCCATGTGTGTTGGAAAAGAAAGTATACTTGCATGCTGTTGGGTGGAGTGTTCTGTATATGTCTATGAGGTCAAGTTCGTTAATTGTGGCACTTAGCTCTTCCATGTCTTTATTGTGCTTCTTTCTGGATGTTCTGTCCTTCACTGAAAGTGGTGTGTTGAAGTCTCCTACTATTATTGTGGAGCTATCTATCTCACTTTTCAATGCTGTTAGTTTTTTTTTTTTTTTTTTAAGTTCGTTTTATATACCTCGAAGCCCTGTTTTTGGGTGCATAAATATTTAATATGGTAATATCCTCCTCGTATATTGTCTCTTTAACTTTATATAGTGTTCTTCCTTACTCTTTTGTGGTAGATTTAAGTTTGAAGTCTGTTTTGTCAAAAATTAGTATAGCCACTCCTGCTCTTTTTGATTGTTGTTTGCTTGATGTATTTTTTTCCATCCTTTGAGTTTTTGTTTGTGTCTTTAAGTCAAAGGTGTGTCTCTTATAGGCAGCATATAGATGGATCATGTCTTTTTATCCATTCTGCAACTCTCTGTCTTCTTACTGGTGCACTTAGTCCATTTATAATCAGCATGATTATAGATAGGTATGAGTTTAGTGCTGTCATTTTGATGTCTTTTTTTGTGTGTGTCAACAGTTTCATTTTTCCACTTATTTTTTTGTGCTGAGAAGTTTTTCTTTGCAAATTGTGTTCCTCTTTTTCATTGTAGTTGATTTTCTTTTTGCTAAGTCCTTTTTTTTTTTTTTTTTTTTGATGTGTAGGATTGTTAGTCTTCTTTGTGGTTACCTTAATATTTACCTCTATTTTCCTAAGTTTAAACCTAACTTGTATTCCCCTATATCACCTTGGTTTCCTCTCCATATGGAAGATCTATGCCTCCTTTATTTAGCCCCTCTTTATTGATTTGATGTTGTTATCTTTTACATAATAACATCACTGATTCCCAGTTTTGAGCGTTTTTTATTTTAATCTTGATTTAGTTTTATGATTTCCCTATCTGGGTTGATATCTGGTTGCTCTGTCCTGTGTTCTAGTGTTGGCTTGATAGGTGATATTACCGATTTTCTAAGCAGAGAATTCCCTTTAGTATTTTTTGTAGTTTTGGTTTGGTTTTTGCAAATTCCCTCAGCTTCTGTTTATCTGTAAATGTCTTAATTTTGCCTTCATATTTGAGAGACAGTTTTGCTGGATATATGATTCTTGGCTGGCAAATTTTCTGCTTCAATGCTTTATATATGTCATCCCATTGTCTCTTGCCTGCATGATTTCTACTGAGTAGTCTGACTTTATTCTTATTGATTCTCCTTTGTAGGTGACTTTTTGCTTATCCCTGGCTGCTCTTAAAATTTTCTCTTTATCTTTGATTTTGGCAAATTCAATTATAATATGTCTTGGTGACTTTCTTTTGCAATCTACCTTGTATGGGGTTCAATGAGCGTCTTAGACAGATATCTTTCCATCTTTCACAATGTCAGGGAGGTTTTCTGCCAAAAAATCTTCAACAATTCTCTCTGTATTTTCTATTATCCCTCCCTGTTCTGGTATTCCAACACTCACAAGTTATTCTTCTTGATAGAGTCCCACGGGATTTTTAGGGTTTCTTCATTTTTTAAAATTCTTTTATCTGATTTTTGTTCGAATATATTGTTGCCAAGTTTTTTATCTTCAGTCTCACTAATTCTGCCTTCCACTTCCTCAGTTCTGCTCCTCTGACTTTCTATTGAGTTGTCTAATTCTGTAATTTTATTGTTAATCTTCTGAATTTCTGATTGCCATCACTCTATGAATAGTTGCAGTTTATTAAGTTTTTAATTATGTTCTTGAATAATCTTTTTAATTTCTTCAACTGCTTTATCTGTGTGTTCCTTGACTTGTTCTGTGTTTTGCCTGGTCTCGTTCCTGATGTCTTGAAGAGTTCTGTGTATTAATCCTTTGTATTCTACATCTGGTAATTCCAGGAATACATCTTCATCCAGGAGAGTCCTTGATTATTTGTTTTGGGAGTTTGTTGAAGCAATCATGGTCTGCCTCATTATATGATTTGATATCTACTCTTCTCTCTGAGCCACCTATAAGTTATTGTATTAATTTTTTTATGTTTGCTCACTGTGTCCTAGTTTCTTGCTTTGTTTTGTTTTGATATACCCAAAGAGGCTACTAGAGTGAGCTAACTTGTTTACAGGAGCCTTTGAAGCACTAATGTCCTGTTATCAGCTGCCTAGAGCTCTTACCAGGTATATGAGCCTAGGAGTTCATTCACTATTCTTGTATAGCTTTGGCTCAGGTGTCCTGATAGTCGGTCACCTAGTGTGTGGTGTAGGCTCTCACCCACTATCTTAGAGGAGCAGTGGTCATTGGTGTATGCACAGGTTTCTGGTAGCAGCAGGGGGTCACACTCTGAGGAAGGGAGGGGGCTGAAAACCCTCCCCTCAGTGTCTGTGAGGAAGGGACATCCCTGTTCTCTAAAGTGCTCTGATGGGTGGGCCGTGCAGCCGTACCATAGGCACCCAGTGCTTTTACCTGTAAAGATGGTAGGCAGCACTTATCCTAGGATCCCTTTTGTGGGTGGCTAGGTTTTTTTTTTTTTTAATTATAGGTGGTGTGGTTGGAGCCTCCAGTCCTCAGGCCCCTGCTGTGGGTAGGTGAATGCCTTGTTTAATAGGCAGAGTGGTATCAAATGTCCCAAACCTGCCTCTCCACCACACAGCTGAAACCGTTACAGTCAGGCCTCAAACAGATTTGCCCTTGCAATATAATAGCCAGATCCTATCTGGTGTAGTGGAGCCACCTGGATCCATGCAGGGGTGAAAGACAAAGTCTGTGGATTGCTTGTGCCTGAACTGGGGCTGCTTCTGCACTGAGTTTCCAGATTAGGGGAGTTGGCAGAGTATTTTTCCCCTGTTTGTTAATTTGTTCCTTCTTCAAGGCCAGGAGAATGGCTCAGGAGGCACAGCAGAACCTATCGCAAGCCCAGGGAAATCAACTGTTAATGAAGCTGGCTAGGGAAGAGGGAGGAGGGATCAGATAGATAGGAGAGAGTTTTTTCAAAAGGAGGAGCTATTAGATCCGCTTGGTAAATTAGACAAAATCACTTATCTTGTGCCGAGAATGCTGTTTTATCTCAGATTCCAGAGGTGTCTGTAACCTGTGTGTGCTGGCTGGGTCCCTGCCAAGATCGCTGCAGGGGGTCAGGGCTGTGTCCCCTCTTCTTTCACTGAAGCTGCTGTGTCCTAAATGCCATGGCCCATCCTGCTGCAGACATGCCAGAGGGTCAGGGGTGTGCCACTTTGCTTGCCTTCTCTCACTGAAGTGGCTGTGTCCCTGAAAACTACCAACAGCCCTGCCACAGTCATGCCAAGAAATCGGGACTGAGATACTGCCACAGGCTCAGCAACTCCTCGCTGCTTCTGCACCATTTCTTCCTCCCTTTTCACTCAGTCTAATTTCTTAACTTTGCCTTTGATGCTCAGGGTTCCTAGCTTGTCATATATATAATCGATTCACTTGTTTTTTCATGTCTTTGTTGTAAGAGGGATTGTCAGAAGCATCTGACTACTCTGCCATCTTGGCCCCACCTCCTCCAAAAATACCTTAAAGAAGCTCTTCAAAAAAACCAAAATGAAAATAGAAATTCTGTCTTCCAAACATTTTCAATATTAGTTTTATGTCTGACTTTCATAGCCAGAATTGGTGACCTGCCTATGCATGAACTATCACCTGGCGGATGGCATGTGCTGGTTAGCTTAAGCCTGATCATATGCCCTTGGTGGAGTTTGTGATCGTCCCCATCTAAACAACATAGATGTGAGCAGGAAGCAGGTGCTTCCATATTACACCTACTCCTCACTTGTCAACTATCCTGTTATTCAACATTTCAGATTTAGAACAATAGTAAAAAATCTACTATCTGACTATTTTGCACATTAATGACAAATGGCACATTAATGACTTGGCAGTAACAAATGCCAAGTTATGAGGCAAGAGCACCGCAGGCTGTGATGGTTAAGGTTATTATATGTCAACTTGGCTGGGCCATGATTCTCAGTGATTTGGCAATTTTGTAATGATGTAACTTGGAATTTATGTAATGATGTAATTTGGCAGTTATGTAATGATGTAGTCATCTTCCATGTTGTGATCTGATGTGATCATCCTTCTTTTTGGCATAATGCTGATTTTTGCATGATGGCCTGGACTTTGGAGCCTAACCATGTTGATAAGTGAGGAGCGGGTGTAGTTTCTTATGGCAAATCATGACAAACTTAGTGACTTAACACAGCACAGTACTTAGGTCAGAAGTCTGAAGTAGGTTTTGCTGGGGTAAAATCAGGGTGTTGGCACAGCTGTGTTCCTTTTGGAGGCCCTAGTGGAGAACCCATTTCCTTGCATTTTCCCACTAATAGAGGCTGCCTGCATTCCTTGGCTCATGGCCCTTTTCCCTGTCCAAAGCCAGAAATCTCATTACTCCAATTTTTGCTTCTGTAGCTGCATCTCCTTCGGTAGCCTTCCTGCCTCCCTCTTTTTAGGACCTTCGTGATTACACTGAACTCATCTGGATAATCCAAGATAATATCTACATTTCAAGGTCCTTAACTTAATCACATCTGGAAAGTCCCTTTGTTATGTAAAGTAACATATTCATGGGTTCCGGGGAATAGTATGTGGACATCTTTGGGGGGCATTGTTTTGCCTAACACCCCCCAAAATTAGGGAGCTGTTACTAGGTGAAGGAGGAATAGATGCTAGGCAGGTGAACTTGGGTTCTAGTTTCCAGTTCATTTATTTAGGTAGCTGTATGATTTTGATAAATAACTTAATCTCTAGGTCTTAGCTTCACCACCTATAAGACAATGAGGTTGTAGGAGGGTGAATTTGCTTAGATCTTCTTTCAAATCATGTATTAGTTAATAGACTGATAGCATCCAGAATGTTGAATATGTGGAGAAATTAGGACCCTTATGCACTGCTGGTGGGAGTGAATCTTGTGGGAAAATATCCTTTATTATTTATTAAAATTATAAATTTCATGCCCTTTAATCCAGCACTTACAGGAAAAACCTGCTAAGATGTAAAAATAAGTATTTCCAGTTTTTCTTTTTGCTATTATATGTAAGTGTATATTTCTATATTTACATCTGTATTTTTTGCCACTATACTATGTTGTTATTGTTATTAGTTGTCATTAAGTCGATTCTGACTCATGGTGACCCTGTGTATGCAGAATAGAACCACTCCATAGGGTTTTCTTGGCTGTGGCCTTTTGGAAGCTGATCCCCCAGGTTTATCTTTTGAGGTGACTCTAGGTGGGTTTGAACCATCAACCTTCTGGTTAGTAGTCGAATGCTTAACTGTTTCCACCACCCAGGGGCTCCCACTATGCTATACTATATGTAAGTAATAAATGTATATATATAATATACATGTATGATATGGTAGCAAAAACGTTCTAGAAAGAACTGAAATGTTCATACATAAGGGAATTTAGAATAATTTATGATACATCTGTGCTATGGATCATTGTGAAACTATTAAAAAGAATGAAATATATCTATATATTACATGAAGAGCTATCTTTGAAATATTATTACCTGAAAAAAGGAAATTGCAGAATGTTATGTACAGTATAATCCTGTTGTTGTTGCTAGGTGTTGTCAAGTCAGTTTTGACTTACGGTGACCCTATGTATAATGGAACAAAATACTGCCCCATCCTTCGCCATCCTCACAATCATTACTATGTTCGAGCCCATTGTTGCAGCCACTGTATCAGTCCATCTCGTTGAAGGTCTTCCTCTTTTTTGCTGTCCCTGTATCTTACCAAGCATGATGTCCTTCCCCAGGGACTAGTCCCTCCTGATAACATGTTTACAGTACATGAGATAAAGTCTCACCGTCCTTGCTTCTAAGGAGTATTCTGGCTGTCCTCCTTCTAAGACAGATTCGTTTGTTCTTCTGGCAGACCATGATATATTCAATATTCTTCACCAACACCATAATTCAAAGGCATCACTTCTTCTTTGGTCTTTCTTATTCATTGTCCAATTTTTAGGTATTACCAGCAGTGCTGGGATGGCCACCCTTACACAAGTCTCCTAATACACATGTGTTCCCCTTTCTCCAAGAGTGACCAAGTAGTAAAGTTCTGGGTCACAGGGTAAGAAATTTAAAAAAGTTTAAAAATAGATTATGTGGCTATGCCTCTAAAAGAGCCTGTGCTAATTTATCTTCCTTAATATGAAGAGAATGTTATACACTTCTATAACTTTGGACATGTTATCAGGAGGGACTAGTTCCTGAAGAAAGACATCATGCTTGGTAAAGTAGAGGGTCAGTGAAAAAGTGGAAAACCCTCAATGAGATGTATTGACACAGTGGCTGCAACAATGGGCTTGAGCATAACAAAGATTGTGAGGGTGGTGCGGACCTGGGCAGTGTTTAGTTCCGTTGTCCATGGGGTCACTGTGAGTCAGAACTGGCTTGACGGCACCTGGCAACAACACAACGTACTGCTTTTAAAGCAAGCATGTATTACTTATGTAATCAAAAACAAAAGAAATCTGTAAAAAAAATCCTTTAACCCTATGTCCTCCAGAAATGTGGAAGAAGCCAGGTGGATTTTCACCTGTCTGGGCCCTCCCCAGTGAGCCTGCCCGTCTAAGGCAAGAGGTGGAGAAGGTAGCCTCTTCTGATAGAAGTTAACGGGCCTTTAAAGAGCTGGTTTTTGATTCATGCTGCACCTGGAATGCTCCTGAGAAGGAAGAAAGATTCACACATTCACTAGTTGGTGTTCTAGCCACAGTTTTACCCTGAAAGAAAAACACTTCTGAGCACTGGAAACAAGATTTTATTTCTAAGTGTGTGAAAATACTGGCTGAGGAAAAAAGACATTTGGAATTGAGAGAAATGTGTGAAATGGGAAATCTTCCCTCGAAACGAATAAAAATAGAACATACTCAGAGAGGTTCATGTGATATTTGGTAGAGAGGGAAACTACTTAGCTAATGAACTTGTCAGTTTAAGTGAGGCTCTTTAGCCAAGACATCAGCGTACTTTAATACGCTTTTACAAATCTACCAGTTACCAGCAGAGGGCGCCAAAGAGCTTCTATAACTTGGAAACTCCCTGGCTATGGAGAGAGAACATCACTATTACCTTTACCTTACTAGAGGTGCCAGTGCCGTGGAGTCGATTCTGACTCATAGCGACCCTATAGGACAGAGTAGAACTGCCCATAGAGCTTCCAAGGAGCACCTGGTGGATTTGAACTGCTGAAACTTTTGGAAACCCTGGTGGCGTAGTGGTTAAGTGCTATGGATGCTCACCAATGGGCCTGCAGTTTCAATCCGCCAGGCGCTCTTTGGAAACTCTATGGGGCAGTTCTACTTTGTCCTACGGGGTCGCTATGAGTTGGAATTGACTCGAGGGCGCTGGGCTTGTTTTTTTTTTGGCTTTACTAGAGGTGCAGTATATATTAATACTTAAGCGTGGCGTCCAAGTTTTAAATAAAAATAAAATTTATTTATATCTAGAATAGCATATTCTCCTTGTTAAAAATAAAATAAAAAATATGGTATGGAAAAGCTTTTTGTATATAATAATACAAACAACGTTTGGAAGCGCTACCCTCTCCACCCTGTCATCCACTCCAGTCCTACTCCCTAGAGGCAACCATTTCCAATTCTTGATTCTCTTTGTTTTGAAAAAAAAAATTAAGTATTTTTGAAGTAGTACACAAACAAAGCACAGATTTTAAAAGCACAGAACGGTGCTTAGTGTAAAATACTTTCCTTTCCCTTCTGGCTCCCCAGCCTCCCGCTTCCCTTCACAGTGGCAACCACTGTAAGCAGTTTCTTGAATATCCTGCCAGAGACATTCTGTGGGACTCACCTTTTAACAAATACAATAGCTCTAAAAGAGCAATACATTCACATGGTTCAAAATTCAAAACCTTCCAACAGGAATTCAGAGAAAAGGCTGTCTCCCACTTCTGCCCTTCAGTGGCAACATATGATAGGTGTATTCCTCGATTTACCAACCTGAGACATTAGCTACTGTTATTAGCTAACGGCAGGTGAATATTTGACTCTTACTCCCCATTTCTACTCTTTTCTCCAACCTCCAGCTGGAATTCAACATTTATGGTTAATTTACTAGTCAAGCATTACATTATTTTGGTAGATAATATTCTTCACTGCTAAGTGCTGGAGTAATTTTTCTTTTTTGGAATGTAGTATGGGGTTTTCCTGGAGTTAATTGCCTCAGCTTAGCTTTTTTATGCACTTGTCGTAGATTTTCCACACACATCCTCAGGTCTGTCGAATGCCTGTTATAGTTTCCAAATGACCAGATGTAGCACGTGTTGTTCTGTCTTCTGTCCTCTTGCTTCAGGCAGAGCTGGTTGTGTTCTAAGCTAGGGCAGTGCTCCCACCCTCCAACTTCCCGTTGCCTCTTTACCCTGTTGGGGCTTTTCTTATCTGGGTTCCATGTTTTCTTCTCTTGGTTTATTCCATTTGCTGGAGCACATCTTCCAGGAGCTTCCAAGAGAGGGTGCTTACTTAGTATTTTGAGTTCCTTGCAAGTCGGAACAAGTCTTAATTCTTGGCATATACTTTGGCTGAATATATAGTTCCAAGTTGATAATCTTTTTTCTGAGGAATTTCTCCAGTACCTTTTGGCCTCTAATGTTGCAACTGAGAAGTGCAATGACATTCTGACTCTGGATCCTTCGTATGTGTCCTGCTATTTTTTTTCCAGACACTTGGTTTATCCCTAAAACCAAAACAAAACCCTCTGCGGTTGAGTCAATTCCAACTTATAGTGACCCTATAAGACAGAGTAGAACTGCCCTACACGGTTTCCAAGGCTATAAATCATTACAGAAGCAGACTGCCACATCTTTCCCCTGAGTAGTGGCTGGCGGGTTTGAACTGCTGACTTTTTGGTTTAACAACTCAGTGCTTTAACTGCTGAGTTGAGGAATTTTGTGATGCTATTGCTTGGTGTGGGTCTCCTTTCATTCATTGTCTAGGAATTGATGAGATCCTTTAAGTTCTTGAAAATTTTCTTGTATTTCTTTCCTCTAGAAGGACACCTATTGTGCCCTCCCCTGCAACTTTGACCTTGTGGGTTTATACCACTGTATTCATATTCCTTTACTGTTATTTAAGTGAGGTTTCAAAAGGAGAGGAGATAAACATGGCACTCAGTTGGCCATGTTGAACCAGGTGTCCTGGTCCCATCATTTTTCAAAGGTTTACTGAGAGAGGATCCTAATGTGAATCTTTGGAAAGTATCCTTCAAAACACCAAAAACAACCAGCAGAATATCTTTAAGTCAATGATCTTATAAGGGGAACGTTTTAGAAAAGATCTTCTCCTTTTGACCTTGCTCCTGCCTTGATTCCAGAATTAAAGTGGGGACTGAGGATACCAGAAAAAGGTCAAGTTCAACAGAGAGTGACTAGGTAAAACTAACAGGATTTGGTGACAGCCTGGCTATGAAAGGGAAGAAGATGAGAGAGTTGAACGAGACTGATGTGAAGGGCACAGGCTCTGGGGCCAGACTGGCTGAGGGTAGACCAGTGGCACAAGCCACCTTTCTTCAGTGCCTTCTACCCCTCCATAATGGCGTTCCTCTTCTAGGGTTGCATCTTCCAAAGCCAAACTAATGCTGGCGCCTTCCTTTCCTCAGACCAATTCTCAAACTCAAGCAGGCTTCGATGCCCTTCTGTGCCATCAAACTTGACTCTTTTTTTTTTGTAACTTTCCCTTGCTCGTAACATGAAGTTTTTTTTTTTTTTTTTAAACAATTTGTTGTGCTTTAGGTGAAAGTTTACAGCACAAATTAGTTTCTCATTCAAAAACTTACACACAAATTGTTTTGTGGGATTGGTTGCAATCCCCGCAATGTACCAGCACTCTCCCCCTTTCCCTTTACACCCGGGTTTCCCCTTGTCCATTCATCTAGTTTTCCTGTCCCTTCCTGCCTTCTCATCTTTGCTTTTGGGCAGGTGTTGCCCATTTGGTCTTGTATACTTGCTTGAACTAAGAATCACATTCCTTAAGCATTGTTTGTTTTATAGGCCTGTCTAATTTTTGGCTGAAAGGTGGACTTCGGGAGAGGCATTGGTTCTGAGTCAGCAGGGTGTCTGGGGGCCATAGTCTCAGGGGTCCCTCCAGTCTCTGTTAGACCAGTAATTCTGGTCTTTTTTTGTGAATTTGAATTTTGTTCTACATTTTTCTCCCACTCTGTCTGGGACCCTCTATTGTGATTCCTGTCAGAGCACCGTCTAGTTCTTCTAGGCTTGGGCTGTTGGAGGCTGTGGTTCATGTAGTCCTTTAGTCCTTTGGAGTAATATTTTCCTGTGTCTTTGGTTTTCTTCATTCTCCTTTACTCTGTACGGGAATGGACCAATAGATGTATCTTAGATGGACACTCTCAAGCTTTTAAGACCCCAGGCCCTATTCGCCAAAGACTTTTTTCTGCTTCTGGCTCCTGTCTCTAGGCTTGTTCTATACCAATCAGTCCTTGTTTATGTAGCAGTTCAATAGTTCCCAAATCTGAAAGTGTAGTGTAATTACCTGGGAGTTTGGAAAAATACAGCCGCCACAACCCTACTTATTCAGAATCTCTGTGGCTAAAACCCAGGTGTCTCTGGGAGGCACAGATAGTTAGTGTGCTCACCCTCTAACTGCAAGGTTGGAGGTTTGAGTCCATCCAGAGGAACTTTGGAATAAAGGCCTGGTGATATACTTCTGAAAAATCAGACACTGGGAACCTAATCGAGACAATTTTACTCTGACACAGATGGGGTCACCATGAGTTGGGATTGACTCAAATGGCAACTGGTGGTAATGGGCTAAGGCCCAGGAATCTGATGTATTTGGAATTTTGACACTGCTCCCAGATGCTTAGCTTGGTTTGGGAACCACTGAAGTAGCTAATGGCTCTCTCAGGTAGAAAATTACCCTCTCTTTGAAGAGACCTTGCAGGAGTGGCACAGATGGCGACTCTCGTAGTTCTGGTTTTGCCAGGTGGTCCTTCAGAATCCTTCCCACATTATCGATGACAGCAAAGTTTAGTGAGTGATGAGTGAAGGAGAAGCAGAGAGCATGTTTCAATTCTAACAATTGTCACGTATATCTTAAATGTTTTTAAGAAGACTCTTTAATGTAACATAACCTGCTAGTTTGTAATGACAGTCAAGGGGTGATTTTTTTTTTCCGGAGAGACTGAGAGGGAAAGGAAAGGGACTTCAAATAGGATTTGTTAAACTTTTTGTAAATAAAAGAAAATGAACACGAGGGGGCAGCAAACCACAGTTTAAAGGACGATCGTCACACGGCAAAGAGATTGTTTTTCTGAAAACGTGATGTGTTTGTTAAATTTCCTTTACAAAAGCTGGCCCTGATTTCCGAACCGCTTTTACCTGAATGATAGTCTCAATCATTTGTGCTTCCTTTATTTTTTAACGTTTTTGTCTGCATCATCTCAGTATCTCCACACCTTCTCTTGAAGCTTGCTATACTCATAGTGTTTGCTCACACTGGATCCCATACAGGATACCCTCCTAGTTCCTCTCAAAGACTCCTAGGATTGATCATCAAAGGACAAACGACCTCTTTTGGGAAGAAGCAGCCTGAGCGTTTATTTCCTCATCTTGAGTCATTTGGAGCTGGAGGTCTCCATCCACTGGGTTGTCTCTGTCAATAAAGATTTGACAAAGACCCCCACGTAAGTGGTGGTAGGAATCTAAAGGTCCACTTCAGGCATTTGTGTTCACAAGATGACCTTGAATGCCTGTATGGTCTGAGGATGTCTGTAGTTTTTTATAGATATAGGTATTTTCAACATAGATATTTTATTCTAAATTACCTTGAGTCTGTTCCCTCTTCTAACTTTGGGAATTATTACCCAGGATATCTTCTGAACCAGAACTTGCCATAACCATCCACGCTGAGGGGAATAAAAAGAGAATGTGCTGCATTTTGATTGCATAAAGTGGCCCGATATGGCTGTTCTTGGCAAGAGAATGGAGCATTTCAGCGAGGACTCACCAGGGCCTTGGTTCCACGCCGTGTTTTCCGGTAAGGGCTTCTAGCGGAGGTGCTGCTGGAACATGGAGTGCTGGGTTATGGTGCTACCCCCCATGAGCATGTGACCTCGAACAGGTTATGTAACCTTTATTTCCTCATTTGTAAAATGAAGGACTTGCCCTACACGCGGTGCTTAATACAAGTGCATGCCTGAATCTGATGTGAAGCTTTAGAGTATGTAGATCCCAGGCCCATTCTTCTCTTACAGAATCATAATCTTCGAGGGGGTCCTGGTATGTGTATTTGGGTGGGTGGGTTGATGGGGGGAAACTCAACACCCTAGGCGATTCTGTTTAGCTCACCAGGAGAAGAACATCCAGATCATTGCTAACATTCCTTCCAATTCTGATATTCATTCACTCACCAAAAATAAAAATATACAGATGCAGAAGTTCCTATAAGTCCATACTGAATTCTGATCTAGCTAAAAATTGTCAAGATGCTGTGGACTATGCCGAACACACACACACACGTGCACACACACGCACACACACACACACATTTTTAGTATGTTCCAGTTAGCATAATGATAAGCACTTCCTTAGGTAACATTGGCACAGTGGTTGAGAGCTATGGCTGCTAACCAAAGGGTCGGCAGTTTGAATTCACCAGCCACTTCTTGGAAATCCTATGGGGCAGTTCTACTCTGTCCTCTAGGGTCGCTATGAGTCTGAATCGACTTGATGGCAACAAGTTTGATTTTTTTTTTTTTTGTAGGTAACTATAATGCCATTATTTATTTGTTTTCTCAGTCTAAGTGACCAGAGAGTAGCTGGCAAAATGAAACCCCAGGACATGTGCACCAAGAGATGAATGATACTGAATAAAGTAGCTGACAAATCAGAACTCTGGAAAGAGAATCTGAAGTCCCAGCACCAGCCCCAGCTCTGCCTGCAACTACTCCATAGGGTTTTCTTGACTGTAATATTTATGGAAGCAGATTGCCAGGCCTTTCTTCCCCAGTGCCACCGAGTGGTTTTGAACGGCCACCCTTTGGGTTAGTAGTTCAGCATAAACTGTGCCACCCAGCCACCTTTGGTAAAGGCAGGATTGGTAAGAAGTCTTTAAGTTTCCTCATCTTTACTAATTGTTACCTTTAAAAGGGGATTATAATAAACTCCACTGCTTCGTTCCCGGGATGAACAGTAGGATTAAATGCAATAGTGTGAGCAAAATTTTATCACTGTCTTCACTGCTACCACTCGGATGTCGCACAGAAGCTGTGGGGGGCTTTTCCTCTCAGGCCACAACTCTTAGCGTTAGCTAGATTGGTTTTTCATTTGTACATGGTGGGTGATCTCCCTGGGTTTTCTCTTTTTCACGTTCCATGAACCATAACAACCCACGTCTTCATATTCTTGGCCTCAGCCAACCTCTCTCCAACGCTCTCTTCATATAATATCCATCTCATCCACTGAAATATGTACCCTGTGGTCTAAATTACCTCAGCCGAAGCCTTCCCCATTGCAGTTATTTACTTTCTCTGTAAATGTTAGGTTTTGTGGTGAACTGTGGCTTCGGAGATATAAAAGCTCCATCTCGGTTTACTTGGGGTAGGCTGTCCATGAAAACAAAGCAGAGTGAGCCTGAGAAATGCTGACTGAAGCCATCCTTGCGTGGTGTCCTCAGCTCTGCCCTGAGGGACAGGGCACTTTCACATGCCCATTTGGTGCCTCAGGTTAAGCATTTCCTTCTTTAGGTATTGAAGGCACTTTTCCATGCTCCTTTCTTCCTTTCAATGGTGAGAAGGTGGTTGGTGCAGTTGTATCCTATTTCTAAGCGGGATGGAGCACAAACACCACATTTATTGAGAGTGGCCTTTTGGGACCAGACAGACCAGTGAAATGGGTCTGGAACTATACACACTGACTGCTATTGTTTCTGGGGAACACGGTGCTCTGTTCCTCATATTTCTCTTCCCCAAGGGAAAGGAGAAGCATAATTACATGGACTTATTCAGGGTCACTTTTTTTTTTTTTTGAATTGTGCTTTAAGTGAAAGTTTACAGATCAAGTCAGTCTCTCATACAAAAATTTATATACACCTTGCTAAATACTCCTAGTTGCTCTTGCCATAATGAGACAGCACACTTCTTCTCTCCACCTAGTATTCCCCATGTCCATTCAGCCAGCTCCTGTCCCCCTCTGCCTTCTCATCTTTCCTCCAGACTGGAGCTGCCCATATAGTCTCATGTGTCTACTTGATCCAGGAAGCTCACCCCTCACCAGTATCATTTTCGATCTTATAGTCTAGTCCAATCCCTGTCTGAAGAGTTTGCTTTGGGAGTGGTTCCTGTCCTGGGCTAACAGAAGGTCTGGGTCCTTTTAGTCTCAGTCAGACCATTAAGTCTGGTCTTTTTATGAGAATTTGAGGTCTGTCAGGGCCACTTTTAGTGCTAACATTCTAATGAAGGCTCTGAAAGAAACTGAAGTATGATTTGTTCCTAATTTTACATCCCCACTATTTTACAGGAGAAAATTTCTGGGATCATGCAAAGCAAACTTAGATGGTCAACTCTATAGTCCCATGCCACTGATTCCCATGGCCCCAGGTCTCAGTGGTCATTCTCAGTGCACAGGGGGCTCCCTTACTCTCCCTCTAAGAGTGCTTCTCTACCGAAGATGGATGGGGGCCAGGGTCCTGCCTGTCAGTGCTGAACTTGGGTGGTCTCTGAGCTTCAAAAGCGGTGCTCCTCACATGTTCTGTGGTGGAGGACCAGCTTTTTAAAAATTTCCAATCCATCGCAGACTGATACTTGCGTAAAAATAAATTTGTACGTTTGTAAAAAGTGAAATAAAACCAATACAAGCCCCATTTAAGACTGTTCAATTTTATCAGCTATCATATTACCCTATCTAATTGCTATAAAAATTTCTAAACGTTTACTTTTAATGACCATACAAAAATGGTCCAGTAACAAGCAGTTCTCAGACTGGAATAGGTGTGTGGATCGCACTTTGAGAAGCACTGTTCCAGGGACTTAGCCAGCTGCAACTCCCAGTCTGGGCCCACCACTGTTTCTCTGTGCCTCAGTTTCCTTACCTGTAGAATGAGGTTAATAACAGTGTCTACCTCGTAGAGTTGTTGTGAAGGTTAAATGGGTTAATACATGTAAACCTCTCAGAATAGAAGGTCACTATTTTTTTTTTATTATTATTAAAGGAGTCCCCGGGTTGCAGACGGTTAACACACTTGGCTGCTAACTGAAAGGTTGGAAGTTCAAGTTCACCCAGAAGCTCCTCAGAAGAAAGGCGTATCTATCCATTTTTTGAAATATCAGCCACTGAAAACCCTGTGGCGCTCAGTACTACTGACACTCATGGGGCTGCCATGGGTTAGAATGGACTCAACAACTGATAGTAGTAGCAGTATTAATGTGTGACCGAAGTGTGATTAGTTCAAATTCACAACC
This sequence comes from Loxodonta africana, assembly GCF_030014295.1. Taxonomy (NCBI): domain Eukaryota; kingdom Metazoa; phylum Chordata; class Mammalia; order Proboscidea; family Elephantidae; genus Loxodonta; species Loxodonta africana. The sequence continues at coordinate 61,116,793 of NC_087343.1, forward strand.
AGCTCCCGAATGGTAGGCAGTTTGTGTGACTGGGACAGTGGCTGAGCCAGGACTTCAAGTAACCTGCCTCCTGCTCTTCTCATTAGATAGCAAGACTTTCCTTTCCTTACAAATATGCATTTAGGTGAAACTGTTGGAATGGCAAATATTTCAGGCCTTCTGCTTTTTCACTTTTTACTATTTGCCTATAATTTTGCTTGGAAAATAAGAATCTATTGAGCCAATCTGCTTACTTTCTTTATTTCTGGTTTGTTTCTCTTTCTTGTTGAAATATACAGAAATTTTTAGGCTCATACTACAGCGGGGGAGTGTTTAGATCTAAAATAAACTGTTTTATCAAAACTTTTGAGTTGTTTTTGAACAATGAAAACTCAATCTATGCTCCTTGCCCTTTAGAAATCCCAGCTTTTTTTTTTTTTTTATATAGCCTTTTTCTTTTTAGTTAGTTTACGACTTTTTATTTCTGGTGATATTTCAGGCTTGGATGTGTTCTAACGCTTGATCACCTTAGTGAGGTGTTTTAAACAAGTGAGCCGTTCTTATCAAGCCACCAACTTAAGGCTGAAATGCGTCTAACAGGCACACTCTGAAAAATGGCCATTTTACTGTGCTTCACCAGAACTTAGCCTCATGTTTGTTTTGGATTTTCCCTAAAATACAACAAAAAACCGGGTGAGAAATTTCTACTTGTATCGTGAATCCTGTTTCTCCACTGGCTTCTGTTGCAGTTTGGGAGTTACATTTTCACCGGAAGTGTTTTGACTTCAGCACAAAATAAAGCCTGTGCACAGTACTTCTGTGTTTAAATTTTCCATTTTCAGTCCTTGCGGGAAACGTTGGTCAGATGAACCATCTATCTTTGGCTCCCTATACGGCCACAGAGTCAATAAACCACAGTAAATAAAAAAATTTACCTTTTTTTTTTTTTTAATAAACTGTACAAAATACCTCACGGGGAGCTCGTATTTTTTGTGGTCGTTCCTACGTTTCTCACCCGCGTGTTGCTTGCTTGGCCTCACCTGCCCACGAGTTATAGAGGTGTCAAATGAGTGATGATAATTCACCATTCACTGGGTTGGGTGCCCACTGCAAATGCAGGAGTTCGGCCCCCTGCTTCACAACTGCCCCTGGCCCTGCCCCCTCAGGCTTCTGCCCTAGAAGGAGCTTCTGTGGCCAGGACTCTTTCTTGGCTGTTCCTGAGTTGCCAACCAACTGCTCCATTCTAGCAGTCCTGGTGGAGCCAATGCCTAGCTGATTCTTTATGAGCTGGGGGACTGCCCACCTCCAACTCTGAGCTGTCTGCGGTGCCATGTATATGTGTCATGTGTGAAGCAACCTGCTGTGCCCTTCTTGAAAGCAGTTCCTTCAGCTTCTGCCTAAAGGCCCCCATCCCCCCTCCATGGGGCTCATTTCTGAATCCGGGGTGTCTGGGGGCCAGTGGATGGTCTTTGCGCTCCTGGCCCCTCCTCTGTCTTTCGTCTCAGGCACAGCTACCTTAAATGCCTTAAATGTACTCTTTGGGCTAATAACCCCCCTTCAAATCAACTCCTGGAGTACCTGCCCCCCAGTTTTCCAGTTTTGCTCAGACGCGCTGTATTAATGTGTATGAGCTTAATTAATTGCAGAGTGTTTATTTTTGGATAATGTAGTAAGTAACCACTGGTGTTGAATTTGTTATTTGAGGTAAGCATGCGGGCATGATTTAAGTATTTGAAGAATTTGAATTGCATTGATTGAACAAGTGCTCATTTGAAATGGTTAAATGTAATTGATTCCCTTTATAATCCCCCTGGGCACAGTGTCCGTCACTAAGTGGTAAGGTGTCGGATCACTTCCAAGAGCCCCCATGGGAGTGATCATTATGGGAGTCACCTGGAGCATTCTCTCACCTCTTCTCTGGGTCTCCAATTAAACATATGCTCAATCATCTCACTATATCTTATATGTCTCTTACCTGTCCCTTTGAATATTCCATTCTTTTTTCTCTCTGTGTTTCACTGTTTCTTCTGACATACCTTCCAGCTTACTAATTCTTTATTCAACTATCTCTAATCTGCTAGTAAACCAGTACATTGTCTTTCATTTTGGTTTTTGTTATGGATTGAATTGTGTCCCCCAAAAATATGTGTCAACTTGGCTAGGCTATGGTTGCCAGCATTGCATGGTTGTCTGCTATTTTGTAATCTGATGTGATTATACTAGGTGTTATAAATCTTAACCTAAGATGTTAATGAGGCAGGATTAGAGGCAGTTATGTTAATGAGGCAGGACTCAATCTACAGGATTAGGTTATATCTTAAGTCAATCTCTTTTGAGTTATAAAAGAAAGAATCGAGTAGAGAGGAGAGGGACCTCATACCACCAAGAAAGAAAAACCAGAGGAATGCATACATTGGACCCAGGGTTGCTGAGCTGAGAAGCTCCCAGACCCAGGGAAGGTTGATGACAAGGACCTTCTCTCAGACTGACAGAGAGAGAAAGCCTTCCCCGGGAGCTGGCTCCCTGAATTTGGACTTCTAGCCTCCTAAACTGTGAGAGAATAAACTTCTGTTTGTTAAAGCCATCCACTTCTAGTATTTGTTATAACAGCACTAAATAAGTAAGATAATTATTATATTTTTCAGTTCCAAAATTTCAACTTTTTTTGTCAAATCTGCAATGTCAGTTTCTATAGTTTCTAATTTCTTAGTGATCTCGTTTAGTTTCATTTTTATCTCTTTGAACATAGCCTTCTTAGTAGCTTTATAGTCTGTGCCTGGTAATTACATTATTTGGACTGCCGGTGGGTTCGTTTTTGTTGTTGTTTGTGCTAGTAGTTTATGTTGTATTGGTTATCTTTGATTGTTGGATATTTTATTTGAAAAAATTACTTGTAGAAATAATTTGGGGCCTAGAGCAATATCTTCTTCCAGAGAGAATTTTCTTTTGCTTCTGCTAAGTGCCTAGGGGCACCTGGAGGCGCAATCCAGGTTTGTGTTAATCTAACTGTGGGGCTTGAAGCTTTGTGGACCCACATGGCTTGCAGTCAGGCTGCAGGCAAGAGCAGTAAGAGTAGTTTTAATTGCAGTTTGCATTCATTTTTAGGGTCCAGCCCTTAGGATAACAACCCTCAACACTGAGTGGCTCACTGGAGCCACACTCTTAGCAGGTCTAGGCTCTACCTTTTGACCTTCTAGTCTCATGAACTGTCAGAAGTATTGCTCTGCCTTTTGTCTGTCTCTTCATGGCAAAGGCAGCCCCAGATGTAGGGCCCACCTCTCTGCATTTTCATTTTTTACTAGACCATGGAAATTCCTCACTCTCTTGTTAGATATCTGATCCTTTTAGGAAAATATGTTTGCTTTACCCAGCTTTTCTTTAAGGTATCTTCAGCAGAAGGGTTGTTTTGAGAATTGCCTTGTCTGCCATTAATGACTCTGGGAGCAGATCTGTAAGGGTTGGTTAGTGCCTGCCTCCAAAGAGAAAAGTGCCCTGCTGCTTGCTGTCTGCTCCTAAACAGGACAGAAATCAGCTCTGAGCCCACTGGAATCCTCCAACTGCTCAGACCCTCAGTGCAACAAAGAGAGCAATGACCCAAGGCTTTGTGGCCTTACTGTCCTGCATTACATACCCAGGGCTGGCTTGGAAATCTAGGATGTGGCAAAAAAAGAATTTGCATGAGTACAGTACACTATTTACTACAGATCACTCTCATACCAAAATTCTGAGCCTGTGAAAGGTGAGAAAGAACATGGAGGCTAAGAGAAGGCATCAAAACCTGCCTCCACAGACCTGAGCTGAAGTTCAAGCAAAGCAAAAGCAAGAACTTAACTTTTCCACTGCCGTGAGACAGGGATTGCCCATTGTACCGATTGCCTTGAAACTTCTTGCCTTGAAACATTGGCATTCCAACTTGAGCGTGCCAGCGTGTAGGAGAGCTTGTTCCAATGCAGATGGCAGACCCCACTCCCAGCATTTCTGATTCAGTAGGCTGGGATGGAGCCTGACAATGTGCATTTCTCAACAGTTTCCATGTGCCGCTGCTGGTTTGGAGACCAAGCTTTAAGAATTCCTAGTCTATTCTACTCTTTAGCTGGATTTTAAGCCTCTCGAAGGTGGGGACTGTAACACATCCTCCTCTGCCTCTCTCACCACCTAGCTCAGTGCTACGACCCATGTAGAACCTACTTTGTAATACTCATTGAGTAAATTTTTTGATATGTTGGAATTTCTTAAAGTGTATTAAGGGTTTCATGATGAGCTTTGCTGTTGAAGGTGAGAAGCACCAGGTCACTTGATCTGTAAATCTGCCCTACTCCAATTGTGGAGAGAAAGTGCTCAGGACCAATAACTGATGTTGAAGTCCTTTTGTCTTCATGAGAAATGAGCATGCCCTGATTGATGAGCAAATGCTGGGGTGGCGGACTGTAACTGCTCTAAGTCAGGGGTGCTTAAGGGCTTTTGTTTTGTGTGTGCACGCAACCATTACCACTATTTGTTTCCATTTTCATCCACCCCCAAAAGAACCTCAGTACCCATTAAGCAATAACTCCCCATTCCTCCTTTCCCCAGTCCCTGCCATGAATCTATTTTGTGTCTCTATGGGTTTACCTGCTCTAGATAGTTCATGTAAGTGGAATCGTATAAAGGAGACCCAGTGGTGCAGTGGTTAAGTGCTTGGCTGTTAACTGAAAGGTTGGAGGTTTGAACCAGGGCCCGATTAAGGCATGTGAGGGTCCTAAACACTGATAATCTGTGGTGCTCCCTCCACTGCTTACTCATGCGTTCGAGTGGGATATGTGAGTTATATATATACATATATGTATGTGTATGTAACTTCTTTTTATAGGCAATTCGTAGCTTCTTTTTAAATGTGGCTGTAACGTTAGTGGGAGCCCTGGTGGCACAGTGGTTAAGAGCTCAGGCTGCTAACCAAAAGGTCAACAGTTTGAATCTACCAGCTGCTCCTTGGAAACCCTATAGGGCAGTTCTACTCTGTCCTGTAGGGTTACTATGAGTCAGAATCAACTTGACAACAGGTTTGGTTCTTTTTTTGTTTGCTTATAATAACAATTGAACATAAAAATGGCATATACCATTTTAGCGGAATGAGATGAACTTGATTATAAACTTTTTAGTGGATGCAGGGTACTAAGATTTTTACTATAGACCACATTTTCTACAAAAAGAGTATTTCATATATTGTACAACAAAGAAAATGAATCAGTGAACTTAGCTGTTTCGACAGTCAATGTAAAACCCTGTTGATCTCCCACAACAAAAAATTGCCTTTCACCAATTTTGCTTAAAATGGGACATACTCCAATTTTGATGCTTGTTTTGTAATAAATGCTGTAATTATATATGAAAAGATGTCATAAAAGAAAATTTTGGGATCAGAAAAGAAATATTACAACAAATTACTATATTTTATTTTAGATCTTTCATCTCTAACATGTTATAATTAAAAACATTTCCTTCTATTCTTTGCTTTTATAAATTCTTCTTCTATAAATTATGATTTCATCACAGTTAAGCTGCTGAACAATATCCACTTCCAAACATAATAAAGATAATGCAATGAGTCTTTCTTGAATCATTGTTGTATGCTGAGGGTTTTTGAATCTCTTTAGGGATGAAAATTAGTGTTCTCTTGTGCAGTTTGTGATCATTAAAGTTAGGAATATGCATAAAGCAGTTTCAACATTGGGAAATATGCATTGTATTTTATCTTCTATTATGAAATCATACATATCTTCATGAGTAAAATTTGTCTTTCCTGAATCTGTAAACTTAGTTCTCACGTAAGAGTGAAACTGTCACACTTCTCCGTAAAGGTTTGCATTTAAGTCATCTGGATAAGCCTGCACAAATTCTGGGATGCTTTCATACTTTCTTCATCAGGTATTTCCACATTGTTTAAGAAGGAAAATCTATTTGAAAGAACTTCATACACTTCCACCCTTCTTTTTATGCAAGATTCAAGGGTGTCAATGATGGCGTAGTATGTGGTTATGCCAAATTGATCTCCTGGAGCACTTCCATCATTTACTTGTTTCTTTCTAATGCTTCTGTGATGGTGCCCTGCCTGATAATCAGTATTTGTTTTGTTGTGTTTTCAAAATCGTCTCTCAGTTTATGTAAATACCCTGTTAATGACTGGTAGAGATCTGTGCATGCCTTTAAATTTACTTCTGAGTCTTGGAGAACTTGACTTGTCTGATGAAACTGCTGCAATATATTATTCCACATAGCCAACATAAATACATACTCTAGTGTTTGCATTTTGTTGGTAATATGTTGAGCTTCTCTTTTGGTATCTTCTTTTTGTGTCTGGTCTTCAGCAATATTTTCTAAGGGATCTAGAATCTGAGTGTATGATTCCAGGGTTGCACTCATTACTATAGCAT